>NC_086374.1:43384963-43984963 GCF_036588685.1 Mytilus trossulus | reverse complement strand
TTTGACTATATAGGTATTGTAGAAGAGAAACAGGCGCTTCTTTTGCGCTAGGTATCGAAGGGCGTTATGTTCAAAAATCTGAAACTAGGGCTCAAAATTCGAAAACATTGTCCAAAAAATGGGGGGTCGGCCTATTCCAGGGATTCTAGAGAAAAATAATGAGGGGTGTCACGGGGGATGACTATAAAGGTCTTGTAGAGGAGAAACAGGCGCTTCTTTTGCGCTAGGTATAGAAGGGCGCTATGTTCAAAAATCTGAAACTAGGGCTCAAAATTTGAAAAACATTTCCAAAATTAGGGGGGTCGGCCTATTCCAGGGATTCTAGAGAAAAATAATGAGGGGTGTCACGGGGGATGACTATAAAGGTCTTGTAGAGGAGAAACAGGCGCTTCTTTTGCGCTAGGTATAGAAGGGCGCTATGTTCAAAAATCTGAAACTAGGGCTCAAAATTTGAAAAAAATGTCAAAAAATTAGGGGGGTCGGCCTATTCTAGGACTTCTAGAGAAAAATAATGAGGGGTGTCACGGGGTATGACTATATAGGTCTTGTAGAAGAGAAACAGGCGCTTCTTTTGCGCTAGGTAACGAAGGGCGCTATGTTCAAAAATCTGAAACTAGGGCTCAAAATTAGAAAAAGATGTCAAAAATTAGGGGGGGTCAGCCAGCAGTGGCATAACACAAAAAAACTCATCATAAATACCAGACGCTGGTTTCATCTACAAAAGACTCATTAGTGACGCTCGAATCAAAATAATGGTTGAAAGGCCAAAATAAAGGACGAATTTGAAGAGCATTGAGAACATAACATTCCTAGCAGTTTTGCCAAATACAGGTAAGGCAGTCTATTCCTGGTGTAGAAAAACCTTATTTTTTTCGATAATTCAAAGCGGTGTTAATTTATAAGATTATATCAATGGTAAGCCAAGTCAACACACGAGCTGACTTCTGGGCTGGTGATACCCTCGGGGAAATAAATCTCAGCAGTGGCATCGACTCAGTGGTTGCATTTTAAGTTTTAACTCATCATATATAGATACCAGTATTTTAATTTTATATTTACGCCAGACGCGCATTTCGTCTACAATATATCAGTGAATGTCCTGTGAAGGGAAAACAGGCGAACCGTTTGCGTTTGTTTTTTGGGGGGGGTTTTCGCGTTCTTGTCTGACAGTTGAGTTTTTCATTAAATTTTTTAAGTTCCTTTCGACAAAATTGAACAAAGCACCATTTGAAGACTTACGCAAACGGTTCGCCTGTTTTCCCTTCACAGGACATTCACTGATATATTGTAGACGAAATGCGCGTCTGGCGTAAATATAAAATTAAAATACTGGTATCTATGATGAGTTAAAACTTAAAATGCAACCACTGAGTCGATGCCACTGCTGGTAGAGATTTATTTCCCCGAGGGTATCACCAGCCCAGTAGTCAGCACTTGTGTTGACTTGGCTTATCATTGATATAATCTTATAAATAAACACCGCTTTGAATTTTTTGAAAAATATAAGGTTTTTCTACACCAGGAATAGACTGCCTTACCTGTATTTGGCAAAACTGCTAGGAATGTTATGTTCTCAATGCTCTTCAAATTCGTCCTTTATTTTGGCCTTTCAACCATTATTTTGATTCGAGCGTCACTAATGAGTCTTTTGCAGATGAAACGCGCGTCTGGTATTTATGATGAGTTTTTTTGTGTTATGCCGCTGCTGGCTGACCCCCTAATTTTTGACATCTTTTTCAAATTTTTAGCTCTAGTTTCAGATTTTTGAACATAGCGCCCTTCAATACCTAGCGCAAAAGAAACGCCTGTTTCTCCTCTACAAGACCTTTATAGTCATTCCCCGTGACATCCCTCATTATTTTTCTCTAAAACTCCTGGAATAGACCAACCCTACCCCCATTTTTTGGACAAATTTTTCGAATTTTGAGCTCTAGTTTCAGATTTTTGAACATAGCGCCCTTCGATACCTAGCGCAAAAGAAGCGCCTGTTTCTCCTCTTCAAGACCTATATAGTCATACCCCGTAACACCCCTCATTATTTTTCTCTAGAAGTCCTAGAATAGGCCGACCCCCCTAATTTTTTGACATTTTTTTCAAATTTTGAGCCCTAGTTTCAGATTTTTGAACATAGCGCCCTTCGATACCTAGCGCAAAAGAAGCGCCTGTTTCTCCTCTACAAGACCTTTATAGTCATACCCCGTGACACCCCTCATTATTTTTCTCTAGAAGTCCTAGAATAGGCCGACCCCCCTAATTTTTTGACATTTTTTTCAAATTTTGAGCCCTAGTTTCAGATTTTTGAACATAGCGCCCTTCGACACCTAGCGCAAAAGAAGCGCCTGTTTCTCCTCTACAATACCTATATAGTCATTCCCCGTGACACCCCCCATTATTTTTCTCTAGAACTCCAGGAATAGGCCGACCCTACCCCCATTTTTTGGACAAATTTTTCGAATTTTGAGCTCTAGTTTCAGATTTTTGAACTTAGCGCCCTTCGATACCTAGCGCAAAAGAAGCGCCTGTTTCTCCTCTACAAGACCTATATAGTCATACCCCGTGACACCCCTCATTATTTTTCTCTAGAAGTCCTAGAATAGGCCGACCCCCCTAATTTTTTGACATTTTTTTAAAATTTTGAGCCATAGTTTCAGATTTTTGAACAAAGCGCCCTTCGATTTCTAGCGCAAAAGAAGCGCCCGTTTCTCCTCTACAAGACCTATATAGTCATACCCCGTGACACCCCCCATTATTTTTCTCTAGAACTCCAGGAATAGGCCGACCCTACCCCCATTTTTGGACAAATTTGTCGAATTTTGAGCTCTAGTTTCAGATTTTTGAACATAGCGCCCTTCGACACCTAGCGCAAAAGAAGCGCCTGTTTCTCCTCTACAAGACCTATATAGTCATACCCCGTGACACCCCCCATTATTTTTCTCTAGAACTCCAGGAATAGGCCGACCCTACCCCCATTTTTTGGACAAATTTGTCGAATTTTGAGCTCTAGTTTCAGATTTTTGAACATAGCGCCCTTCGATACCTAGCGCAAAAGAAGCGCCTGTTTCTCCTCTACAAGACCTATATAGTCATATCCCGTGACACCCCCCATTATTTTTCTCTAGAAGTCTTAGAATAGGCCGACCCCCCTAATTTTTTGACATTTTTTTCAAATTTTGAGCCCTAGTTTCAGACTTTTGAACATAGCGCCCTTCGATACCTAGCGCAAACGAAGCGCCTTTTTCTCCTCTACAAGACCTATATAGTCATTCCCCGTGACACCCCTCATTATTTTTCTCTAGAAGCCCTGGAATAGGCCGACCCCCCTAATTTTTTGACATTTTTTTCAAATTTTGAGCCCTAGTTTCAGATTTTTGAACATAGCCCCCTTCGATACCTAGCGCAAAAGAAGTGCCTGTTTCTCCTCTACAAGACCTTTATAGTCATTCCCCGTGACACCCCTCATTATTTTTCTCTAGAAGCCCTGGAATAGGCCGACCCCCCTAATTTTGGATTTTTTTTCAAATTTTGAGCTCTAGTTTCAGATTTTTGAACATAGAACCCTTCGATACCTTGCGCAAAAGAAGCGCCTGTTTCTCTTCTACAATACCTATATATTCATACCCCGTGACACCCCTCATTATTTTTCTCTAGAAGTCCTAGAATAGGCCGACCCCCCCTATATTTTTGACATTTTTTTCGAATTTTGAGCCCTAGTTTCAGATTTTTGAACATAGCGCCCTTTGATACCTAGCGCAAAAGAATCACCTGTTTCTCTTCTACAAGACCTATATGGTCATATCCCGTGACACCCCCCATTATTTTTCTCTAGAAGCCCTGGAATAGGCCAACCCTACCCCCATTTTTTGGACAATTTTTTCGAATTTTGAGCTCTAGTTTCAGATTTTTGAACATAGCGCCCTTCGATACCTAGCGCAAAAAAGCGCCTGTTTCTCCTCTTCAAGACCTATATAGTCATACCCCGTGACACCCCTCATTATTTTTCTCTAGAAGCCCTGGAATAGGCCGACCCCCCTAATTTTTTGATATTTTTTTCAAATTTTGAGCCCTAGTTTCAGATTTTTGAACATAGCGCCCTTCGATACCTAGCGCAAAAGAAGCGCCTGTTTCTCCTCTACAAGACCTATATAGTCATTCCCCGTGACACCCCTCATTATTTTTCTCTAGAAGTCCTAGAATAGGCCGACCCCCCTAATTTTTTGACATTTTTTTCAAATTTTGAGCCCTAGTTTCAGATTTTTGAACATAGCGCCCTTCGATACCTAGCGCAAAAGAAGCGCCCGTTTCTCCTCTACAAGACCTATATAGTCATACCCCGTGACACCCCCATTATTTTTCTCTAGAACTCCAGGAATAGGCCAACCCTACCCCCATTTTTTGGACAAATTTGTCGAATTTTTAGCTCTAGTTTCAGATTTTTGAACATAGCGCCCTTCGATACCTAGCGCAAAAGAAGCGCCTTTTTCTCTTCTACAAGACCTATATAGTCATATCCCGTGACACCCCCCATTATTTTTCTCTAGAACTCCTGGAATAGGCCGACCCTACCCCCCATTTTCTGGACAAATTTTTCGAATTTTGAGCTCTAGTTTCAGATTTTTGAACATAGCACCCTTCGATACCTAGCGCAAAAGAAGCGCCTGTTTCTCCTCTTCAAGACCTATATAGTCATACCCCGTGACACCCCTCATTATTTTTCTCTAGAAGTCCTAGAATAGGCCGACCCCCCTAATTTTTTGACATTTTTTTCAAATTTTGAGCCCTAGTTTCAGATTTTTGAACATAGCGCCCTTCGATACCTAGCGCAAAAGAAGCGCCTGTTTCTCTTCTACAAGACCTATATAGTCATATCCCGTGACACCCCCCATTATTTTTCTCTAGAACTCCAGGAATAGGCCGACCCTACCCCCATTTTTTGGACAAATTTTTCGAAATTTGAGCTCTAGTTTCAGATTTTTGAACATAGCGCCCTTCGATACCTAGCGCAAAAGAAGCGCCTGTTTCTCCTCTACAAGACCTATATAGTCATACCCCGTGACACCCCTCATTATTTTTCTCTCTAGAAGTCCTAGAATAGGCCGACCCCCCTAATTTTTTGACATTTTTTTCAAATTTTGAGCCCTAGTTTCAGATTTTTGAACATAGCGCCCTTCGATACCTAGCGCAAAAGAAGCGCCCGTTTCTCCTCTACAAGACCTATATAGTCATACCCCGTGACACCCCCCATTATTTTTCTCTAGAACTCCAGGAATAGGCCGACCCTACCCCCATTTTTGGACAAATTTGTCGAATTTTGAGCTCTAGTTTCAGATTTTTGAACATAGCGCCCTTCGATACCTAGCGCAAAAGAATCACCTGTTTCTCTTCTACAAGACCTATATGGTCATATCCCGTGACACCCCCCATTATTTTTCTCTAGAAGCCCTGGAATAGGCCAACCCTACCCCCATTTTTTGGACAATTTTTTCGAATTTTGAGCTCTAGTTTCAGATTTTTGAACATAGCGCCCTTCGATACCTAGCGCAAAAAAGCGCCTGTTTCTCCTCTTCAAGACCTATATAGTCATACCCCGTGACACCCCTCATTATTTTTCTCTAGAAGCCCTGGAATAGGCCGACCCCCCTAATTTTTTGATATTTTTTTCAAATTTTGAGCCCTGGTTTCAGATTTTTGAACATAGCGCCCTTCGATACCTAGCGCAAAAGAAGCGCCTGTTTCTCCTCTACAAGACCTATATAGTCATTCCCCGTGACACCCCTCATTATTTTTCTCTAGAAGTCCTAGAATAGGCCGACCCCCCTAATTTTTTGACATTTTTTTCAAATTTTGAGCCCTAGTTTCAGATTTTTGAACATAGCGCCCTTCGATACCTAGCGCAAAAGAAGCGCCCGTTTCTCCTCTACAAGACCTATATAGTCATACCCCGTGACACCCCCATTATTTTTCTCTAGAACTCCAGGAATAGGCCAACCCTACCCCCATTTTTTGGACAAATTTGTCGAATTTTTAGCTCTAGTTTCAGATTTTTGAACATAGCGCCCTTCGATACCTAGCGCAAAAGAAGCGCCTTTTTCTCTTCTACAAGACCTATATAGTCATATCCCGTGACACCCCCCATTATTTTTCTCTAGAACTCCTGGAATAGGCCGACCCTACCCCCCATTTTCTGGACAAATTTTTCGAATTTTGAGCTCTAGTTTCAGATTTTTGAACATAGCACCCTTCGATACCTAGCGCAAAAGAAGCGCCTGTTTCTCCTCTTCAAGACCTATATAGTCATACCCCGTGACACCCCTCATTATTTTTCTCTAGAAGTCCTAGAATAGGCCGACCCCCCTAATTTTTTGACATTTTTTTCAAATTTTGAGCCCTAGTTTCAGATTTTTGAACATAGCGCCCTTCGATACCTAGCGCAAAAGAAGCGCCTGTTTCTCTTCTACAAGACCTATATAGTCATATCCCGTGACACCCCCCATTATTTTTCTCTAGAACTCCAGGAATAGGCCGACCCTACCCCCATTTTTTGGACAAATTTTTCGAAATTTGAGCTCTAGTTTCAGATTTTTGAACATAGCGCCCTTCGATACCTAGCGCAAAAGAAGCGCCTGTTTCTCCTCTACAAGACCTATATAGTCATACCCCGTGACACCCCTCATTATTTTTCTCTCTAGAAGTCCTAGAATAGGCCGACCCCCCTAATTTTTTGACATTTTTTTCAAATTTTGAGCCCTAGTTTCAGATTTTTGAACATAGCGCCCTTCGATACCTAGCGCAAAAGAAGCGCCCGTTTCTCCTCTACAAGACCTATATAGTCATACCCCGTGACACCCCCCATTATTTTTCTCTAGAACTCCAGGAATAGGCCGACCCTACCCCCATTTTTTGGACAAATTTGTCGAATTCTGAGCTCTAGTTTCAGATTTTTGAACATAGCGCCCTTCGATACCTAGCGCAAAAGAAGCGCCTGTTTCTTTTCTACAAGACCTATATAGTCATATCCCGTGACACCCCCCATTATTTTTCTCTAGAACTCCTGGAATAGGCCGACCCTACCCCCATTTTCTGTACAAATTTTTCGAATTTTGAGCTCTAGTTTTAGATTTTTTAACATAGCACCCTTCGATACCTAGCGCAAAAGAAGCGCCTGTTTCTCCTCTTTAAGACCTATATAGTCATACCCCGTGACACCCCTCATTATTTTTCTCTAGAAGTCCTAGAATAGGCCGACCCCCCTAATTTTTTGACATTTTTTTCAAATTTTGAGCCCTAGTTTCAGATTTTTGAACATAGCGCCCTTCGATACCTAGCGCAAAAGAAGCGCCTTTTTCTCCTCTACAAGACCTATATAGTCAAACCCCGTGACACCGCTCATTATTTTTCTCTAGAAGCCCTGGAATAGGCCGACCCCCCTAATTTTTTGACATTTTTTTCAAATTTTGAGCCCTAGTTTCAGATTTTTGAACATAGCGCCCTTCTATACCTAGCGCAAAAGAAGCGCCTGTTTCTCCTCTACAAGACATTTATAGTCATCCCTCGTGACACCCCTCATTATTTTTCTCTAGAAGCCCTGGAATAGGCCGACCCCCCTAATTTTGGACATTTTTTTCAAATTTTGAGCTCTAGTTTCAGATTTTTGAACATAGCACCCTTCGATACCTAGCGCAAAAGAGGCGCCTGTTTCTCTTCTACAATACCTATATAGTCATACCCCGTGACACCCCTCATTATTTTTCTCTAGAAGTCCTAGAATAGGCCGACCCCCCTATTTTTTTGACATTTTTTTCGAATTTTGAGCCCTAGTTTCAGATTTTTGAACATAACGCCCTTCGATACCTAGCGCAAAAGAAGCGCCTGTTTCTCCTCTACAAGACTTATATAGTCATACCCCGTGACACCCCCCATTATTTTTCTCTAGAACTCCAGGAATAGGCCGACCCTACCCCCATTTTTTGGACAAATTTTTATAATTTTGAGCTCTAGTTTCAGATTTTTGAACATAGCGCCCTTCGATACCTAGCGCAAAAGAAGCGCCTTTTTCTCTTCTACAAGACCTATATAGTCATTCCCCGTGACACCGCTCATTATTTTTCTCTAGAAGCCCTGGAATAGGCCGACCCCCCTAATTTTTTGACATTTTTTCAAATTTTGAGCTCTAAATCAAACAATGACATAAAAGGTGCTATAATTTACAGGGTAGGACTACTTTTACATACGTTCTAAATTGAAGTGGTCGCATTGGTGGCCCTACACCTACCAATAATCCGTTGATAGATGCAGAGTTATTGTGGTACTAAATATTAGCCTAAAAAGTAATGCGACTTGTTAAATCAATGGATTGGATAAAAACCATTTCAAAATTGAGTTAAAATTGCTATATTTTAACCGATTTTCTGCCTTTTTGAATACTTTTTTATTTAACGGCCGTTGTTGTCTTATTCTGTTTTTTGGTTTCTCGATATATCACCTTATTGTTCGCTGGCTTATTGTTCGCTAGCTATTGTTCGCTAGCTACTGCCTGGTGATTTTTTTTTGGTAAATCAATAATGGAAGTGAAATAGTGAGATGATAATTCGCTTTTAGCAGCCAATATAGTTCAAATTTATCAAATTAAGCAAAGAAACATTAATATTTTCTATTTCACTTGCAAGTGTAACAGTCGACTTCATTAAATCCGTATTCATGTGAACTTCAGTTTAACCCCTAGTTAGAAATTGACAACGCATGCATTGTACGTGTGCTGGTTATTTTTAAAGAAACAGAATGTCAACAATGAGAGTGAAACTACGGTAAACCGTTTGATCACTTATTCGATCCGTATAAAATCATTCTTATACGGTTAAAAACAATGAGAAACATATATTTTTAATCTATAAAATAAAATCAAACAGACCTATAAAATCCAATTGCACGTGTTGGCTTAATATATTCATATCTTTGTTTATGTTTACATCGCTAATATAGTCATATGAGGTCAAATCGATAGTTAATCAGATGGCGTCTGGACTAAAATTCACACGAAACGAACCTACATATTCTCTACCCCATGCTCTGTAAACTGTTTCTTTTGGACTTTTGGTAGTTTGGATAAATGTTTTACATTGTTATAAATCAAATATGAGAATTTGAGTCAAATCGGTGACCATGAATTTGACAGCTAGTGCCCCTTTAAATAACCAAGTTTATAAACAGTCTATGGAAGAAACGTATCGATAAAAACTTTTCTTATATCAAATTGCGATATTGTCTAATATCAATTGTAAATATGCAAACATTCCATGCGGAAAATGTTGTTTTCGGCAACGAAAAATTAAGAAAAAAACAAAATTAAAACTTATTGTTCAAATATAAACAACAATTGAGTCTAAATATACATTCAAAACTTAGTTAGAAGCTTAAGTTTATGTCCGTGTAAAATTTGAAGTGCTGTGTTTTTCTTATATACATCAATAAACAAATGCTATTAGTTCTTATATCAATGCGATACTTTTAAGGAAGCTGGGGCCGTGTCAATGAAAGTATCCTAGGATATGTCCTAAGATAGGTCTTAGGACGTGTCTGAGACATGTCTTAGGATGTAAAACAAAGCTGTCTTAGGACTGTCATAACTACGATGGTCCTAGGACCATCCTAACATATTTATTTAATTGAAAAAGGATGTAGAGATTTGTATGACAAAGATTGAATCGTATTTTAGAACCTATATGTAAAGAGAGGGAGAAAACAATTAACGCAAAATAAAAGTAAATGTTTTTAAGGAATACAAATGAATACGTTATTAAAGATATGAATTTAATACGAAAACAAAAGTAAATGGTCACAAGATATTCGTGCTGCAATTTTAGTACATAAACTAGTTTTGTACTTAGGTCCACTCGATTTCATTACATGTACCGAATCAGGATTAGGTAAAACAAAAGAAGTAAACTTTTCCCCATATTTGAATTATTCAAAATATGTTGCTTATGATGATAGTATTGTTTAGGCTTCAAAAAAAGCAGCACGAAATAAATTAATATAATAAAATTAAATCTTTAACAAACATTAAACAATTTTTTTTTATTAATTTTATCTATTTTAAAAAGGGAAAATTCACGATTTTTTACTTATGGTTTAAACATGTTCATTATGACATAATATATATATATTCACAAAGTTTTATCGCTATATTTGTAGTAATAAAGGAGAAATTCAATAATTAATATAAAAATATAAACTACTTCCTGTAGGTCGTGACGTTTTCTCCTGATTTTTTCATGCCGGGATTTAAAATACAATCATTAAAAGTCTTGGTTTTTAATCATATTTTGACGTAATCGTAAGCGCGCCGATGACTTATGCTTTATCTAATAACCATCCGATAATAAGGAGATAAAACGCACAGACGTTCAGTTGTACACATTCGTGAGATAAATTTTCTATGTTAAACGTATATATTCGAATTATTTTTGTAGACAACACAAAAAGTTATAAATCTTTTTTTTAATAAATGCATTTTACGATCTGATAAGGTTCAAACAAATAACAAATAAAAGTAAAATAATTTGTAAAGACAATATGTTGGTGTACTCTTATTGACCTTTTACTATCTCTGCTATGAGTAGGTTTATACGATGTGTGTATTCACGGTTCTGTGACAATACTCGTTGAGCATGTCATTGGTCTATAAAAGGTGTAATTTTTAACGTAAAGGCCTTGTCTAACTTTAACATGTGTTTTGTAACATAAATAGGTGCCTCATTAAGCGGAAAACACGAAAAAACAGCATAAAAGCCTAGAAAATCAACATGAAGGCAAATATCAAATAGAGTGAAAATCTTCCCCCAGCACCGTCCAGACATGCCATTTAGGAGATAACTGTATTGTATTTTAAGCTCCGACGGCATCAATTGGGGATTTGATGGTCGCAAATTAAGTTTACTGGCGACGCGTTAGCGGAGACAGTAAACGGGTACTTGCGACCATCAAATCCCTAATTGATGCCGTCGGAGCTTAAAATACAATATTGTTATCTGCATTCTAATGAAACTGACAGAAAACAACGTTAAAACATCTATTTAAAATCTGTCATATGCCGTCTGCGCTTGTGCGTACCTCCCATAGCATCAATTGTCAATTGATGCCATGTAAATAAGTGACGTTATCCAATCAAAATGAACGTTACAAACGTTGTTGCATTAGAATGAGGTATATTATAGCTCAAACTAATGCTTAGGGTGTCATTGGTCCATACAAGGTGTCATTTTTACCGTAAAGGCCTTGACTTACTTTAACATGTGTTTTACAACAGAAATAGGTGCCCCATTAAGCGGAAAACACAAAAAAACATCATAAAAGCCAAGAAAACCAACATAAAGGCAAATATCAATTATAGTGAAAATCTTCCCCCAGCACCGCACAGGCATGCCATTGGGGTATATTATAGCTCAAACTAATGCTTAGTGTGTCTTCTACATGACTGAATCTTTATTTATACTGAAATATGTGAACGTAAGCCAAGAAAATATTTAATCGACCCCTACCCCCAATTTGGATAGCCGGACGCCAATATTGACCATACCTACCCCGGCATTTTTGCACCCTAGAGACAAAATTGAGCATGTCATTGGTCTATAAAAGGTGTAATTTTTAACGTAAAGGCCTTGTCTATCTTTAACATGTGTTTTCTTACATAAATAGGTGCCTCATTAAGCGGAAAACACGAAAAACCAGCATAAAAGCCTCGAAAATCAACATAAAGGCAAATATCAATTACAGTGAAAATCTTCCCCCAGCACCGCCCAGACATGCCATTGAGGTATATTATAGCCCAAACTAATGCTTAGGGTGTCATTGGTCCATACAAGGTGTCACTTTTACCGTTAAGGCCTTGACTTACTTTAACATGTGTTTTCCAACAGAAATAGGTGCCCCATTAAGCGGAAAACACGAAAAAACTTCATAAAAGCCAAGAAAACCAACATAAAGGCAAATATCAATTAAAGTGAAAATCTTCCCCCCAGCACCGCGCAGGCATGCCATTGGGGTATATTATAGCTCAACCTAATGCTTAGTGTGTCTTCTACATGTCTGAATCTTTATTTATACTAAAATATGTGAACGTAAGCCAAGAAAATATTTAATCGACCCCTACCCACAATTTGAATATCCAGACGCCAATATTGACCATACCTACCCCGGCTTTTTTGCACCCTAGAGACGAAATTGAGCATGTCATTGGTCCATACAAGGTGTCATTTTTACCGTAAAGGCCTTGACTAACTTTAACATGTGTCTTTCAACATAAATAGGTGCCTCATTAAGCGGAAAACACGAAAAACCAGCATAAAAGCCTAGAAAATCAACATAAAGGCAAATATCAATTACAGTGAAAATCTTCTCCCAGCATCGCCCAGACATGCCATTGAGGTATATTATAGCTCAAACTAATGCATAGGGTGTCATTGATCTATACAAGGTGTCATTTTTACCGTTAAGGCCTTGACTAACTTTAACATGTGTTTTCCAACAGAAATAGGTGCCTCATTAAGCGGAAAACACGAAAAACCATCATAAAAGCCTAGAAAATCAACATAAAGGCAAATATCAATTAGAGTGAAAATCTTCCCCCCAGCACCGCCCAGACATGCCATTGAGGTATATTATAGCTCAAACTAATGCTTAGGGTGTCTACTACAAGCCTGAAACTTTATTTACACTGAAATATGTGAACGTAAGCCAAGAAAATATTTAATCGACCCCTACCCCCAATTTGGATCGCCAGACACCAATATTGACCATACCTACCCCGGATCTTTTCACCCTAGAGACAAAACTGAGCATGTCATTGGTCCATACAAGTTGTTATTTTTACCGTAAAGGCCTTGGCTAACTTAAACATGTGTTTTCTAACATAAATAGGTGCCTCATTAAGCGGAAAACACGAAAAACCATCATAAAAGCCATGCAAACCAACATAATGGCAAATATCAATTATAGTGAAAATCTTACCCCAGCACCCCTTAGACATGCTATTGATGTATATTATAGCTCAAACTAATGCTTAAGGAGTCTACTACATGCCTGATTTTGTATTTATACTTAAATATGTGAAAGTAAGCCAAAAAAATATTTAATCGACCCCTACCCCCAATTTGGATAGCCAGACGCCAATATTGACCATACCTACCCCGTCTTTTTTGCACCCTAGAGACGAAATTGAGCATGTCATTGGTCTATAACATGTGTAATTTTTAACGTAAAGGCCTTGTCTAACTTTAACATGTGTTTTCTAACATAAATAGGTGTCTCATTAAACGGAAAACACGAAAAACCAGCATAAAAGCCAAGAAAATCAACATAAAGGCAAATATCAATTTGAGTGAAAATCTTCCCCCAGCCCGTCCAGACATGCCATTGAGGTATATTATAGCTCAAACTAATGCTTAGGGTGTCATTGGTCCATACAAGGTGTCATTTTTACCGTAAAGGCCTTGACTTACTTTAACATTTGTTCTCCAACAGAATTAGGTGCCCGATTAAGCGGAAAACACGGAAAAAAAAACATCATAAAAGCCAAGAAAACCAACATAAAGGCAAATATCAATTATAGTGAAAATCTTCCCCCAGCACCGCCCAGACATGCTATTGAGGTATATTATAGCTCAAACTAATGCTTAGGGGATTTACAGAATATAGAATTATAAGACAATAAAACAGAAAAATGAAATAAATAAAATAAAACACAAACAGGTAAAATTAAAAATAATGAATAATGGTGTGCTAAAATATGTAGAATAAAGAACAATGGTAAAAATTGGGGCTAAAATGAAAGACTAATTCATAAATTTAAGAAATCAGAATTTAAGGACCCACAATTCAGCAGTCACACATAGGCACTTTAAATACATGCAATAACCCCCGTATCCTTATTTCATAGAAGCACACATACTGAACACTTGAGTTATCAATTTAAATAATACCTGAATCAGATATAATTATTATAGAATAATTGATCAACGTAAATTTTTTTATAATTATGAAGGATCCTAAGACTGTTTCATGTTGTTGTATTATTAATTTTGTTATAATAAGTCATGTTAAAACCAAACACTCTGTAATCTTCCGAAAATAAATCAAAAATTAAGTCCTCCGACTTAGTATCATTGTAATATTGTAATAGTTTACTTTTTGCGTCTTTTCTGTGATTTCGTGTAGAAAGCTTTTCGCTTGATTGAAGCCAAGCTACAACTTTCTCGTTCCATGCTCCTATCTTTTTGAAAAGACGTTCTGTGAATGAGGAAATCTCTGAAAGTTTTCCTATCATCATCTGTTCGTATAGGTATTCCGGAATTCGAACTTGCTTATCCCAATGTCCATTTTTACAGTTTTTTATAATTTCTAGGAACTCGTAAAATGTCACTGTACGATTAACTCTACACAATTGATACATTACATGCTGATGACGGCCCTTTTCTAGATATGAAGATAATAACCGTTCTCTAGGTTCTCTTACAAATACAGCTTTCACCCATGATTCATTGTACATCATTTTTATTATTTCACAAGTATCAAAGCTTTTTAAAGTTGTCAATCCGTTTCTATGGTTATGTACTTCCGTATTATTTATACCTTGAATGAATTGAAATAACTTTTTCCAATAAGTACATGCGGACTTTTCGTTCCAAAAGAAGATTAATTTGTATTTTGGAACCACAATTGGAGAGCTCCAATACTCTTTCAATCGATATATCGCTTGTTTGCTAATTCTATAATCGCGACAGTTGTCTTCTCTTTGTTTGAGCAGCTTTTCTTCATTTTGTTGTTTTGATCGAATTTCTGTGTCTGGTTGTGTTGATGAAAGCTGTGACCATGCTAATAATTTCATGTTGTTTGATTTCTGTAGAACTTCTTTTGTTGGTAGAAAGTAAAAACACATCGCTATAGTTACGCTCATCAACATCAACTTTGCAAGCCTATTTGAATTAGTCGTGAGATCACAGTTAACCATCTTCCTAATCTTTTCCGAAAACTGATTCTTTATTAACTCCCCCTTATTTAACATCGTTCAAAGTAGTCATTGGCGTCTTCAAATAATGTGTTAGAAAGGTATTGATAAATACCAGCTTTAAGACAATTCTGTTGATTTGCTGTAAATATAAATATAAATATAAATAATCAGATACTTATAACAAACATAATTTTTTACAGCGGATGACCGTGGGGGCATTCCCATGTTTTTGCTATCGCCTAGATTTCTATTACATGATATTCGTTTTGGGTTTTTAACCGATCTATAAACATGATGAATACGTAGACATCATCCAGTAAAAACTAACATTCCTTGTCGCTTGTTATAAATTCATTTATTCAATGAATACTCATCAAATCATTTTTAAAGAAGATAAATTAATATTATTAAAATGTTTTAGTATATGTATATACAAATAAGTGCAAAATCATTTACATGCATTATTATGCACACGCATCTTAAGAACGTTTTGCAATCTTAAGGAACAATAACTCTGCATGGATGATTAAACATTTTTTGCTTGAAAATACGAATGTCTACTCTAATCCATTCTATTAAAAAAATCGAATTATTACAGATGAGTGACATGTCCACCATGCACTTATTATTGTTAATATAGTAGAATAGAATGATATACAAATGCATGAAAATTATAAAAACATGAAACTGTAGTATACAAATATTAGTATGCTATATAACATTAAACCCGAGTATACTGATTTGCATCACTACAATGTATATTACTCATTACGATGAGGATGAATTACCTGTCCTTAATTTATCATCCACGAACGAACTTTCCCCAGAAAAAATATATTGTACATTTACCTCACTGTCAGGTATAGAGATATGATTTTTTTTCTAAGACAAGTTCTTGTCGGACCATCCACGGTCATTTGATGTTCAGTACTTCAGTACTTTGATTTTTACTTATATAGCTATATGAAGTGTATATGTGGTGTGAGTGCCAATGAGATAACTCTCCATCCAAATAAAAATTTATAAAAGTAAACCATTATAGGTCAATGTTCGGCCTTCAACAGTGAGCCTTGGCTCACACCGAACAACAAGCTACACAGGGTCCCAAAATTACTAATGTAAAACCATTTAAAAGGAAAAACCAACGATTTAATCTATATAAAACACGAGAAACAAGAAATATGTATTAATTTCATAAACAAACAACAACTACTGTACTTCAGATTCCTGAACTAGGTCAGTGCAAACATTTGCAGCGGGATTAAACGTTATATTGGTACCAAACCTTCTCCCTTTTTCTGAAACAATAACATTACATCACCACATAGAAAAATACACGATAAAGTATCAATTGGAAGGCTTAACTCAATCAAAATATCCATCCCGCCCTTTGTTTCTTTTGGTTGTTAAACTGTCTGTTTTCTGTACATTTCTTGCATCTCAAGTTCATCCTTAAATACTATTTACTATTTAAGGACAAGAAAACCTCGTTCATCAAACGTGAAATAACGTGACCAAGAGCATATAGATATAAGAAGATGTAGTTTGAGTTCCAATGCGACAACTGTCCATCCAAGTCACAAGTTGTCAACAGTACAACCATTATAGGTCAAATAACGGCCTTGTACACGAAGCCTTGGCTTACATTGAACAGCAAGCTATTAAAAGCCCCCAAAATGTTTAGTGTATTCCATTCATAAAGGGAAACCAACGGTATAAATCTACATTAAAAACGAAAACCGAGCAACACATATGAACAACATTAACAAACGACAACCACTGAACAACAGGTTCCCGACTTTGCACATGTTTTAGAGCCATAGACAGTCAGAAAGGTAGGACATATGCAAGGCCAAAATACGTAAGGATTGTTAGAATTCAACCTTTTAATATATATCATGTATAGTGTTATATATAGTCCTTGTATATGTCTAAAATGTAGGTTTATGTTAAGCTTAATTCCATAACATTCAACTTGAAGGCTTTAGTCTCAGACGCATGATTTGTATGCCCCACCTACGATAGTATTATGTTTTCTGGTCTGTGGGTCGGAGACAGGCGCGTAGCTCCTTGCACGCTAAGACGCAGTTGCGTGCACAACGATTCGGCATGCAAAAATAATTAATGGCAAAATAAAAATTTATAAATTGAATGTTAAAGGAAACACCTATGTTGTCACTTTTTTAATTGATGAAATATCAAATAATAACGGCATTTGGTTTCAAAATAAAAGTTTTATTGGAGATGATGGCAAAATCGGACAGTAACTTGTATCTTTTACAAGATTTGAATTTGTAATACTCAGTCTAAGACATGTAGTTTTGGAGCACATTTTACAGTGTACGGTTCGTCAGTTTGGAATGAAATATACCAATCGGCATTAGAATTATCAGAACCCTTCGATATCATTGAAAATATGCCGAGGTGATGTGGTCGGCAGACTACCGGAGCCAATCACCCTGCAAACACGCCAAAACAGTATTGGAAAGTCTCATTTTTTTTTGCGTTCATAGACCATATGATAAGGGAACTGGAGAATGGAGTCGCGTCTAGTATTATCAGAAAATCGCTTCTTTGTGCTGTATCTGCTTCATCGTGCTGTAGGAAATATAACAGACGAGCAAATCTCAACATTGTCTGAGACATACGAAACTGACCTGGCATGTTATTTTGACGAATTTAAATGGGAGGTCGTCCGATGCCGAACATGTACGCTGGTTTATAACATCTTGCGAGTGCTACCATGGATATATATCATTGAACTACGTATGTTGAAAACAAATGTACGATCAACAATGAACAACGACATGCAGTTACTGCATATTCATCGGTTTTTCAGTGTGAATATTGACAAAGTAACAGAGAAGTTTGTTTCTTCCTAGACCCGAAGAGCAGATTATTGACGATTTTGTGTAAATTCTGTATCACAAATATGTGTTGTTTATGTATTACTCTTTTCAGAAGATTTATTAATAGTTTTACAATTATAGTCTTTTATAAGTCCTTACTACATATAGCGCCTCTTTTAATCGTCCTTTGACCGAAAACAGAAAAAAAAAAAAAATTCTGCATAAAAGGGTCCCAATTTTTTTTCGCCTCGCTCCGATCGGCGGTAGTTGCTTGCACATTCTTTCTTTCTAGCTACGCCCCTGGGTCCGTTTGTCCGTTTTTGTCTTCCATCTAATGAGTTAAGTCTTTTTCAACTGATTTTTATAGTTCGTTCTTATGTTGTACTGATACACCGCTGTCCCAGGTTAAGGGAGGGTTGGAATCCCACTGCCATGTTAAACCCCGCCACATTATGTATTTATGTGCCTGTCCCAAGTCAGGTGCATCTAATTCAGTGGTCATCGTTTGTTTAAGTGTTACAGTTTTGTTTTTCGTTCATTTTTTGTATTTAAATAAGGCCTTTAGTTTTCTCGTTTAAATTGTTTTACATTGACATTTCGGTGCCTTTAATAGCTGACTTTGCGGTTTGGATTTTACTCATTTTTGAAGGCCGTACGATGATCTATAGTTGTTAATTTCTGTGTCATTTGGTCTCTTGTAGAGAGTTGTCTATTTGTTTATATTTTGAGGGGGTCATCACGAAATTTAAAACACGCAAATATATCGACAATATGTCACAAATGCAAAAATTAATGTATCTTGTGACTAGGTTATGTGTTGACATAGAACAACACACACACACACACACACACACACAATGAATAATACGACCTCTCTGCACCGACCCCAACTCTTGAATGAACTTTGCAACAGTAAGCTTGATCAGATATGATATAATAGTTTAGAATTGAATACAGTTGTACCGAGTATGAATTGCTCAGTGCAATACTAAATCTAGTCTGCCATTTCGAAATAATAAAACAGTAATATGTAACAAAACAAAAACCAAAACTTGAAAACAAGACGAAAATTTCCCTAAATGAGTGACAACGGATTACAGAAAAATTAGCAAATAGGTAAGACTGAACAATAGAACCCCAGTGACTTCCCCTATATTTCATTTGATTTGTTATATTGTCCAATACATGAATATATATGGTTGAGGGGTCGGGATCTCATCTTTTTCCAAGTTATCAAACAGGATTGGGTCGGGTGACCCTTAGGACTCTCCCTATATTTCATTTGATTAGTTCTTTTGTCCCATGCATAAAAATATATAGTTTAATTTAAAGGTGGAGATCTCGACTGTTTCCAAGTTCTCAAACAACAGAAGGGGTGTGGTGACCACAGGGACTGCCCCTAAAAAAATTTTGATTTGTTATTTAATCCCATACATGAGTATATATGGTTAAGGGGTGAGGATCTCAACTGTTTCCAAGTTCTCAAACAGGAAGGTGCAGTGACCCTAGGGACTCCTCCCATAATTCATTTCATTTGTTATATTGTCCAATACATGAATATATATGGTTTATGGGTGGGGATCTCAACCGTTTTCAAATCTCAAACAGGAAGGGGTAGAGTGGCTTCACGAACTCCATCTATATTTCATATGATTTGTTATATTGTCCGATACATGAATATATATGGTCTAGGGGTGGGACATTTTCGTCGAATTAGATATAACTAGATGTGTCAAAGCGCCACACTGTTTATATCTATTTACTTCGTTGCGGGGCCATAAAAATACTAGTTAAATGCCGCGACTAAGAAATTAAAACATGAAATTAGTTTAACTTTCAAACTTGGTCTCAACCTTTCAAAATAAAAAAAAAGTTAAGACAGAAAAGTCAATTGGTTCAATTGATAAAATAAAAATATATCGGAACTCTCGTTTTTTTTATAAAATAAAAATTATACAAACCTTTTTTAAAATGGTATATGAATAGGTTAAGTCAATTTTCTGAGTATTTTTAAAGTTTATTCAAAGGATAATTCGAAAGGTTGCTATAACCTAGCATGTTTTATGGCTATCAAGTCAACTCGAAATTAAAATCGTCAAAATCCCAAGGCAGAGAGAGATTGTTCATCATATCGCATCTTCTTGTTTGTACATCAACAAACCCTCTCGTCCTTAATTAATATTTGCTTTTTCGAAACAAGTGAGAAAAATTAAAAGAATCTTACCGCTTTTCAAGAAAAAAGTCCTTTTCTCAACTCTCAACTCTGGATGAAATGGATACAAATGAACTCATCATGTAGATACCAGGATTAGTTGTTGGTATATTTTTTCACGTGTTTTAACATAAAGAACAATTTTCAATGGGACTACGATAAGTCCGAATTGATAAATATTTGTCTAGTGAATTACAATAAATTAATTTAGAATATGTTGTTATTTTCATTTAAAATACATTTGATAGAATTGCTTTTTTCACCTTATGATATAGGGCAATAAAAATTAATGAAAATTTAAATAACCTATATAAATAGCTATTATCCTATTGTTTACCTACAGGTCAAATTTACGATACAGCTACAGGGGAGGTAATGACGTTGCTAACGTAAAATGTTATTTTCGCGACGTCAAACTGTGACATATCGGTAAAAGATGCATTTTTCGACTGATTTTTATCATTCAAACTGATTTAATTTGAAAACGAGTTCATGGACCCCTATTTTTCAAAACAGCATTTTGTTTCATTTTGCAGGGAGGTTATGTGACCCAAATTTTATAAAACTGTAAATAGAGGATTATTTTTAATTTTAATAAACATTCAGTAAAAAATGACGTTTTTTCCTCAATTCATGAACATTTGATAAATATGAGTTATTTCTGAATAAACAATTGCATATTTTTTTAGGATATTTATAAAATACAGAAATTACCAATTATTTAACAAAAAACAATTTGTGTTTATCTTTTATAACAAAAAAGTTATGTCTTTCTTTCGAAAAAGAAATTACGGCAACAAATCTGGATTTTGAGCAAATAAACAAAATTTCGACCTCATTTTACTCAATAAGTAGCACATGAAGGTATATTTTTTATGACATATTTGATTTAATCATGTAAAAAATAGCCTATATGCAAATTTTCATGAACTTGTAAATACAGAATCAAAACTGTATCGTATGCCCTTAAATATCACCTGAGTTTGATCAAAAATTATCGACTCGATTATTAAGTTCTTATCTGCACATGCAGCTACTGTACCCGTAAACAGCAAAACAGGTGTTTTTATCCTCATTGTTTTCAACACTTTAAATAACCAATAAAATTGAGAATGGAAATGGAAATGGGGAATGTGTCAAAGAGACAACAACCCGACCATAGGTAGCAACACACAGTTAGGAAAAAAATTGACACTCATAATTTTTAACACCCTCTTTCCCCTCCTGTCTAACAAAGAAGGCTTTATATGTGTGTTATTCATGTATATACTTGTAAAAAAAAAATCCTCCATAGATTTGATTTCTAATGGTCATAAGGGTGAAATATAATCCCTTTTAGCTGTAACCATGGCAACAATCTGCATTTCTTAGATACAAAATATAGCAAAAAAGGAGGTTGAACATGTCACAAAAGTCTCCAAAATTTGGTCTAAAGGAAAATTTCAATGAATTACAGTGATACCTTTCCTGAATCCATAGGTTTATAACTATCAAGTAGTCCAAAAAAAATCATATGCTTTCCTGTTCGTTTTTCCATAAAATTGAATTGAAAAGATCGAGCGCAAAATCTTTGTTGATAAACACTACAATAATTTATGGACCTATGAACGGTACGGATAGGAAAATGCGGACTGTCAATCATAGAAATGGCATATAAAACATGTTAAAATCTATCAAAATGTTCATATAAACCCAATAAGAAGGCTATACTATTCTTCAATTATCTAAAAATCAATTTTATTGTACAAAAACTTTCATATTTAAAAAATGATGATGGAATTGGATCAGCATTCCTTTGATGTTTACAAGGTAATCAACTTCTGGAAACCCAGTGACCACCAGGAAAGTCTGTTTGACGACTGTGAAGAGAACAGTGGCAACCTGGAGAGACAAGAGGCAGCCAGGAGAGACTGGTAACCGGGGCATGAGGTTTGGCAAGTCAAAGTGCATTTCCTGTGAAGGGGAACCCATTTTACACGCTATGGAACGATATATACTAAGACACCCTCGGGGCTGTGCGAGAGCGAGGGAGGCTGAACAGCTCATAGGACAGGACCATGAAACGACTATGGAACCGACAAGGACAACGAACCAGAACATAGGATGTAAATGTTTTTGTGGTAAAGTCTGTAAGAATTCTAGAGGTTTGAAGATCCATCAAAGTAGAATGAAATGTGTGCAACCCCATTCTGTCAATCAACGCACAGAGATCTGGTCAGACGGAGGAGGAGACCATCCAGGAGGCAAACCACAGTGATGATAGCCTCCCTGTGACCCAGGGTGAGGATAAGAACGAGGCAGAAGAGATAGAGAGGATAGAACCAACAGTCCATAGAGAAGATGGGATAGAAACAACAGTCCGTAAAGAAGACAGGATAGAACCAACAACCCGTAGAGAAGAGAATGAGCCACGCAAAGAGAAGATCAAATGGCCAACGAATGCAGACAAAGCAGCTTGGAAAGCGCTTGACGAAGATTTAGAAAATATCTTAGAGGCAACATTAGCAGGCAGTGTAGACAGAAAGATAACAGCAATGACGTCCATTATTTATAGCGTAGGAAAGGACAGATTTGGAGTGGTACCACAAGGGAAACAACCAACAAAACAAGGCCATAGTAACCGGGGACAGAAGAAGATCAAGGAATTGAGAAGGTTAAAGAAGAGGTACAAAGTCGCCAATGAGAATGAAAGGTTACCATTACAGCAGTTAAGAAAGGAAACTAGGGAGAAACTTAAGACACTTACAAGAGCAGAAACTCATAGAAGAGATAAAAAGAAAAGGCAAAGGAGAGAACAACATTTACAGCAAACCCATTTCAGTATATGAAGCGATTATTTGGAGCGAGAGGATCTGGCAAACTGGAAAACTCTAGGGAAGAAGTGGAAGAACATCTCAGTAAGACCCACAGTGATGAGAGACGAGGAGAAGACCTGGAAGAATGTGAGAAATTGTTAACACCAGAGGAGCCAAAAGAACAGTTTGATGAGTCAGACCTGAAGTTCCAAGAAGTGCAGGGACGTAGTGAGAAGGCAAGAGCAGGGTCAGCACCAGGACCAAATGGTATTTCATATAGGGTATATAAGAACTGTCCCAGACTGATCAGAAGGTTGTGGAAGCTATTTAAAGTAATTTGGAGAAGGAGAAAGATGACAGAGTCATGATACAAGGCAGAAGGATGTTTTATACCAAAAGAAGAGAACTCCAGGAAAGTTGAACAGTTTAGAACCATCTCCCTATTGAACATTGAGGGGAAGATATTCCTGGCAGTTTTAGCAAGGAGTACGACGAGGTACCTGCTTGGCAACGAATATATAGACATCGCAGTCCAGAAAGGAGGCATGTCTGAAGTATCTGGTTGCATCGAACACACCAGCGTTATTACACAGATTTTAAGAGAAGCAAAGGAGAAGAAAAGTGACTTAGCAGTGTTTTGGCTAGATATGGCTAATGCTTATGGGTCCATACCTCACAAACTAGTAGACCTGACATTGGAGAGGTATCATATTCCACCAACTATCAGAACTATGCTGCGAGAGTATTTTGACAAGATTGAAATCAGGTTCACAGCTGGAGACTTCACCACAGCTTGAAGTTGGAATACTAACGGGGTGTACAGTATCAGTAGTCCTGTTTGCAGCAGCAATGAACTTAATTGTAAAATCAGTAGAAAAAACAAGTAGAGGACCATTATTGTCATCAGGGGTCAGGCAACCACCAGTAAGAGCTTTTATGTATGATATGACAGTGACAGCAAAAACAGTCATAGAGGGAAGATGGACTTTAGAGGAATTGGAAAGGATGATTAAGTGGGCCAGGATGAAGTTCAAACCAAGTAAATCTAGAAGTTTGATAGTGAGGAAAGGCACAGTGCAAGATGAGACATTGTGAAAAGATACCAACAGTTGGAGAGAAACCAGTGAAATGCCTAGGTAAAAAGTTTGATGCAACACTAGCAGATATGGTAAACATGGGTGGAGTTCAAGTGCAATTGGTAGAATGGCTGACGAAGATAGACAAAAGTGGGCTCACAGGTAGATATAAAGCCTGGATATATCAACATGGGGTCTTACCAAGGATATTGTGGCCATTACTAGTTTACGAGTTCCCATTGTCCAAAGTGGAGGCCTTAGAGAGAAAGATCAGTGCATGCCTACGAAGATGGTTGGATGTGCCAAGAAGTTGCAGCAGCATTGGATTGTACAGCACAGGAACAAAGCTACAATTACCAATGAAGGCATTGACAGAAGAGTATATAGTTATCAAAGGTACCAGGATTATAATAAGTTACAAAGACAAGACAGCTTATGACGTCGAGAGACAGCAAAGATGCTGAAGTGAGAGGAGCCAAAGTGAAGGTCAGGACAGGAAGAAAATGGAAAGCAGAGGACGCAGTTAAGGAAGCTGAGACTAGACTAAAGCACAGTGTCATCGTTGGTGTAACAGCAGTTGGTAGACAGAGATTTGGTATGACAAAAAAACCAAGGTGGGATACAGCAAATGAGAAGAGACGGAGGGAACTGGTGTAACAGGAAATACGACAGATGGAAGAAGAGAGCTTTGACCTGGAGTGAAATTTGGAGTATGGAGGGATACAGATTGAGTTTTCTACTAAGATCAGTGTATGATGTTTTACCAAGCCCATCAAACCTCTATACCTGGGGGTTGATAGAAGACCCAACATGCACCTTATGCAAAGACAAACCAGCATCTCTACAACATGTGTTGTCAGCATGTCTAGTCGCATTGAAAGATGGAAGATATACATGGAGGCATGACAGTGTATTGAAAACAATAGCAGCAAAGTTGGATACCACCAGGAGAAAGAAGAGAAAGATGCAGAAGAACATCACATTTGTAAATTTTGTGAGGGCTGGAGAAAAGAAAGACAACCAGGCAGAAGGTTTAGGGATACTTGGAACAGCATCAGACTGGCAGATGACAGCAGACATACATCAACGCATGAGTTTCCCAGCAGAAATAGCAGCAACATCGCTAAGACCAGATATAGTCATTTGGTCACAGGGAACTAGGCAGGCGGTCTTGCTGGAACTGCAAACCTGCCAACTTTCACGATTTAGGCGTGTACTACACGATTTTGACCCTTTGTCACGATCGTGTTCCTGAAAACCCCTCTAAAACACGATTTGGTGAAAATCTACACAAAAAATATTGTTGTTCCCGATTTTGAACTGGGTCCAATGGAGGACAATAGTGTTCAGCCAATCAAATTGTATGTTTCTCATGATCAAATTAATCAGCCAATCAAAAACGTTTTCTCTCAAGATTATTTTAACATGCTAGATATTGAACTTGTGTTGTATTCCTCTGTTTGTTGGTCAGAATTGTAAAATCGTGAACATGGCAAATGATTTTTCAACTGCATGGAGGTTCTTACATAGAATAAGAATAAAAGCATGTCTGATTGACAAAGTTCAATGATGCAGTACTACAATGAAGATAATAAATAGTAGTTTATTCACTCATTTATTGACATTACACTTGCTGTAACATAATTGTATTTATGTATTCAATTCAATTATCAAATCATTTAAAGTATAATGTACTATTCATTATTGTTCACATGGACCCCATCCCCAACACTTCACCATGAGGAATCACTTAAATGAGGTACTACCTTTAATCAAGGGGTCATTTTACTATTGTATAAAATAAAAAAGAAAAATGCAGATTTATTAAGTTATAAATGACACTATGTTTGGAACAGCTTTTCTAAATAAAGGATCCAATTATTGTGAATAAGAAAGAAGATATAAGACCAAGAACATATCAAAATTCTTGGACATGTGTTGACCATATAATATCAGATAGATCATAAGATGTATAGTTCTTTGGGAAACGTTTCTTCAAATAATATGATTGTGTGCTTGTTTGAATTTAAAAAGTGTTTTTTAATGTCCTAACATTGAGGGGGTATCCCTAGGTGTTGTTCCCAACCTGATAAAGGTCCTTCTTTGTGTACAATTTTAAATTAGAAAAGTCAACAACTATTTAGTATCCTTATACATGAAAATAGTTCCTGGTCTACATGTTCATATTTTCTGCTGATATAATAACTATAATCATGCAAATAAACTTAAGAAAAAGGCATGTTAGCTCATCTTACAAACATGACACTTTTTATAGACTACAAAACAGCACGCGCAAAATAGTCGTCGCAAAGAATTGTAACCTTTGAAATTGTTGTCGCGCGCTAAAACCCCCATGGGCATTTTCAAAAGTTGGCAGATATGGAACTGACAGTCCCATGGGAAGACAGAATAGAGGAAGCTTATGAAAGAAAGATGGCAAAATACCAGCAGCTAGTAGAGGATTGCAAACAGCGGGGATGGAGGACGTGTTGTTTGGCAATAGAAGTCGGATGCAGGGGCTTTGCAGGACAGTCAATGTGGCGGGCACTTAGGACCTTGGGAGTGGTAGGAGCAGAGAGGAAGAAAGTGATTACAGAAGTGTGTAGAGAAGCAGAAGTGGCATCACAGTGGATTTGGAGGAAAAGAGATGAAGTGTGGAAAAGTACAAAGTGTTAGAACAATGAACAGTTATTGTGTAGATAATGGACAGATATTGATATACAGAACAGCATTCAGTTACAGAAGAACAGCAATGACATCAGCTGAGACCGTGTATGCCATCCAGTTCCAGGTTCAGATTGATCACCTGAGCCGGCGCACCTCTGGAGGTTGTTGTCGAATAGCGCCGAAACAGCCAAGGAAGGAGGACCCCACATGATGATGGAATCAGCATTCCTTTGATGTTTACAAGGTAATCTAATTTAAACTCAATAACCCTTGCAGTTATGTTTTTATTTCATACACCGATTTGAAAGTACACAATTTGTCAAAGTTTACCAATTAAATAACAATTGGGAATAAATTTAACGGAAACGATTAAAAAAAATATACCATTAAATTGCAATTTTAGAATGAATCTAAATATAAAAAAAATATTAATTTAAAACTTACCAAAGTAATATTTCCCCCCTTTCCTTACCCTATAAGAAACTTTCCTAGGATCCGTGGATTGTGGAATAACGTCCACATTTCTAAAACGTTCACGTGAATTGATTGCGTCATGTGTTAAAACAGTAATTGGCCAATCTAATCGGTATATGTAATTTAATCTGCACAGCACGAGATAACCCAATAACCCGAACGACGTAGGAGCAAAACTGAAGCACACCCACCAATACGATATATAAAATGTCTTAACTTTGAATGTTGCATTTTGAACAAACAAGTGAAAAGGCAAGATGGCAAAACATTGCCCGAAATGAAAGAACATGTTCGTTGTGTAGTTCCGGTGAGATAGGCGACGAATTTCATTATTTGTTTCGCTGTTCACATTTGAAAAAACGAAAGACAATTATTTCTACAAATCAAGTTTTCAAATAATCCAAATATGATTTCATTTTGCTCATTATTTAATAGTAAAAAACAATCTGTCTTAATAAAACTGTGTTTATTTATTAAGTGTATTAATAAAAAAAAAAGTTTGTCCCTCCATGTAAATAAAATCGCATAATCATCTTACCGACCATTTTTCCTTCTTATATCATTAATTCTACATGCTACTAAACATGTATGTCATCATAATTACTGCATTTGTTTACCTTAACTATTGTGTCTGTATTCATAATGTATGTTTCTCTGTAAACTTGTATCTAGTTTTTAGAGAATAAAGTATCTATATATCAGACTCAAAAAGACTGTCGGGATCTGGGAAAATTACGGGGTTATGATCGTTTCCCGTAATTGACGTCGGATCATATTTATAAGATTTTACATTCCTGCGGTATCGCAGGTAGTTCTGTTTAGACCATCTCATTCTTCCATGAGTGACCGGTTCTGATTTGGTACCAGTTCGAGCTTGACTGCTTTATGGTACATAGTTTGAACTATATAGTTAGCGTGCACATCGAGTTTTATGATATAGAAATTACTAATATTAAAAAAGTTTACTCCCCTGAAACCAGGGGGTGATGCGAATAAGACCTGACGTATTTGGGGATCATAACCCTCGTTCTATTTAGACTTGACCTTGAGAACTTGAGCATCCATTGCTACAAATAGTGTACAGACTTGTCAGTGAAATCAATCACATCGCCATTCTGTTATCATGTCAGATCTCGTCATTCAAAGCGAATTTTGTGTTTGTTATGTGTTTGCCTAAAACTTGATTCTTTAATTAAACACAATATATATACATTTATCAAAACAAAGTAAGCATCTTTCATGTTTAATGGTCTGAATTTTAAAAAAAGGTTCAAATAGAGGATTTATATAACATTTTGAGCTTTAAAAAAGTAAGATAATATATTAAAGTATTAAATTTTACCTGAGGCAAAAGAAAAATTCAAATTTTTGACCAATTCATCCTTTTTGGTCCCTCACAAACTATGTCAGTTCTATTTCATTCCATCCATCAAAATGATCAGTACCTTTGTTTTCCGTTCACTTCATTATGAAAGAAGGACTCTTAATATTGTTTGAATATTACACTTGAATGGATCATTTTGTAAGGTCATTAGGAAGTGGGAATATGCTCAATTGGTCAGACAATACTTGGTCATATTTTATGCAGGGCTTCGCCTTGGGCTTTAAATATTCATAAAATATGACAAAGTATTGTTTAACCTATACATATCGAGTACTTATCATGAAGAAGGGGATTATCATTCTCTTACAAACTTAGAATAATGTAAAGTGATCGGGCATCAAATGATCTCTTGCTTGGTTTAATTCAAGAATTAGTTTCATTGTCAGGACAATGTTTATAATTAATGCATGGCTGTCTCTTTAAGCATTTCATTTATGGTAAAGTTTTAGTGATGCAAGGAATTTCTCAAAATTTTGGAAAATATAATAGATTGTGTTTTAAGCAGAAGTTGAAACAACAGTACAATGAAATGATATGAAATGTAAAAGGAGGAAAGAATGTTAAACCTGATATATTTAAAGGAGGAGTTATCTTTTTGTTTATTTATAATTCAAATCAATAAATTCGATATGAGTATGAAAGATTCCGGCGTTCTATATCCTGAGGGTATCACCTGCCTAGTTGTCAGCACTGTGCTGATATATATTATCAATGATATGATATTGAAATACAAAGGTTTTTCTACCTCAGGAATAGTTTTCATTAGCTGTATTTGACAAAATCTTTAGGAAGTTTGGTCCAAATGCACTTCAACTTCGTTCTTTATTTGGCCTTTTTACTTTTTGGATTCAAGTGTCACTGATGAGTCTTTTGAAGACGAAACGCGCGTCTGGCGTCGATACTAATTTTAATCCTGGTATCTATTTATAAAGCAACAGCGGAGCAAGTATGACTGTTGTCAGTGAAAGCCGAGAGGTAACTACCATTTAGAATCCGGAGGCCCTAAACGCGGTCAAAACTAAAACTAGAATTGGGTTCTGGAATTTCAGTACAATGTACTCTGCTGGGAAACTTGCAGAAATAAACATCTGAAATGCGACGTTACAAACAACATATCTTAGGCATAGGTGAAAGCAGATGTGCAGACTCTGGAGATTAACAACAAGAACTGGATAAACTACACTATACTCTGGAAGATTTGATGGGCAACATCTTGATGGGGTAGCAATAATTTTGAAGAGAGGAATTGCGAAATTTTTAATGGAATGGAAACCAATGAATAGAAGGCTGATTATAGCAAAGCTTAAAGGGAAACATGATTATACTGCAATATTACTATTTAACAAATGATTCCAGCGAGGAGATCAAATATAATTTAGAACGGAAATGGGGAATGTGTCAAAGAGACAGCAACCCGACCATAGAGCAGACAACAACCGAAGGCCACCAATGGGTCTTTAATGCAGCGAGAAACTCCCGCACCCGGCGCAGTCCTTCAGTTAGCCCTTAAACAAATATGTATACCAGTTCAGTGATAATGGACGTCATACTTAACTCCGAATTATACACAAGAAACTAAAATTAGAATCATACAAGACTAACAAAGGCCAGAGGCTCCGGACGCATTTTATGAATAACTTCAACAGGAAATAGACAAAACTCCAAAACATGACATCAAAATCATAATAGGAGATATGAATGCCATAGTTGGATCAAGTAACACCCACTTTGACATAACAATGGAAACCATGCATGGGGTAATAGGAATGAAAATGGTGAAAGACTAACAGAACTATGTTCCACTAACGACTATGTAATAGGAGGGACAATTTTGTCCTCATCGAAACATTCATAAATTGACATGGTGCATTCTTACCAACGAGACAAGAACCAAATATATCACATCATAATAAATGGAATGTGGAAACGATCCCTGTTGGATGTTAAAGTCAGGAGAGGAGCTGATTATGGAAGTGATCACCATTTAATAACATCTGACATTAAACTCACATAGCTAATGAACACAAGATCTTGGAAGCAGTTTGACATTGAAAAGTTGAAAGAAAGCAACGTAAGAAAAGAATATACAACCTTGATGAGAAATAAATACAGACCTTTAGATAAACATAAATTATGAAGAAGACACAGAAACAATTCATGATAAATGGGGAAAATTTCTGAAATATGTACTAAAAATGCAGAAGACTCTCATGAATTTAAACAAAAACAGAAACATTAAGATTGGATCACACCTAGAACATGGAACATTATTATTATTCGGTGAAATACAAGTAAGAAATTGAACGAGGCAAAATCACAAACTCTTAAGGAATGAATATAGTCAAATACACAGAAATGTCAATAGAATGGTACGAAATGACAAAAGAACTAAGATGAAAAGACTGCAGAAGCAGGTTACAAAGGCGAACAAAGCAACATAAGAAATCACCAAAATTATTTGTGGAACAAAACAGCATCTGCAGATGAACAAGAATGAAGATGGACAGATTATTTCAGTAAGCTACATAATAGACCAACGCCAGCAGAACTCCCTATTATAGCGGAAAATAAATATGAACTTGAAAGGAGAGGTAGCGTCGACCAGATATTTACATTAAGAAATATTAAAGAACAATGCACAGAATGGTAACGGCAGCTATATATAAACTGTGTCGACTTCGGGAAAGCGTTTGACAGCATCTACAGAGAAAGTCATTGGAAAAATATTGCGATCATATGGCATTCCACAACATTTCAATTTGTATTGTATCTAGGTTCTGTTAACATTTTGTCTTATAAAGCGGTAGGTAACAATCCAATTTCTTAGAAATGTAGACAATGGACAAACATGTGGACCTTGACGAAATGGGTCTCGACATCGACATTTTGTCTGACTCTCATATCTAATAACCGTTTAATAATATTTGAATCATTTGAATTTGCAACATCTTAGTATTATATGTGTAAAGATGAACAAAACTTCAATCTAATACCTAGGTTTATACACGATAAAAGGCTTTTTACGATGATGAATAATTTGAATGTACACATAAAGGTGGCGGATAATTAATCTGACATTATAATTTGTAAATAAACGTCGAAAGGAACAAATTTTGAATTACTTTTACAGATTTTTCCAAAAAATACTTGACTTCACCTATTTATCTAACCATTTTTTTGGGGTCTCGAACTAATGTGCCCATGAAACTCATTGTCCATGATATACATATATATAAAATAGCTATGTTATAGTCTGCACGATGCCACACATTGAACATATAATTTCAACAAACAGCCTCAATACTTGACAAAAACGCCGTTGAAGGTTAAAGTGATCTCGAACGAAAAATGTACATGTATGGCAGTATTCATACTATAAACTACATGTATTTATAAAATGCACATTGAGGACATTGAGTGGTCTAAAAGGAGTATTATGTTTGTAACACTCAGAAACGAGATGTCTAGCACGTAAACCTGTCCTTTTGGGGGAAAGACGACTTCAAAACGTCAATTCCCTATATGGCCAAGCCTCTCACGTCAATCATTTTGTGTTTTATAGTTAGAAAACACCTCAAAAGTTCATGCATTACATTGTTGAGAACGAGATAAACAAAAGAACAGATTGACATGAAACACACTTTTTTACACATTTCCTTTCTGTTTCTCGTGAAATAACGTTTCTTGAGCTCTCCATTTAACTATTTACGTTTCTTTTACAAGCCGGAAAACACAGTAATTCAGCACTACGTAGAAGCAGGGATATCCTTTACTCATTAATATTAAAACCATTCGTCCAAATCGCGTACGATTTTAAAATCGGTATTTGGTTATTAAACACAATTATGCTTGCCGTAGACATTCGCACAAGGATAATAGTTACACTGAACGGTGCCCACTGGTCACCTGAACAGAAACGGTTAAAATTGAGTCTATACGCGACAAAAAATAGTACATGATTTCCGGTTTAAAGTGAAAGTACGTTACTAAGGGGATACAAAGTTTATAATTGCTGCTATGTAATACGGATATTAGCTTAATGCAAAGTTACGGAATTACCATATTTCAAAGGATACTGTTGAGAGACTTACAGAAAGTAAAGAAAATACACAAATAATCAATTATTATAATGATTCACTCAAACGAAACAATTAAAAATGAATAGAAGAGTCACCCTTTACTCTATTAATATCTTAAAGCGAGTGACATGACTTATTTTTTAGAAAAAAAAAAATAACCTAATGGCCTATATTGCACTCTCATGACATATAACTAAAAAGATGGTATGCCTCGCACTCAGGCTACTTTAAACTGCCATTGGTTACCTCTGGTCACCCTACACAGAAACTAATTGTGCTTACAGTTACACTGGTCATTTGATACAAATACATAGTTACTTTATTAACCTTACTCCCTTTGCAGATAAATTTATAGTGGTTCTTCCAATTACCTGACACAAATATAGATATTGAATGCCCCCCTACACAGATATTGAATTTCGTTACATCTTGTCACCTTTTACATAATTAATTGTGGTGACCACCTCTGGTCACCCTACACATATATTGAATTTGGTAACCTCTGGTCACCCTTCACTTATATTGAATTTACCTACAAATTATAAGATACTGAATTTGGTAACCATTGGTCAACCTCGCCACCCTAAACATATATTGAATTTTGTTACATCCTGTCACGTTTTAGATAATTATATGTGGTGACTTCTGGTCACCCTACACATATATTGAATTTGGTTAACTGTGGTCACCCAACACATGTATTGAATTCGCTTAAAAATTATAAGATATTGAATTTGGTTACCTCTGGTCACCCCGGCAACCTTTCACAGATATTGAATTTCGTTACATCTTGTCACCTTTTTTATTATTAATTGTGATGACCTCTGGTCACCCCACACATATATTGAATTTGGTAACCTCTGATCATCCTTTACATATCTTGAATTTACCTACAAATAATAAGATACTGAATTGATAACCTCTGGTCACCCTTCACATATATTGAATTTATCGACAAATTATAAGATAAAATTTAGATGGGAAATGGGGAATGTGTCAAAGAGACAACAACCCGACCACATAAAAAAACAAAAGGAGAAGGTCACCAACAGGTCTTCAATGTAACGAGAAATTCCCGCACCCGGAGGCGTCCTTCAGCTGGCCCCTAAACAAATATATACTAGTTCAGTGATAATGAACGCCCTACTAAATTTCCAAATTGTACACAAGGAACTAAAATTAAAATAATACAAGACTAACAAAGGCCAGAGGCTCCTGACTTTGGACAGGCGCAAAAATGCGGCGGGGTTAAACATGTTTGTGAGATCTCAACCCTCCCCCTATACCTCTAACCAATGTAGAAAAGTAAACGCATAACAATACGCACATTAAAATTCAGTTCAAGAGAAGTCCGAGTCAAATGTCAGAAGATGTAACCAAAGAAAATAAACAAAATGACAATAATACATAAATAACAACAGACTTCTAGCAGTTAACTGACATGCCAGCTCCAGACTTCAATTAAACTGACTGAAAGATTATGATGTCAACATATGAACATCAGGCACAATCCTTCCCGTTAGGGGTTTAGTATCATACCATCATAACATGTATGATACTGAATTTGGTAACCACTGGTCAACCTTGCCACCCTAAACAGATATTGAATTTTGTTTCATCCTGTCACGTTCTACATAATGAACTCTGGTGACATATATTGAATATGGAAACCTCTGGTCACCCTACACAGATTTTTGAATAAGTTATAAACTTGCCATCCTTCACAGATAATGATCACGGTTATAAATATCTAGACACCTTTCACATACTAAAGTACTTTTAATTGAGTTACTTTCGGTAAAAAAAACCCGTATAAACTGGCTTTTACTACCGTGTGTCACCCTAAATAGGTCTTGATTTTGGTAATCTCTGGTCCCCCTACTAAGACAAAAACAATAAAAACCAAGGAGTAAACAGATATACCAGAAGACATTTACAACATTAAAAAAGTAAGGAACAGCAGGAATCTTCTTAATCATGTGAATGATTTTAGATGCCTTGAGCGCTCCCATCGTGTGAGTTCTTTCGTAAGTCCCGTAATAACGAAAGTGTACTGATGACTGTGGAGTTTTTATATAATTAATTATACATGTTTTACAAAAATATTAAATTTGGTGACCTTTGGTCACCTTATACATATATGAATTTTAAATACCTCAAGTGACCATACACATATATTGAATGGGGTTACAGTACCTCTGGTCACCCTTCACATATTTTGAATGTGATAACCTCTTTTCATACACAAATATAAAATTTGGTTACCTCTAGTCACCGTGCATCAATATTGAATTTGGTTACGTATATTTAGCCTACTTATATTTAATTTTGTAAACTTCGGTCACCCAACTCATATATTGAACGTTGTAACCTCTGATCAACCTTCACACACATTGGAAAAGGTAACCTCTGGTAAACCATTACAGATATCGAATGTGATTACCTCTGGTCATCCTTTACATATATTGACTATGGTGACCTCTGGTCACCTAACCAACATTTTGAATATGGTTACCTCTGGTCACCCTACACAGATATTGAATGAGGTTACCTCTGGTCACCTTACAAAGATATTGCATATGTTTATCTTTGATCTCCTAAAAAGATATTGAATGTGGTTACCTCTGGTCACCCTACACATATATTGACAATGGTTACCGCTGGTCACCCTACACATATTTTGAAAATGGTTACCTCTTGTTACCCACACATATATTGGCTATGGTTACCTCTCGTCATCCTTCAAAGATATTGAAAATGGTTACCTTTGGTCAACCTTCAATAAATTGGCTTATGTTACCCTCGATTACAATTTACAAAAAATGAATTTGTTTAGCATCGGTTATCTCGATTCACACTTTTTGCGCTACTTTTATAATAAATATATTTATCTAGTAACTTCTGGTCGCTGTACACATATATTTAATTATGTTGCCGTTGTCAACAAATATATATAGCAATTGGCTTTTTTGGAATGTGGTTACCTTGGATCACCATACACAGATAAAAAATAATTGCTTTAAACACCATGCATAAATATTGAATTTAGGTACCTTTATTTACCCTACTTAGATGTTTAATTTGGTAATCTCTGGTCCCACTACCAAGATGTTGAATGTGGTTAGCTCTTGTCACCCTACAAAGATATTGAATATTGTTACCTCTGGTCACCCTACACATATATTGACTATGATGTCCTCTGGCCACCCTACCAAAATTGTGAATATGGTTACCTCTGGTCACCCTACACAGATATTGAATAAGGTTATCTATGGTCACCTTACACAGATATTGAATAAGGCTACCTCGTGTCACCTTACAAAGATATTGAATATGATTACCTCTGGTCACCCTAAACAGATATTGACTATGGTTACCTCTGGTCGCCCTACATATATTTTAAACATGGTAACCTCTGGTCACCCACACAGAAATTGGCTTTGGTTACCTCTGGTCATCCTACACATATATTGAAAATGGTTACTTTTGTTCACCCTACAATAAATTGGCTTATGTTACTTATGGTTACAATTCATAAATAATGAATATCTTTGGTCAACATTAAAGATATTGAATGTGGTTACCTCTGGTCACCCTACACAGATATTAGCTATGTTTGTATGTTTCCCTCCGGTCCCCTTACACAGATTTCGAATTTGGTAACCCTTTCATATTATTGAATGAGATTACCTCCGGGCATCGTATACATATATTAATTTAAGTTACCTCTGGTCACCCTTTACATATTTGGAATGGGGTTACCTTTGGTCAACATACACAGATATTAATTTTAGTAACCTCCGGTCACCGTTTAAAATATTTGCTTTGGTAACCTTTGGTCACAATGCATGATTAATCAACCTTTATTGGAATATAATGATCATGGTATTTGGAAAATGTATGTTTTATATATTTCATGTTAATCTAGTTGTTTGCATTTCCTATTGTGTATTTTATTCTAAACTCTTAGTATGTAATAAAGATGCCAAGAAGACGATTGCCTTTGTAGCCATTATAGATCCAATGTTCGTAAAATCTGAACAATTGAATTCCCCTCAAACACTTACTTAGTTTTTTCAATGTCACCCTTTTTTGGGGCAGATATCACTTTCATTTTTCGGCATACAGCCTTTTTGGTTAATTCTTTATCGACAAGAGTCTCGGTTAAAGTATTTAACATGTTTAACTTGATAGTCAACTTCACCTGAAAATGAAGTGAAATACAGTTGTGATCTTTTCTTGCAGTCAAGCTAAAACAATACATGCCCAGCTTTGTCAGTTTGTTCTCCAAATTTCAGTTTGATTGTTCCTTTCGACCCATTCACCATTCCTTACCTACTACTCTATAAATGATTTTAAAAAAAACACGAGATCACCAATTTATGTATTTTAAACAACTTACACAGTTTTCTTTGAGAATCAAGTGTATTCACTAATATACAATAAAGTTTAGTCTTGCTGAACCAGTAATGTATATCAAACCTGTTCTTGTTCTTTTTTCCTGCTCTTCGATTGTCTTACATTTCCTACAAATGATAAAAAAAACATTACCTGACTTATGTTTTTATGACCAGAGGTAACCAAATCTTAAATCAGCATAACGTGACCAGAGGTAACCAAATCCAATATTAACATAATGTGGTCAGAGGTCACCAAATCTAATAACTAAGGTAACCAGATGTCACCAAATCCAATATATGAATTTGGTGACCAGAAGTTACCCCATTCTGGCATGTTAAGGCCACCACAGGTTAACAAATCCCATTTCTGATTTAGATGTAATCAAATTAAATATTTATGTAAGGTAATCAAGAAACAAACAATGATTTGTTATATCAAGCCTAAGTGGCAATTTTACCAGAAACGAGTGCAAGATTTAAGTTCAAAAAGAATTATATTTGCAGCATTATATAAGCATAGTGCATTTTTCCATCATATTAAAGGTTTGTCACCATAAATTAAATGCATGCATACCGCTCTCATCTACATTTTCTGAGGACTTCTGAAAAAAGAAGATAAATATATGATAAATGTATTAGTAAATTCAATTTTATTTATCCGGAAGTATCTTATGAGGATCAGTATTATTTTACTTAATTATCAACTGTCAATGATCTTGCCAATGTTTGCAAGGTCAAGGATTTTCCTAAGATTTGTTTGCAGATGATCATGAAAGATAATGTTCATTGTGTAAAGTTTTTTAGGCATATCAAACTTAATGTAATAATATTATATATTCTTGTTGAACCCAAAATGTATATTAAACCTGCTCTTCTTCTTTTTTTCTCTTTCTTTGATTGTCTCAAACTTTTTACAAATGATATAAAAAACATCAACTAGTTGTATGTAAATGTTAATTACCAGAGATAACCAACTCTGAAATCTGCATAAGGTGACCAGAGGTAACCCTAATCCAATATTAACATAAGGTGACCAGAGGTAACCTTCATCCAATATTAACATAAGGTGACCAGAGGTTACCTAATCCAATATTAACATAAGGTGACCAGAGGTTAACAAATCTAACATTAACATACGGTGACCAGACGTAACCAAATCCAATAATAACATTAGGTGACCAGAGGTAAACAAATCTAATATAAGCATAAGGTAACCAGAGGTAACCAAATCCAATATAAACATAAGGTGACCAGAGGTAACCAAATTCAATATTAACATAAGGGGACAAGAGATAACCAAATCCAATATAAACATAAGGTGACCAGAAATAACCAAATTTAATATAAACATAAGATGACCAGAGGTAACCAATCCAATATAAATATTAGGTGACCAGAAATAACCAAATCTAATATAAACATAAGGTAACCTGAGGTAACCAATTCAATATAAACATAAGCTGAACAGAGGTAACCAATTCCAATATAAACATGAGGTGAGCAGAGATAACCAAATCCAATGTAAACATAAGGAGACCAGAGATAACCAAATCCAATATTAACATAAGGTGACCATAAGTCGTCACCAAATCTAATATTAACATAAGGTGACCAGAGGTAACCAAATCTAATATTAACAAAAAGGTGACCAGAGGTAACCAAATCCAATATAAACATAAGGTGACCAGAGGTAACCAAATCCAATATTAACATAAGGTGACCAGAGGTAACCAAATCTAATATTAACAAAAAGGTGACCAGAGGTAACCAAATCCAATATAAACATAAGGTGACCAGAGGTAACCAAATCCAATATTAACATTAGGTGACCAGAGGTGACCAGAGGTCACCTTATCTAATAGTAACATAAGGTGACCAGAGATAAGCAAATCTAATATAAACATAAGGTGCCCAGAGGTAACCAAATCTAATATAGACATAAGGTGACCAGAGGTAACCAAATCCAATATAAACAAGTAGGTGCTCAGAGGTAACCACATCTAATATAGAAATAAGGTGACCAGAGGTAACCAAATCCAATATCAACATAAGGTGACAAAAGATAACAAAATCCAAAATAAACATAAAGTGACCAGAAATAACTAAATCTAATATAAACATAAGGAGAACAGAGGTAACCAATCCAATATAAACATAAGGTGACCAGAAGTAACCAAATCTAATATTAACATAAGGTGACCAGAGGTCACCAAATCTAATATTTAAATAAGGTGACCAGAGGTAACCAAATCTAATATTACCATAAGGTGACCAGAGGTAACCAAATCCAATATAAACAAGTAGGTGACCACAGATAACCAAATTCAATATAAACATAAGATGACCAGAGATAACCAAATCCAATATAAACATAAGGTGACCAGAGATAACCAAATCTAACATATGAATAAGGTGACCAGAGGTAACCAAATCAAAAATAAACATAAGGTGACCAGAGGTCATCAAATCTTATATTTGAATAAGGTGACCAGAGGTAACCAAATCCAATATTGACATAAGGTAACCAGAGGTCACAAAAAATCCAATATATGATTAGGGTGACCAGAAGTTACTAGCATGCTAAGGCCACTAGAGTTTATCAATTTCCATTTCTGGTTAAGATGACCACATGTAATTAAATTAAATATTTTTGTAAGGTAATCAATAAACAAAAAATGAATTGTTCAATCAAGCCTAAGTGGCAATTTTACCAGAAGTAATTGCAATTATTAAGTTCAAAAAGAATAATACTTGCAGCATTATATAAACATTGTGTATGTTTCCATCATATTAAAGGTTTAATACAATAAAGTAAATGCATACATACCTCTCTTATCTACACTTTCTGACGACTTCTGAAAAAAGAAGATAAATATATAATAACTGTATTAGTAAAATTCAATTTTATTTATCCAAACGTATATGATGAGTATAAGTAGAAATTGACTAAATTATCAACTGTCCATGCTCTTGGCAATATTTGAAAGATCAAGGATTTTTCTGAGATTTGCTTGTAGATGATCGTGAAAGATAAATGTTCATTGTGTAAAGTTTTATCGATATATCAAACTTTATGTAATAATTTTCTATATTCTTGTTGAACCCATAATGTATATTAAACCTGTTCTTCTTTTTCTCTCTCTTTCTTTGATTGTCTCAAACGTTCTTCAAATGATATGAAAAACATCAACTAGTTGTATGTAAATGTTAATTACCAGACATAACCAAATCTGAATTCTGCATAAGGTGACCAGAGGTAACCAAATCTAATATTAACATAAGGTGAACAGAGGTAACCAAACCGAATATTAACATAGGGTGACCAGAGGTCACATAATCTAATAGTAACATAATGTGACCAGAGATAATCAAATCCAATATTAACATAAGTTGACCAGAGGTAACCAAATCTAATATTAACATAAGGTGACCAGAGGTGACCAAATCCAATATTAACATAAAGTGACCAGAGGTAACCAAACCAATATAAACGTAAGGTGACCAGAGATAATCAAATCCAATATTAACATAAGGTGACCAGAGGTCACCAAATCTAATATTTACATAAGGTGACCAGAGGTAACCAAATCTAATATTACCATAAGGTGACCAGAGGTAACCAAATCCAATATAAGCATAAGGTGACCAGAGATAACCAAAACAAAAATATAAACAGAAGGTGACCAGAGATAACCAAATCTAATATATGAATAAGGTGACCAGAGGTAACCAAATCCAATATTAACATAAGGTGACAAGAGATAACATAATCCAATATAAACATGAGTGACCAGAGATAACCAAATTCAATATTAACATAAGGTGACCAGAGGTCATCAAATCTTATATTTGAATAAGGTGACCAGAGGTAACCAAATTCAATATTGACATAAGGTAACCAGAAGTCACCAAATTTAATATTATCAAAAGGTGACCAGAGGTTACCAAATCCAATATATGATTAGGGTGACCAGAAGTTACCCCATTCTAGCATGCTAAGGCCACTAGAGGTTATCAATTTCCATTTCTGGTTAAGATGACCACATGTAATTGAATTAAATATTTGTGTAAGGTAATCAATAAACAAAAATGAATTGTTCAATCAAGCCTAAGTGGCCATTTTACAGGAAATATTTACAATTATTAAGTTCAAAAAGAATAATAGATGCAGCATTATATAAACATTGTGTATGTTTCCATCATATCAAAGGTTTAATACAATAAAGTAAATGCATACATTCCACTCTTATCTACATTTTCTATCTGATGAGGATAGTAATATATAGATATAGATATATCAAACTTAATGTAATAATATTCTATATTTGTTGAACCCATACTGTATATCAAACCTGTTCTTCTTCTTTTCTCTCTTTCTTTGATTGTCTCAAACTTTCTTCAAATGAGATGAAAAACATCAACTAGTTGTATGTAAATGTTAATTACCAGAGATAACCAAATCTGAAATCTGCATAAGGTGACCATAGGTAACCAAATCCAATATTAACATATGGTGACCAGAGGTCACCAAATCCAATATTTACATAAGGTGACCAGAGGTCACCTAATCCAATATGAATAAGGTGACCAGAAGTTATCCCATTCTAGCATATTGAGGCCAACAGAGGTTATCAAATCCCATTTCTGGTTAAGATTACCACAATTAAATGTGTGTGTAAGGTAATCATGAAACAAAAAATGATTTGTTCAATCATGCCTAAGTAGCCATTTAACCAGAAACAATTGCAAATTTTCAGTTCAAAAAGATTAATAGTTGCAGCTTTATATAAACATAGTGTATGTTGCCATCATATTAAATGTTTGATACAATAAATTAAATGCATACATACCACTCTTATCTATATTTTCCGGTCTACGGTATATTGCTAAATGGAAAGAAGAATTGTCTATTTTTAGTTTTCTATTTTTAGAACTACAATATCACTACATAGAAGAGTACTATTTATAGGGTGACCAGTGGGCACCGTTCAGCGTATCTATTATCCTTGTGCTAGACATTCAAACATCATTGTTTTGTCTTTTGTAGACAAAACGCGCATCTGGTGTAAATACTAAATTTTATTCCAGGTATCTACGATGATTTTATTTGTAGGTCAACTTTAGCGATAAACAATGGGGATACATGAAATTGGGGAGAGAAACGGCAGTTTTCATTCTTTCTGTAACAGTTTTGCAAATCTTTCTCTATTACAGGAGCACCTGAATTCATGAGTAGTTATCCACCAAATAAAAAAATATAATGTACCTGGACACTTAAAATGTTACTTAAATATATATAAATTTTTCAAATGTTGCTTTTGTAGTTTTGAATTAACATATTTATTCATGAAATATGTATCAAAATATACAAGGATAACAAAATGTAAGACCTGGAAACAAGCTGCACAGTTTATATTAATCTGATTGATTTTTGTAAGTTCATGCATCCTGTGATGAGAGTTGTATCTGGAAACTTTACCAAGGAAAATTTAAAACTGAATATACTTTCCAGTCCTCACATTCCCGGAAAAAGTTGTAATCAATTAAAAATATTAGAGCACTGTCACTAAAAGTGGAGAAAGGCTCTTGTCTGCAGTGGTACACAATAACAAACAAATACAAATATATTGTAGTTGTTATCAATGATAGATATTTTCTAAAAACGATCCCCTAAAGCTGCTGTTTATTAAACCAATAACTAATTTATTAACTAAATAAATACTTTTTGAACTTAAGTATTTCTTTTGAATTCAAAGATATAGGGCATTGTTAAGATAATTTGATAAAGCTAAATTGGCAGTACAAGTGTTATTTTGCCAACCTGAATATACCTATCCAATGCTGTTTTCTGTGACCTTATGTTTATGATTTAAAACTATCATTTTACTGCATTAAACAATATAAATGATGCATTTGTTATCTGCAGTAAAAATTCAAGTCACATCAACATCTATAAGCTGTCATAGGTAGTCAGTGTACATAGTGATTTTAAATCATAAATGTACCTTTAGTATCTTTGGCCTCTCTTTAAGACAATAATGGAATCAAACGTTGTACATATCTAGATAACGATTTCTATTTATTTCTATAATACTTATAATGAATTTGTATATTCAAAGCAGTTTCCTATGCATAATTTCTTGTTTTTTTAATACTGCTATGAGCACCAATTTTGTTCAATCGTAAACTAGTATCGTTGTCATTTACTGTTTACTTCGAAGAAAAAACAGCATATTTTTCCAATTAACTATTTTTTTTAAAGATGAATTGAACAGATAACAAACAAATCATTTTATTAATCCATATTGCAAAAATTCTGCGACCAAAATGATTTACCCGTATAAAGTAACATATCAAGTGTTGGAGAATCACACCTGTTGAATTTTGTATTAGGCTATATAAGTAGTACTTTCCTCGTAATATTTAAAAAAACCAACCATGAATGAACGTATTATTCCTAATATTACAAGTGTTTGACGACATAAAGCTAACCAACCAAGTTACGATATTATTAACTAAGAACATTAAAAAAAGCATGTATTTACAAGCACATGACACATTTTATGACAATTCAATAAAATATAAACAAAAAAATGAAATAATTTATAAAACTAACAATATGAACGAGTTCTTTCAACTTTATTTCAGTTTTTTTTGTTCAATATTAGTCAATGTTTATGTTTTGTATCATAGCTCAAAAAGGTGTCAAAGAATTGAAAATAACAAGGAACGGCCATGAAATCTGGGCTAGATACATACAAATAAAACCTAATCTTTTGAGTGAACTACATTTCTATTGGAACATGTTGCTACCTATACAGGACTATTTGATAATTTTTATGATAAGACTATCTGTTAAGGCGAGATCACGACATGTTCGTCTCAATAATTCTGGGCTTGGTAGTTTTCATTAATGGTAAGTTGTATTGATTTGTAGACATAATCAAATCATTAAATACAGTTTATAGAAGTACATTTTTATGCCCCATTTATGAGCATTGTGTTTTCTAGTCCGTGCGTCCGTTCGTCCGTCTGTCCCGCTGCAGCTTAAAGCTTTTGGTCGAGGTAGTTTTTGATGAAGTTGAAGTTCAATCAACTTTAAACTTCTTACACATGTTCCACATGATATGATCTTTCTAATTGTATTTCCAAATTAAAGATTTCACCCCATTTTCATGCTCCACTGAAAATAGAAAATGATAGTGCTAATGGAGCATATTTTTGTTCTTGTTAGTTTAACATATTAAAAACAAATTGCCAGGTTTAAAAATAAACTGTTATCGCGAAACAAAATGTCCACCAAAGGGGCTTGACAATTATACGTTTACTTGTTAGGTTAGTTGCCCTAACTTCTTAAACTGTTTAATCATAACCAACGTTTATCTATGGGGAGGTATTTTAGATTTTTGAAAATATGAGCATTTTTGTAAAATGTTGGATTTTTTTAAGAACTTTCTGCAAATTTCATTGCAGATTTCTTTAGGAAACATATGCTGTAGGTTTTTTTAGGTTATCTGCAAGCACATACACTTCATAAAATGGCAAATATCTCCCGTATTACGTGATGCATATTGAAATCAAAGCCTTTTCTTCTACTTCATATCACAACTCGTATTTCAATCTTGATTTACACCGACTTAGTATTTATTAAATTTGATGTAGCTTTGAATATTAAAATTGAGACTTGAAATGGGGAATGTGTCAAAGAGCAGCAAACAGATCAAAGCCATCGATAGGCTAACACAGGGAGAAAATCATTGGAATAAACGTGTATATAAACATTGGCATGAGTAGTTTATTATATTTACTTTACATCTCTAGGTTTGACATAATTAGTTTTCTGGCTTCCATAAACAACAATGGTAAAACATGATTTCTAACAATGATATAATTTTTCTGTATTTATTAGCTCTTAATTCGACTGAAAATAAATCTTTTGTGTTTACAATACAGCCCTAGATTATACTTTAACCATATAACAATGGCATATTCTTTTGTATTACTAGATCTGGATTGGTCCATGAATAAATTTTTTGTATTCAAAATACAGCCCTGGATTATATTTGAACCATAACATTGGCATATTCTTTATAACTGTCGTGTACTCGACCGGCAATAAAGCAATGCATTTTACTCTTTAGTGTTTACAATTAACGCCCTAAATTATACTCGAACCAAAACACTAACATTATTTGTTTTTGCAGTTACCGTTCTTGATTCAACTGGCAATAAAGTAATGTATAGTCTGATGTATTCACAACATAGCACCTGATTAAAATGAACCAAAACTAGATATACTACTATTATACTATATTTACAAGCCTCGGCTTCGACTCGAATTAAAACATTGAATCTTATGTCTTTTGTTTTAAAATAAGGGATTGAAAACCATCATTATGATTTTAAACCAGCTTGGTGCAAAATCAAAACATAAAACTATTTAAGATTGAAATAAAGATAATTTGTCTCATATTGTGTGCCATATGAAATATTTGCCAGAATGAATTAAAAATCTGCGGATTATCTTTATACATAGTTAGTAACTTTACGTCGTGTAATGTTGACCTCGTGTACAGTTGTTGCTTACGTGATTTGTATTTAATTGTGCATATATATGCATAAACTGTCAGGGTCTACTATGTAATAAAGTATTATTATCAAATAATACATGTTTGAGCAATTTTTTCATACCTTGAAACGAACATTAAAATTACAATTCAGATATCACCTGTTTGGCACCTCCCTTAACAGATGAAGAAAAGAGGTTTGTTTTTATAATATTCTGCGCAAATTTGATTAGGTATTTTTATATAATTCTTTCCAAAGTGAAAGAAGACATTACCATTAGGTTTATAGATTAATTTAAATGTATTAAAAAGATCATTTGAAAACATGCATTGCTGACTGTTCATGCCACCATAATGGCCTTTATCATAGTTTATTCTTATACAAAGACAACCATGTATTTACAATTAATCAGAAATATGCACGACGGAGATCATACAATAATTAAAAAAAAAAAAATCTGAAAAAAAGTGAGAATTTATTTTTGTTTACATCAGAACTAATTAAAATCTTGTTAGTTTTTGTGTGGTTTTGCTTTCTTCAAAGGGAAATCCTTGATGTGACAAGGGCGACAAGGGCATATATGTATTGTATTAAGTTTAAATTGGGTTTGATTTACCAAAGCAATATACATAATAACTACATAATATTTGCAACACTTAGTGCGTTTTCGGGGTTAAGGCAAGGGTTTGTTTCAGCTACTATGTGGTTCGAAGCAGTATCAAAATTATAAATGTTTTATCAAAATACAATATTAGGTCAATGAAAGTAAAATATAAACTTTTTTGTTTGAGGCTGAGGAACTTGGGAAGGGCGAGGTTCTACCGAGCCCTTCCACAGTTTTGCACGGAGTACAAAAAAAATATATTTTATGACATTGACCTAATACTGTTTTCATACTGCAACTTAAACAAATACATTGATAGCTTTTTAGATAATAACACAATTGCCAAACTTGTTTTTATCCCTCAATGCACCCCTGATTGTGGAGAAAGTGTTTCATGATGCTATGTTACTATATTTTGGAAATAAACTCAACTAGTTGCAGTATGAAAAGGTTAAATGTACTTCAATGTTCGATTATTTCAGCTATTTGCACGAGGATGATAAAATACAACTGCCGTTGACCATTCAGCACAGAGTTAGTTTCAAAAGTCGTTATGTCGATCATAGGGGTCACATTTATACAAGAAAACCATCGAGTCCGACAGTCATTGTTCAGGCCACTACACATGTATCTGATATAGCTTTGATGAAGGTAATTTTGTGTACTTTCTTTTATATACATTTTTTCCCAATCATTTAATGAATATAAAATTAAGTAATACAATACAATAAAATATGCTTTATTTTAAAAACACTCGGTCACATTGAAATGTGAAACAAGAGATAAATTACAAAATACAATCACATACAATTAAAGAAAGAAATAAAACAATTTAGAAATGAAATATATAGAAAATTACATCGTACTTTACTTTATATCATAATAAATTAATATTATAATATTTTAGTTAACTTTGAAATGAATATAGACACATTTTTAAGTATGTTAATATTAGTCAATGACAGTAGTCCTTTCATTTTTGCTTCACTTGGATATTTCACATAGTACTATGACATATGCTGATTTCTGATATTTTTTACTAATAAAGAATTGCATTCAAATAAAGAATGGTATTCAATTTATGAGCCAATTGACGTTCTAAAATAAAACAAAAGATGAGTTAGTCAAGAAATACCATACATATAAATGACATTATGAGCATTATGTCTGTGCATATAAAAAGGGGGTGGTGTGGGGGGGGGGGGCTTGGTGACCGAGTTCGGGTTCATTTGACTCGAATATTGATTGACTAGGATTTTACGTTTTTTCTATCAAAAGTCGGTGGTTTTCTCCGGGCACTCCGACTTCCTCCTCCAAAAAACTTGCTACATCGAAATCGCCTACAAGCGGTGCTTTATAAAGGCAACTGTAGTATACCGCTGTTCAAAACTCATAAATCCATGGGCAAAAAACAAAATCGGTGTAACAAACTAAAACCGAGGGAAACGCATTATATATAAGAGGAGAACAACGACACAACACTAAAATGTAACACACACAGAAACTGACCAAGCATCAGACAAAATTTACACTAAAAAATAAGAGAAAACAAACGACGCAATGTTAAAATGTAACACAGAAACGAACTATAATATAACAATGGCCACATTCCTGACAGGACATTTTTAAAGTAAAAAATGGTGGGTTGAACCTGGTTTTGTGGCGTGCCAAACCTCCTTCTTTTATAGCCATGCGAAATATAACATCAAAATGACAACACAACACCACAGGACTACAATATAAATAAATTTGAGAACACAATTAACAAAGAAACACACGAACAACAGCCAACAAAAGGCAATAAGTTCAAATTTTAATACGCCAGAAGTGCATTTTGTCCACTCAGACCTACTAGTGACGCCCAGATACAAAAGTTTGAAAGCCGAAACAAGTACAAAAATGAACGGCATCGAGGACCAAAAGATCAAAAAAGTTGTGCCAAAAACGGCCAGGGTTTTCTGTTAGTTACCAGAACATCCCTATTATTTAGAATAATTTAAACTTTTGCAAACAGTAAATTTTTTAAATGACTATACAAAATATGTACATGATAAAACTGAAGTATTAACTAATTACAGGAAACAACTGAAATACATTACATAACCAGACATTTGCAACACAAAAAGTAGACACATCCAAATAAGTTTAAACCTCAACGACAAGTGACGTCATATTTGAAATTATAAAAAATGACAACAAAATGACGTCATATTTGAAATTGTAAAAAATGACCAAAAAATACCTCATATTTGAAATTGTAAAAAATGACAAAAAAATAGCGTCATTTGAATTTGTAAAACATATCATAAAAAACTGAAAAATGACGTCACATTTGAATGAATAAGATAGATTTAGGATTGATTTAAGATTAAATTTGAACTAAATACTGATATTGGAATTAAAGTCTTAAGAAACGAGTTACCGGTGTAAAATAATGTTCTTCTAATACTTGAACCAATGCATACAAACATGAAAAAAATAGTCTTCTGTGCACGAATTTATCATTTTTTTCGTGTAAATTTCGTATAATCGTCAATTTTTTTTTCAATCGGTCAGTGTGATTGGGAAAATAAAAGTTCTTGTTTTGAAGCCGAAGTTTAACGATTGTCACCTGTTTGTCAACAATCGACAACAAAGCAACAAAACGCATGGAAATTGAGCAGGTGTTTAACATGTAAATTCAGATAATAGTTTATTTTAAGGACATCCATGCGTATTGTGATCACTAGATTTTTACAAGATGGGCCACACTGAAGTCACTTTGCATACGGAAAATATGTCGGGGTTCCAGGAGGCAATTAGAATAAAGTAAACTTCTGCTAAATATGAATAAATTAAAGAATTGTCTTCAGAAAAAAGTATATGTACATAAGTTTTATAAAGAAAACTATCTATTGAGTTATAAAAAAACATTCATTATTTTTTTTGTTATTTGAGGTTTCTTATGACTTTAATATCAATGCATATTTCAATACTTATTAATAGCAAACTAAGGTAGCAATTAACTATATTATAAATCTATGTCCGGTTTGTTTTGAATCTAACTTCAAACGTAAAATATCGTACTGATTACGTTGAACAAAATCAAATCTAATAATTGAAGGCAGTGATTAATTTTCCTGACCATAACACATAAATATAATAGAAAAGACGTCGACACAGAAAAAGTGGCGTTTAATCACAAGAAATCAAAAGAATTCAAAATCATACATCAACGAATGATGTGGTTTTCCAGTTATGTTTTCTAATTAATTATTGGATTGCCGACAAATGATCATCAAGGTATTTAACTTTGGTTATATATGAAATAATAGCTTTATCTAAATTCCGCATTTGACAAAATACTTATATCTCAACTGCATTTTTCATCTTATTTCGTTACTACAGGCAGCTCAAACTGTTGCCCATATGGTTCGACATACACCGTCAGATGTGTTTATGGGGGTAACACGCAGTCATGGAGTTGGTATATTTACTAAGCAAGAATCTCTTACTGTTTTTCCAGAAAACCATCATCTAGCCGATACAGCAGCTTGTCACAGTATGTCAAATATACAATGGAAACTATTAATTTTATACCTTTTCATGAGAAAGAGAGCCCGATCATTTTTGATTCCTGATCCGGCTTTGATTAGACTTTATGTACAAAAATATTATTGCTTCAAGCATCCTGAAGAGACATCTGTGGTCGACTTGCACATCAGGAGCAGAAAAAATTGTACGGATAATGAAGTTACGAACACTGAGTCGATTCCCCTGCTCAAAGACAGTTAATTTTGAAGTACCCGAGGGAATCACCAGCTACAGTAGTCATTATTACAATACTGGCATAAAATACGAATATTAGGCTATTTAAATTTCCTGTTACAAAATTTAGGAAAATATACTAGATTAAGGGATATATCTCCCTCAAGTAGGCTTTGATGCTTTTAAGGCACATACCACACCTTTAGTCATTAATGTTAATAACCCACAATTTTTTATTAAAATGTTCTGTACCAAGTCAGGTAAATGGCAGTTGTTAACTTATAGTTCGTTTCAGTGTGTGTTGCATTGTCGATTTGGATTTTGGTTGCACTTTAGTTATTCTTTTGTTTCGTTGTTTTCCTTTTATAGTTGATGTGTTTACCTCAGTTTTAGTTTGAAATTTGGATTTGTTTTCTCTCAATGGATTTATGACTTTCGAACAGCGGTATACTACTGTTGCCTTTATTTATAATTCCCTCATACTTTTCAATGTTTTGGATGTTCAAAGATTCATGTATCACTAGGAGAACTTCATTGTCGAAATCTGTATCTGGCGCAGAACGACAATTGGTACTGTTAGTGTTATTGATTATGATAACATAGGATCAATACATCTGCTTCGTGACTTATAGAACTCGAAAGTATATTTTTTTATATTCAATTCGGTTTTTTTATTACTTTGAACCAACGTATTTTTCTCGATACATTCTGACCGGACTGATTTTAGCTATTATTTCTTATCACCCAAAAGAATTATGAACTAAACTAGTTTTCTACTTTTTTTAACAGATAAATGCGATGGTTCTTGTAAACACACATGTACGTTTGATGGTCGTAAATACCAGGAAATCGCTGGAGTAACCAACAGTAGGTCTGTAGCACTGGATTCTACTGTATTATGCAATTCTCATGATCCCTACAGACACAAGCTTAATGTTGTCTCTCACGAGTTCGCTCACCTGTTACACAGATACATGCCCAGCTCCTACAGAAATCGTGTAAGCTTATACTATTTTTACGAGTACCTGACTGGATTTTTGAATAAAAAAAGTAAATTTTATATAAATAAATCTAGTAAAAATATTCATTACCGAAACAAAAATCTACTACAGGAAAAGAGGATATCTCACACACAAGCTATCATGAAATATATTAATGACGTTATTTAAGTTATATCATTACGTACAGTTACAATTTATCAGTTTTAAGTAAAGATTCAGATAGCAAGGAAAACTTAAAATATATGGACAGCAATACAGATCGCTAATGTTCTTCATAGTTAAACCAATGAGAGGATGGCGACTTAGAATCACCTTCGTATATTGGAGTTATGATATTCATTGTAAATTTAATTATTCCATAGAAATAAGCCCAGAGAGTTGTTAAGACCCTTAAACATCAAGAAGAAGCTTAATTAATTTATAATTATTTTTGTGTAAAAAGTAAACTTACAAAAATACCAAACTCCAAGGAAAATTCTCGGAAAATTATCGAAAGTTCTCCCTTCAAAAGTGGTAAAATCAAAAGCTCAAACACATCAAATGAACGGATAACAACTGTCATGTTCGTGACTTGTTACAGGCATTTCCTTATGTAGAAAACAGTGAATAGAACCTGGTTTTATAGTTAGTTAAATCTCTAACTTGTATGACGGTTGCATACAACTCCATTAGATTGAAAACGATTTGTGAACATATCTCACAGACATAATAAGCAGACATTTCAAAAAATAGAGTTCAACGATTAATAACAAACACATAAGACAACTGATAATGTAAAGCAATTATCTCACTTGTTTCTGCAGATATCATACGCCTACAATAATGCCAAACAGCATCATACATGGACAACATCATATGCTACAGCTACCGTTAACGAGTACTTTGCCGAGGCCACTACAGCCTTCTTCATGACGACTGCAAGCACCAAAAATGCTGGGGGAATGGACCTGTAAGATCATTTGTGTTTCCTATAATTTGTTGTATAAATATGTAAATGCAAATACAAGGACAATGACATGTTGAATAAATGTCAATGAGACAGCAGCTTGTTTTAAGAAATTATCAATGCGTTGAAATTCAAGTAAAAAGAAATTAAATCAACAACAAATTAAAATAAATAAAAATAAACACAAAAAAAAGTTACATTAACCTTTCTTCTTGAATTTCCCTTGGTGTGAGTTATTCAATAAACGAATCAAGAATATTTCATGCTTGTGATCAATTCGTAAAAATGACATCCTGAGTTGATTACAACTTGATCAATTGAAATCTATTATAATTGGTAAATATGATTGTTGCCAATGTATGATGTTTTGTTTTAATTCTTTTCTTTCTGTGTAGTTAGTATCTTTAGTAGAATAAACCCGTTTAGCATTGTTTATCCTTAGAATTATACAAATATGAATAGGTTGAAAAATTTTATTTCAATTTAATCTTTTGTCATGTTTGTCTTGTACATTTCAGATGTAACCACATGACATCTGTATGCGTTAATGAAATGGTCGCTCGTGATCATTTGAAACATCAGGATCCTGAATTGTATGATATTTTACAAAAAGTATATACCAATGGCCACCCATCAACACCAAGTGGTCTCAAAACTTGCATGTAAGAAATAAAAACAATTAAACCACAGTGGTATTCTTTCTTTATTATAAATAAGCCAAATATATGCACAGAGTGATATCTTTTACATCAGCAAGTTATGTTCTTTGGTAGTTATTATTTAATAACTTCGATAAATTACAACTGAAACAAAATGAACGTAGTCAGGTCGTAAGAAGAGCGTGATGTGGACGGCAAGGGAGTGCTAGAATCGTACTATGGTCGTGAACATCGTGGTATAGTCGAAGTGGACGCGTAGTTTGGTCGCGGTGAGAACGTGATGATCGTAGTGAGGTCGTGATAACGTCGCAATGAGATCGTAGCGCAATTTCTCCGAATAGAATCACGCTTTCGCTACGCTCTTACTACGATGGTACAGCGACCTTTGCGATCTTACTACGATCTTAGTGCGCTCTCACTACGCTTCTACTACGACCTGATTTCGCCACGATCGCACCACGATTGTTTTGAACATGTTCAAAGTTTGTTGCCACGCTCATCACGACCGTGAAGACCTCACCACGACCGTGATACGACCTTACTGCGATCTACACGATTGTACTACGATCATCAAAATTTGCATTTTTTTCACAGATCGTAGTGCGATCGTGTCCTAGTGGGACTGGTGTATTAGCAATGATAAGACTTTTTATTTGAACTTAAAATTAAAAAAAACATGTGAATCCTAGAAATTGCAGAATGTAATATGAAAAGTTATAGGCTGTCTAGTTTATAGTTTTGGAATTAACTTTATCCCTTCGTAAATTTTCACGAGTTGGTTGACCGTTTCACAGATGTTATTGTATATGCTCCTTATGTCTTAACTACAATCCCCTTCCCTTTTCACAAAGGTGACCTACCGAAGCAGACTATTGACCGGGTTTGTAATAACGTGAGCAACACGACGGGTGCCGCATGTGGAGCAGGATCTGCTTACCCTTCAGGACCAATTGTTATCCCAGCCAGTTTTTGATGGGGTTCGTGTTGCTTAGTCTTAAGTTTTCTATGTTGTGTGTTTTGTACTATTATTTCTCTTTTTGTCTTTTTTTTTTTTTGCCACGAGTTAATTTTCTATCTATGAGTGTGACTGTCCCTCTGGTATCTTTCATCCCTCTTTTAGCCCATTTGAATGTACTAGTATGCTAAACAGAGAACAGAGAACATAAAGATAAAATACAAGCCAAATATGCATCTATCTTTAGCCTGTTGTTCAGTTTTTGTCGTTTGATGGTGTAGTTCATAGGGATTTATCGTTTTATGAATTATATATAGATTATATCGTTGGTTGTCCTGTTTGAATTATTTTACAGCAGTCATTTTGTGGCCCTTTATCGCTTGTTGTTCTGAGTGACCTATGGATCCCATTTAAAGATTTGTTTTAAAAATTGAAAGATGTCTCATTGACACTCATACCACATCTTATCATTTAAATTGTAAAACCATGAAAACCATAAAATACATAAATATGAATATGAATTGTCATCTGATCTTTTCCACCAATAGCCATCCTCAGTCTTATACCTTTTCATTGAAAATTTGCATACTACTATAAAATGGAAGATGTGGTATGATTGTAAATGAGACAAATCTCAACAAGAGATCAAATGACACAGATATTAACAATAATAGGTCATCGTACGGCCTATGACAATGAACAAAGCCCAAGCCGCATAGTAAGCTATAAAAGACCCCAAAATTACCAATGTAAAACAATTCAAACCAGAAAACTAACGGCCGAATGTATGTAATCATTTTTAACGAAATAAAATATGTAACACATTGACAAACGACAACCACTGAATTACAAGCTCCTGACTACGGACAGGTACATACATACAGAATGTGGCGGGGTTGAACATGTTAGCCGGATCCCAACCCTCGCCTTATCTTGAACAGTTGTGTAAAGGAACCTGTTGAAGGCCGTACTTTAACCTATAGTGGTTTACTTTTTAAATTGTTATTTGGATGGAGAGTTGTCTCATTGGCACTCACACCACATCTTCCTATATCTACTCATAAGAACGAACTATTAAAATTAGTTGACAAAGGCTTGACTCATCAGATGTTTTAAATACAAAAACATCTAGCAAAAACAGGTTGGACGTGACTGGGTACTTGTATATCCCAATAACAAAAAGACACTAAGTACAGAGTACAGATCTTGGAGTACTAGTTTATATACAAAACTTTGTGATTATAAAAGTGCAAAAGCGGAACCACTAATATTAAATCAATGTCACCTTGCATGCAGTTGTTTTAGCATTGGAGCATAACATTTTCATGGAGATAATTTGAGCCCAGCCTTTAAGTCCTGATACATTTGACTTTGAAACGTTTCATTGCTAACTAGTTAAATTTTTTGATCTAATCAGTTTACAGCACAGCAAAATAATCAAGCTTTTTGGGAGCGATAGACTCACAAAGAAATAATTATTCAAGATACGTTTCACTTTGGATTTTGCATCACCAATTTGTATATAAACTCATCATCGATATCATGATTAAAATGGTGTAAACAACAGATCGACGCATCATTGACTCTCGAACTAAAATATTTAAAAAACTCGAATAAGATACTGAGATGAAAAGCATTGAAGACCCTTAATTTCGAAAGGTTTAGCAAATAACAGCTAGTTTTGCTATATTCCTGGGGAAGAATTTTTTTCCTTAACATTCATCTTATTATAACAATGTATGACTATATTAATGATATATAATGTCAACACAGAAGTGCTAACTATTGGATGTTGTTAAACTTGGTTTAGTTTAATTTAGTTTAGTTTAAACATATTTATTTAGAGTGGATTGGGAAACAAGTTTTGCAACTTATATTAATTCCTTTCCCCTTTCGGGTGCGAGTGCTGCCTTATAGCGGTATTAGCCTACTCTTTTTCGAAATCTACAAGGGTGTCTTTAACGTGCAAGAGATATGGCTATCTCTTTACACGGGTCAGCCATTTATCGTCCCCTTCCGACGGACTATCATCGTTTCCTTAAGACCATACTCGCAAATGATGTCAAGGGAGAGCCGAAAATTGAGTTCCTGAAATTTTCATCCCTTTTGGTCTGGAATATACAAAAGTTGAGTCGACCAAGTGATTACTTATAAACTCATGAAAAAGACCGGGATTAAAACGTTGTCGGTCTGATGACAGTTTTGTCTAACTATGACTCATCAGTGACGTACGAATCAAAAGGTTAAAAAATACCAAGTTAACCCTAACTTTAATAAAGGTTTTGAAAATATATTTAGTTTTACGCGAAGATTGAAATCATTTTCTCAAAAACGTTTGTTTCTGAATGGTTTCCTAATGATGTTGCTGATATTCTTTTGGCGTAAATGAGTTATAAATTGAAAATGCTTTACGGAAATGAGAAGCAGTGACATGCGGAGAATTAGATTAATAGTATAAGAAACAAATAATGGTAACGAAATGCGCTTCTGGCAAATTCAAACATTGTTTCTTTAGTGAGTTTATTTACATCACTGGGTTGATTTTACTGCTGACATGCATTTTCAATTTCGTTGATATAATCATAATAATTAATTGACTGCTTCCAAAACTTTGATTTCATTTCTGAAATACTAAGGATTTACTTAACTAGTAATAGATCCTAGCTGTATTTTGCAAATTAATTTTTACCTCATGTATAGTTGAAGTTGGAGCTGACAAACTTGAAAAAGAAAAGTTCGTTACTTTAATATCAAAATAGAATATGGAAACCCTGAATTGAGGAAATAGAATAAGAGATGCATTTTTGTTTTACATTCAAAAGTTCTGGCGTATACTTTATGATGGCTATTATTCGTTTGTTTCTCTGTCCTATATTTTCTCTCATTTATCTGTTTATTTATTGTAACCCTGTCGTGTAATGTTGTCGTTTTAATGTTATAATTAACACTCCTATTAAAGCGGCAGGTTTGGCATGCCGCAAAACCAGGTTCAACCCACCATTTTTCATATAATGCCTTGTACCAAGTCCGGAAAATGGCCATTGTCACATTATAGTTCGTTACTGTGTGTGTTACATTTCGGTGTTGTGTCTCTGTTTTGTTGTTGTTCTCCTATGTTTGATACGTTTCTCTCAGTTTTAGTTTGTAACCCAGATTTGTTTTTTTCTCTATCGATTTATGAATTTTGAACATCGGTATACTACTGTTGCCTTTATTTATATTTGAAATTCCTAGATATTGGTTGCGCATGTTTTAATCGTATTCAGCCATGAACTGGAAAAGAATGTCATCATTGAAAGTGAAACAAAGGTGAACCATATCGTTGACTGATTCGATACACAAGAAATCATGCTTACAAAGGTAAAACGAGAGTTAATTTTTTTAACCTTTAACAGACCTAGAAAAAACACAATTGCACGAGGTCGTTATCTATTTATATTTATTTATGTGAATATTTATAACAGGTTATATGACCGTCAGCAATCTTCGAAGGTCATCTCGATAGTAACTACACGGTGTCTAAACTAAAATACACTCGAAATTCTGATTTTATGCATCGATTTCATGCATGGTTATCTGAGGCCGGGTGTTACCTTTCCACGTCAGTTTTTATCTAGCGTCGTACTACATTACATGATATATAAGGCATGAAGATATTAATTTTACAGATCATCAAAATTGTCTATTGTAAAGGTTCCTACAAATTAATGTAAGATACAGTCACATAAATAATTATATTTATCAGTACGTTAGAACCAGTGACCAATCTACAACAGATTAATCAATCGGATCACCAACAGTGATAGTGATAAACGGCTGTGTACATTCTGCATAAACAATCGTCTAAACATCGACCCAACAATGTTAGCTATGTAAATTTTTAATCCTTCATCGCCGATATTCGAACCCATGCTACTGAGGTATCGTGACACCAAAACGCCTGCACTGTATCCGGCGCTAGACCACACGACAACCTGGGCTTCATAAAAATGAAGCTCTCGGTGGCCGGGTGTTACCTTCCTCGTCAGTTTCAATCTAGTGTCAAAATACAGTATTTGATATATGAGGCATGAAGATGTTATTGTTACAGATCAGCTAAATTATCTATAGTAAAGGATCCTACAAAATTATTGTAAGATACAGTCACAAAAGTAATTATGTTTAAGTACGTCTGAACCAGTGACAACTCTACAACAGGTGTCTCCATCGGATCACCAGCAGTAATGGTGATACATGGCTGTGTACATTGTGTATATACAACTCGTCTAAACATCAATCCAACAACGTTCGATCTGTAATAGAGGGACGAAAGATACCAGCGGGACTTCGCAAATTGTTTTTTCTTCCATCGCCGGGATTCGACCCCATGCTACCGAGATATCGTGACACCAAATATATCTTTCAATTGAAAACTACGTTTAAACCTATGTCTGCGTTGGGTAAAATCCGCAATTTTTATACATGTACTTGTAAAACAAATTTCGTTGAAGAAGGGTCTAAATACAGCACAAACATCATTTATCAAAAGACCAAAAAAAAGCGGAAAAGTATATTTAAACAAAACGCATTTGACTAACAGGTCGAAAACCTGGTGCTGACTGCCATTGGCGATTGTCAAATAAAATTGATCACACGATTTAACAAAATGGATCTTAATATCAATCTAATATTAAACAGAAAGCAATAAACTGTAGCCAAGATATTATGCCACAAAAATAAGGTGTCAATATTGTTTTTGTACACCAAATCCGAATTTCGACAATCAATGTCTCTTCAGTGATGTTAGAGATCGAAATGGTATTTGGATGGCCATATAATTAACCCGCAATTTAGGATAGACTCTTGAATTTTAAGAGTCAATATATGATGAACGGATCACATCAACCGGAGGGAAAAATATGATACAAGCCCAAACAAAAAAATATAAACAATTTTAAATTGAAAACTACGCTCTACGCATCTATTCCATCGAACTAGAGATAAAGGATACTACAGTTGGGTCGGCCTTATGTCTTGACTTACATCTGGAGATTGACAGTGACGCTCGGTTGAAGACAAAACTTGCCGACAAAAGATGATTTCGGCTTTCCAATTATGAACTTTCAATTTCTAAGTACCAACATTCCAGGAACACCTGCATACGGAGTATATACCTCCCAATTGGTACGACATTCCCGTGCTTGCATTTACTATCATGTTTTTCTTGATAGAGGGTTGCTGATCATAAGAAAGATATTAGACCAAGAGTTCCAAATGGTAAAGTTGCAAACATCCATTCGTAAATTTTACGGACGCTGTAACGGGTCGGTTGAACGTTATGGAATAACCGTTTCACAAATTGTATCGGATATGTTCCTTACGTCGTAACTACAATCCCCTCCCTTTCAGGAATGTCACCTACCAAATTAGACTATTTACCGGATTTGTTATAACATAAGCAACACGACGGGTGCCACATGTGGAGCAGGATCTGCTTACCCTTCCGGAGCACCTGAGATCACCCCTAGTTTTTGGTGGGGTTCGTGCTGTTTATTCTTTAGTTTTCTATGTTGTGTCATGTGTACTATTGCTTGTCTGTTTGTCTTTTTCATTTTTAGCAATGGCGTTGTTTGTTTATTTTAGATTTATACGTTTGACTGTCCCTTTGGTATATTTCGTCCCTCGTATCAAACCTATGAGTGCGTTGCATAAAAACCGCAATTTTATGCGTGTTCATGTAAAATAAATTTCGTTGTAGAAGGGTCTAAATACAGCACAAACAACATTTTCCAAAAGACAAAAAAAGTGGAAAAGTATATTTAAACAAAACGCATTTGACTAACAGGTCGAACAACTGATGTTCTTTAACCCAGCTGACTGTCATTGGCGATTGCCAAATAAAATCGATCACATGATGTAACAAAATGGATCTAAATATAAATTGACTACTAAACAGAAAGCAAAAAACTTGTAGCCAAGATATAATGCCACAAACATAAGGTGGCAATAAATTTCTCCTCAGTGATTTTAGGGATCGAAACGGTATTTGGAAGGCCATATAATTTACTCTCAATTTAGTATAGACTCGTGCGTCTTTCGCTTTGTGAACAACACTGTGATAAAATTCTCGATATATCTATACTTAGCGCAGACTCCGTGGTGTACATAATAATGGTATACTTCCCACGTAAATCCACATGTATTGTAATCTATTTGCAAACCCTTTGCCTATTTGTTTTAAAAATTGCAATTAAAAAAAGACAAAATCACTTTTATTATTTATTCTGATGCATAACAAAAAGAAGTAATGCACAAGACCTCGGAGAAACCAACAAAATAAAAATAAAATAAAATTCCGCGAAAGTCTATTGATGTTTTTGGCACATTTAAGTCATTTCAAAACATGACGTCATACAAATGAAAACGCTAGAGTTGAAAATTTTCTGTTACGTGAACCATTGAAATGTTGTTTACTTTTGCATTAAAATTGATTATCAAGGTAGGTTTTGTTTGATTTTCTATTCTATTGTATTAGTCGCATATTTACTGATTTCAGCAAGTCAACATGGCGGCTCCTTATAGTTACGAAATGTCAACTTTGGATTTGACAGTAGCTTACGAGAAAAACATGTAAATCAAAATGACAATTGTTGGTATTGAGAATGAAACCGATTTTTATTTTAGCGGTTGTTCACGAAATAATCCATGCAAGCGACGAATTTATTAGAATGTTACTTTTTGCATTGTTCAGCCTTAGAATTGAACAAAAACTAATCATGAATAGGTAATTCATCAGTTTTAAAAGCTTATCACGTCAAGAACATAATCAATATGTAGAAAGCTTTTGTCATGTTTGTACCTCTATTTTAGATGTAACAGTGGTATACTACTGTTGCCTTTATTCAGTAGCCTCTGGTCAACTGTGTGTGTTAATGAAATGGATGCACGTGACCATTTAAAACGTCAGGATCCAGAATTGTTTGATATTTTACAAAAAATATATACTAATGACCAACCATTAACACCAAGTGGTCTAAAACAGTGTATGACGGAAATAAAAACAATCAAATCATCCACCAAGATATTCTTCGTTATTAGAAATAAACCAAATATATATAAAGAGTGCTAACTCTCATATCAGCAAGTTATGTTCTTTGATAGTTCTCATTTAAAAACTTAAATAATTCACAACAATTTAATAGATTTTGATATTATCATGATGTGTTGCAGTCGGACAATCCGTATATATTAATTGCTCTTGTGGCAGATGACCTCTGTACAAAACGATACAGTATGTGCGGTTTACTAGTCACCTTATGTGCTATGTAATATAGTTTTCTGGACACATAAAGTAGCATTTCTATTGTAATGCTTTCCCTGGTCTATTGACTTTGAAATGTTTGCATAGCTCACTTGTTAAAGTTAGGATCTAATCAGTTTGAAGCACCCAATAGAAAACAATAGCGTTTTACTATTTTGTATTTAAACTCATCATAGATAACAGTTAAATATTAATACCCGATCGACACGTCATTGACGCTAAAATTTAAATATTATTAAAAAGGCCCATTATAGTACTGAGATGAAGAGCATTGAGGACCTATGATTCCGAACGGTTTTGTCAAACACAACATCGAACCAGTTGTTGCAAATTAACTCATATGAGTTACTAGGATAAAAATGGTATACGCCAGAAGTTCGTCTATATAGGACGCACGAAACAAAAGCTTTAATTTTACAAAGGTAAAGAACATTTAGAAACTAAATTCCGAAAATTGTTTACAAATATGTTATGCCTTACACGCAGTCAGAAATTATATAACGGAGGTTTGTTCTGGTTGCTTTCTTGCTGATGTTGCTGACATGCTTTTGGCTTTAATGAGTAATAAAATTTAAAACGCATATAGGAATAGAGGAGCAATATTTTCACAAATCGCGTGATCCAAAGATAACATCCTAGGTGTGATGAATAAAGATTTTACTTGTATATTTTATGTTCCTTCAGTCTAAATTATGATCCTCGGAGCCTATGGCGCTCATCTTTGCTTACGTTCTGTTAATGTTGTCCCTTGCAAATATTACGTAAAAGATGTTGGTATATTTATGTATGAGCTCAATTATAACTGATGTTAATGCTTTATTTTTCACAATTTACAATTTTTATTATATACTTGGCACAGACATATCTCTGTTTTACATATACATGTAACTGATTCCTCGCCCAAATTTGGGTAGACGTTTTTGTCCTTTTTTGGTTTATAGCTCTTCATCCTTTTGATAAGCGTTGGACTTTCAAATAGTGTGGCCTCGAGCATCACTGACGAAACATTGATTCTCGAAATGCGCATCTGATGCAGACAAATTGGTACCGTTTATGTAATTACCTTTAGAGACCTAATAGTCAAAATTAAGATATATTAACCTTGTAGATGTTAATATTGTACCTCTGTACACAGTTGCAATATACAGTCGGATAAATATTACAATATAGATAGAAAATAGGTACTTTTATATGTGCAGCCGCAATATTGCTGATGATGACCATCATTCTAATTTAGAAAGTAAATTAAGAGGTATAGGGATGTTGATAGAAAAAATATGTTTGTCAATATAATGGAATTATGTAAACCTGTCTTACTAATGAGAGGTAAAGCTAGCTTTAAAACGAGGTTTAGATAAACTCATCTCAGATACCAGGATTGCAATTTTACATTTGCACCGAACCTTTTTCTATATAGATGCAAAAACAGCCAGGATAGATGTTTTCCATTCGTTAAAAGTGTTTAACCTTTTGATTTTGATAATTATAAAAAAGAAAATGGGGAATGATTACCAATGAGACAACTCTCCACAATAAACTAAATGACACAGAAATTAACAGCTATAGGTCGCCATACGGCCTTCAACAATGAGTTAAGCCCATACCGTACAGTCAGCTATACAGGTTGTTTCCGTTTTCCCTGGATTTCTATATTTATTTTTTTTAATTTTTTTTTATATATAATCAACATGATGATAATATTGTTATGTTGAGATATGGTAAAACTTTGACCTATCTTGATTATCAACTACCCTAATGCAATAATATTAAGGTCAAAGATTAATTCATTATATCTTAGCTACCTATTTTTTGTGTTGATTCGTTGCGAAATTTTTTTTTTGCAGTTTTACGTTTACTATTGTTTTGCATATGTAAATCTTTTAGAAATGATTATGATTTATTTATTGTATCTAGCTAAACGTGTTGTTTAAACTATCCCCGTTTGCTATAATATAAAACCACCATGCATAATGCAACATTACTTTAGAGTCACTCTGGTTAAAGACTGGAGACACTCGGAAAGATTACATTGTATTTAAGGTAATGACAATCTTTAATCTAAAGTAATATTAAAAAGTGAAAGAGGTTTTTTTTATCATTTGTTTAATATCGGAATTTTTTATGTCCTCTAAAAATCACATGCATTTGTGGTGTATGTTTTGTCGCATATTAATTCATCGTCACAAAATTATGTTAAAATATGATACTTGTACTAAAATGTTATAACACATATATCTCAAATCTCCTTCTCAAAAATATCAACATGATATTGTCTAAATTACTATAATTCATTTTCAAAAAAAGTTCTATAGAATATTGCAACAGCATGAGCACTCAACTGAATCATTGTGACCTGCAAGCAGGTAACTCCTGTCGGTAATGTGTTGCTGTCGTGATCGTCTGTTTCTGTTCTCTAATTGATCAACAAAATCTTTTATCGGATTAAGGTAATTCGTTTTAAGCCATGATAGTTTGTAGCACATGACCTTCCTGACAGTTACTCGAACGTTTCCAATCATAACTGACTCTGTTGAAGCTAATGTGGTTCGACGTGCGGTGATTTCATAGAATTTATTTTCTCTTGTCCCACATGCGCTCTCGTCATAGAATATACAAACGTTGGTAAGTGTAAAAGGGTCCAGATGAATACATAGTAATATCAATTTTGCTGTCTCCTCCATATTGAGTGAATCATAATTCTGATAATCCGTTAGCCTTTCGATGTTTTGTTCTGTTTGATCGAGGCTCAATACACTACACATACAACTTAAATAATACATAAGTCTGGCTTTAGGGTGGGTAGGAACTGTAACATGAACCCCTGTTGCCTTTAAATCAACGGAGTTTTTATTATACACCAACGCCATGTTCACAATTTTAAATGTTTATAAAAAAATTATCGTCAAAAAACTTTTTCATATATCCGTGTTTAGTCATACACGCGTCTATCTTTACTTTTCATATCTTTATTTACGTGTATATGTTATGATTTAAATTAGGGGGGAAATACTATTGGTCCGCATTTTTTAGATAACATCTGTTTGATTTATCTAAAACATTTACTGAAGTCAGGTTTTATTTTTATAAAAAAAAAAAGTATGCCTCTCAAGGTTATTGAGGATATAAAGATGAGATAGCAACGTCAAGATCAATATAAACACATCATAATTGTTAAATCGAATACATCCTTCCTAGTTATAAAAGAGTGTCGAAAGATATCAAAAGGACGTTCAAACTCATAAGTTGAAAATAAACTAACAACTTTTTGGAGAAAACAAAACAATAACAAAACAGACAAACAGCATCACATAAAATACGTTGAAAAAAGACTGAGAAACACGAACCCCACAAAAACGTGGTTCGGAAGGGTAAGCAGACCCTAATCCTATTGGGCACGCGTCAACTACAGTCGAGTTGAAATTGATATTGTATGAAATCTTAAAACATTTTAGTCACGAGAATCACAGCTTTCTTTCTTTTAACACCATTAGAAAAGTCTATAACTAGAAGTAGTGTGTCTGCAGATTTTTTACAGAGACTGTAAATAATATATACTAAATTGACCAGGAATGTAAAAGTCATATGAATCCATTTATTTGTTTATTTGCGCTAATGAAAAAAAGGCGACAGATACCAAAGGGACAATTAAATTGAGGAGTCGAAAATAAACTAACAACGTCTTAGCTCGCAAGAGTCAGCAGATCCTGCTACAGATGTGGCACCCGTCGTGTTGCTTATGTACAATGAGCCTAGTGATAAGTCTAATTTGAAAAGTCGAATTTGGGAAAAGGGGACGGATTGTGATTGGAATATATCTTTTAGACAAAAAAAAGGTCCGGACAAAATTTACCATAGATATAGGAAGATTTGGTGTGAATGCCAATGAGACAACTCTCCATCCAAATAACAATTTAAAAAGTAAACCATTATAGGTTAAAGTACGGCCTTCAACACGGAGCCTTGGCTCACACCGAACAACAAGCTATAAAGGGCCCCAAAATTACTAGTGTAAAACCATTCAAACGGGAAAACCAACGGTCTAATCTATATAAACAAAACGAGAAACGAGAAACACGTATATATTACATAAACAAACGACGACTACTGTACATCAGATTCCTGACTTAGGACAGGTGCAAACATTTGCAGCGGGATTAAACGTTTTAATGGATCCAAACCTTCTCCCTTTTTCTGAAACAATAGCATAACATCACAACATAGAAAAACATACGATAAAATATCAATTGGCAGACTTAACTCAATCAAAAAACTTATGATTACACAATGAACGAATAAATTTGATCTGCGATATCTGAATACAAATGCACAGTTAATTAAATATAAGAGACAAACATCCATGACCAAGAAGCTAACAAACAAATTCAAACACAGGACATCACTGAGAAATATTTAACCAATCAATGTTCACTTTAGAAAAAAACCCGGTTTTTTATAATCTTGAAGTTTATACAAATTTTTCTTTTTACCAAGCGGATTCTGAACTAAAATTTAGAGCTCTAAGTCACTTTCTCCTGAAAAGTTGTCAACGATTCATTGTTGTAAAACATCTTTCTGAGATCAAAATGCAACGATTTTAATATAATGTGTAATCAAACAATTATTTGCTCTGTGTATGGATTTTAAAGTGAAAACGCCCTAATGCATGTGGAAGATACATGTAGATACCATATATCGTTTGCAATCGAATTTTCACTGATGTGTTATTACACATTACATCATAAGTAATGATATCTGAAAATATGAGGTTATCGCAGATTTTTTATTGTATCCACCGTTCTATCAGATATAAATATATATAAATAAAGTATTACCACAGACAACTTTAACTGTAGATAGAAATAATATATGATTTGCTACTGACTCTTACGTATCCATAAAGGGTTAATTAAATGCATATTGGTGAGATCGAAGGCGTTGTTTTCCCCCTATGCATCCGTACGTGGTCAGTAGACTAGTGAGCTGTATTACGAGTTAAGTCTTTTCTTTAAATGTCTGGAATATGGCAGTTGTTTTCAAACAGTGTGTTTCAAGGTATAAAGGATCTGTTGCACTTGAGTGGTTCTGTTGTTCTGTTGTTTTCCTCTTTAAATTGGTGTTTATAGTTTGTAAACCGGTCCTGTTTTCTGTAGATCGATTGATGACTTTTGTACTTCAGTATACTACTGTTGCATTTATTTATCGCATGTGGAACTTTTTCTGCTTAATTATTTATGAAAATAAGCAATGAAATACAATAACACTAATCGATGGTCACCGTTAACAGTAAATGTTATGTCATAAACCTCATATGAAATAAACTGTACCCATACGGATTAATAGGGGATCACAACATTATGGCGTTAACCGACTTTTAACGTCATTATTCATCCGAGGTGTGATAAAAGAGGGGCGGCAGATAACAGAGGGACATTTAGGATAAGTTATTTTTATTTCAATAAAAGCGCCCATGATAAGCTTAGTTATCTAATACAGCGATATAATAATTAAGAGAGACATATTATTTTAACAATCTTATATAAATGCATAATCACCATACTTTATTATCTTATCTTAATCCATTGGAAGACCAATTTCATATGTTAAATCAAATACTCAAAATTACTTGCATGCATAATTGATTTTTTTCTTTAATGTCAAAGATGGTTTAAACAAAAAAAACCAATAGATTCTGTTTCAAAAATTCTTGTCTGAATTTTCAAATTAGTGAAGAATCTTCATTGTTCCTGAAAGTACTGAAACCAAATATGAAAACATTTCCTCTGACGGCATGGTCCACACACCCCCCCCCCTTTTTCCTTCTAAGTTGCACACGGCTGGTGCTGTTTGCCATCTGTATAAATGAACAATCGTTCTTGAAAAAATATTTGTTCAACAGCGTTATTTGAAATATAAATGCAAATTACACGATATTTTTTGGGGCTCAGTTTTACCAAGGTTATTGCATTTAAAGCTTGTGCAACTGAAATTTTATATATAAACTTTTGCTGCATGTTGACCAGATTCTGAAAATAAAATAGTACAAAATCATGTACTTAAAGAATCTAAAGATCTCTCAGGTCACATATATATCTTCGGAAGATTTTTCGGTATACACATGTAGTCTTTAGCATCTTACAATTTCCACAAAATACCTGTATTTCGCATCAATTTTTCTGAGTGCACCATGGCCAGTTTGATATTGTCACGTGAACCTTTTTAAGATGAAAGTATTGTCTTTATATGATGTATTACGATTTAAAAGTTGTGTCTGTGCAGGTTTAAAATCTAAAATATTATTTTTTACAAAGCAAAAACTAAAGAAAAAATACAATAAACGATTTTTACTATTTTGTACAATTTTGAAATAAGGTCGTCTGTACGGGGCGTTGAACAGAACTGTTGTGGTTTGGTACTCAAAATTCAATTTTGTACGGACAACAGTGAGTTTTGTTTAACAAAAATGAGTTCAGTTAAACAAAACTTGGATCATACTACAAATTTCAATTTTGTATCACAGACTTAACTTTTGCTACTTATTTGAAATCGGGCGACACTAGTCAACTTTGTATGCAAATTAGTTTCGATTCTTTGAACTAATTAAAGACATATGGAACGAGTGAGTGGTGAAAAATAATGTTTGTCCAATTCTTGAACCAATGCATGTATACATCATAAACTTAGTACTATGCGCACGGTTTTATCATTATTTTCGCAAATATATCATCTAATCGTCAATTTCTTTTCTCTCTGTTTGTTATGATTTAACAAATATGGCTGCTCATTAAATGCCGTGTTTGGAAGCCGAGTTTAACCCATTGTCACCCTATAGTAAACAAATCACAAATAGCATGGGTTTTGAGCACGTGTTTAACATGTATAATAAGATATTTGTTTATTTCAATGACAGATCCATGCGTATTGTGGTCACCGGATTTTTACGAGGAGGGTTACGCTCGGGTCACTATGCATTCGGAAAATATGTCGGAGAATTGCTTGCTGGAAGCAAGCAATTAAAAATAAGTAAACTTCTTCTAAATGTGGACAAATTAAAGATTTTTCCTCAGAAAAAAGTATATGTACATAAGTTGTATGATGAAAACTATCCATTTAGTTATAAAAAACATATGCATATTTTTTTTAATTTGAGGTTTCTTATGACTTTAAAATACAAAACCGAGATTTTTATCACAATTTCAATTTTGTGCTTTTTTTGTTAAACAGAAGTGAAAATTTAACAAATTCATGGATACCTTGGTTTTTTACTGTTGGTATATTGTCATCTGATTAAGTCATAATGATTATAAGATGCACGTTTTTCTCTGCTTTTAAAATATTTCTGTTTTGACCGTCGACCTAGAACTTTATAATTATTGGTACATTGATATCTTGGAAAATAAAAAGAGCGTGCAGTGGTGTAATGTTTTATCAATACCATTGTTCTATATAAGTAATAGATAAAATTGAATTATTTTATTCGCCATTTTTACGTCATCCCAAGGAGGATATACTGACTAACAAATTGGAAACTGTACAGTGTGTTACGTACCTATACCTTATTTTATGTTTGGATTTTTTTTCTATTCGTAGTGTCATCCTATAAAGTCATCATGATTAAAATATTTCAACCGGAAACTATGTGACAACAATTGAATTTAGAAGTGTTAATCCTGTACAATGACGAATTTAAGGTGCATATATATGACCATATATGATATATATGGCAAATCCAAAATACACTGTTTGATACTAGTTAATTATTGGCTATGTAAACTATGTGGGGAACAAAAGGGCCTGCATAGAAAGGTGTATTTTAATCAACATCAATGTCCCATATTAGTAGGTGTAGACGATTTCTTCATTTCCAAAAAAGCTAGGCAAATCCTTAACCAGGAAGTGTTATTAAAATCGTTTACCTATATTTCTCCTGGTATAAACCACCCATCAATGTAGACATAAAACCAGTACTTGTACCAAAATAACCAAGTATAATCAGTACTTGTACCACATATCCAAGTATGCATAAACACTCTGAATATACATGCCATAAAGGCTATAATAAATACCAAAGACTTTGTAAAGTGGATAGTCGCACTACAACGCCGGTGCTCTCTATTTAATTAGAAATAAATACAATTCATACATATATATCTACACATACAATATATAATTCAAACATCAGTATCAAACAAAAATCTCTCAAAAGATAAAGCTTCATAAACTTTAACGGGAAATAAAATTTACAAAGAAAATTCGACTGCTCAGATTGACGGTGTCGGACTGGATGATTACATAGGCAAAACAAACACCGCGAAAATAATTTTGAAGCGGGAAAACATTACGCCCTCTATGCTACATTTGATGAAACAGGAAAAAATAATTTCATTCTAATGCACTGTCTGTTTTAATGAACGAAATTACACATATACATAGTTTTATAACATGTTTAATTTACTTCCGTAAGGCATAAGTAATTTGCTTTCGCTGGTAATATGTATTATGCCAAAATTGGTGGTATTAATTTATTTTCCCAAAAAGGTTAAAATGATATATACCCAAAAAAATGGAATATACTACATTTTCCTTTTCTATTAAATCCTACTTACTAACTTGGAACACAACAGCGTTATAAGACATTATGCGGTCATTCATAACGTCGCCTAACAATACAATCAATTTCATTTCAAATCGAAATACTCCAATGATATACTACGTATACAACAAATACTACTCATTATAATAATAATAACTATCAGATAGTTATCCAATGGGTTTCACAATAAAAAAAAATCAAACATATTTGAAGTAAGTTCAACCTGTGACATGAAAAATTCAGTTTAATTTTACTGTACCAAGTGCCAGAGTAATATAAAACGAATGTGATCATGTTATTTGTGTTCTGTTTTAATAAACATATGGTCATATGACACCTTTGGTATGTTTGGTTGAATCCAATGTTTAATAAAACAATAGATATAACAGAATATGTGGAAGTAACATGTTTCTATATAATTCAGAATCCCATTCCAAATAGTTCAAGATAATACCGCAATCAGTGACAGTTGCCTCTTATTCTTTTACGATTATTTTTTCAGAGTAACATTCGTAAAATCGATTTCAATAAAGTAAAATATTATAGATATATGTGTGTTTACTTCTTATGCGTCCGCTTAAGAATTTAAATGATGAAAGGTTAAAAAAATAGGTTATCCGACTCTTATACCCTCGGGGATACTCTGCCATCCTGTGTTTGTTTAATTAAATCATGCAAATCATTATAATATTTTATTGTTTTGATTGCTATCGATCGATATTGACAGGTAATTTTTAGATAAAAATTTACTAACGAGCCTTCAAAAGGTGTTCGGTATTCGGTGTTGACAGGGTTCGGTTATTTCAGGTTAGATTAACGTTAAATGATAGGGAAATTTTGTGGGACTTTGAAAATTGTTCGGTTTAAACTGAAATTCGGTTTTATCAGGGTTCGGTTTACCCAGTTTTCACTGTAATACTGTTTTAATCAAACACCGCTAACAGCTTTCTTCTTTTGTTTTTTCGTGTTTTAAACTTTTGATAGAAACCTCAGTATATTCATTTCTGTATGTAAATACTTTAACATGTCCATCATCAAAGCCGATCCACACATGATCGTTAGGAGCAATAGCCAAGCAAGCTGGTAGATTCTCGTGTGTGTCAATTTGAAGTAGCATGCCTTCTTTGTCGATTAAATGTTGTCTAAAGCCTATTCTGTCTAACACGGTTATTGTTCCGTCAGATAGAAAACCTGCACCTATAAAATCATAATCAATTCGGTTTGCAACCTTCAGATCAGTCTCCGGATATTTGAATTTCATGATTCCATTTTCATCCGTTATGGTAATCCATGAAGCCTTTCCTTCCGGACAACTTACTATACATAAATCGCCTTTCGTGTTTTCTGACAAATAAGCTGGTGCTTCAATATCAACTTTATCTTCCGACAAAACAAGATCACTTTCAAGCTGTGTTTTGTCATTTGCATATCTTCGAATAATTGGGTTCTTAACTGGATTCTGGTCAGAGGCTGGTTTTTCGACAAGACATACGGTAATGTCGCCGTTAACAGACGCAGATTTACAGGTACATAAACACACAGCCTGAAGAGGTGCAGTGTTCTTATAAGTTCCAAGGGTATAGTTTCTATTTCTAGCAAAGAAATTGAATCCGAATGATCCACTATTTTTCAGCTGCTTAAGTGACTTCTTGTTCCACATTCCAATGATAAGCTCGTTTGCGTTATTACGGGTGGCACACTGTGGTCTCTCTTCTAAAGTCTTTATTATTTTTGTTTTAACCATTCCCGAGCTACAGTCAACTTCTTCGATATCACTATGAATTAGCCATGCTTGTAGACTCTGCTTTGGTATAATATGGGAGACTTTGTCAGTACGTTTAAACGTTTTAACAGCCAAAAAATCTCTCTTATCTTCAACTACAATTGATTCCGGGCAATAATCACTTCCGTTTTCCTCTTCTGTTTTCCTATTTCTGTCTTGATCCACATTGTGTCTACGCTGAAAATCAACTGCAGCAACCTCGGCATAAGTTCCTGATTCCATGTATCCAAGGATAGTTTGCAATTTACCTTTTTGTACTGAATCATCTTGGCACTGATATCTTGGTGGTTGAATTGTCGGTGGTACGTCCAAGTACGGATCATCAGTCATACTTGATGAAAGTTTTTCATCGTAGGACACTACCTCTGTATCCAACATGTCTAAACTTCTAGATTCAACAGTTTGTATAGTTTCTTGGATTAGGTTTATTCTAGATTGCTGCCTCTCAGAAAATCTGTCAAATTCATCGTTCGCAGCATTTCTAGCAGATTCAAAATCTTGGACCAACTCATCTTGTAATTCGTCAAACGCTTTTTTTGCCATTTCTCGTCTTAGTTTTACCCTCTCAAGTTGTTTATCGACTGAATTATTAAAATCTGTTTTGCCTTTGAGCGCCTTTTCTAATGCATCCTGTATGTTAGGGAGGTTGTTGTCTCTACTATCTTTTGCATTCTGTTTCAAATGCTGCCTTTTGTTGCTGAGATAATCTTTAAGTTTGATTTTCTTATGCCCACAGTGACTTCCTACGATACAGTCATCGCATATCATCACATGATCATCTTCGCAATAGAACCTTGCGTTCTCCGATAGATGTTCTGGACAAGTGATAAACTGATTACTATCTATGTGTGCTTGTGCCATTTCTTAAATGTAAAAATAACAAAAAATGTTATTATAGGACTATAAAATTTTCTATTTTCTCATTGGCTAAAATGTCATTTTGCCATCGACCTATGTGTTTTGAATGTTCCTTTGGGATTTTCAGTGTTTATTTTTATCTGTGACACATATTCAATGACTAAAAAATGATCACATAATAGCTTCCATGAAAAAGAAATGATTACTTCTTAACCATTGGTTCAATTGTTTCGTTGTTAATATAAAACCTAGGATGTAGCATAATAGAATACTGCGGGATTTAATATGCAAGGTCAATAATTCCTGTTTAAATTCAAATTCAAACTGATATTTCTTAAAATACTTCACATGGGCGTTGTTTACTGCACGAAACAATGACCCTTCCCGGAATGAGAATGAATAAATCTTATCAATTAATAGCTTCATATTTGGAATTTCGGTAACGATATAGTTATTGCATTAAGTTAAACTTGGGAAAAAAACATTTATTGTAAGTGAGTTCTTGACGTGCATTGACTTACATTGTTTGTTTTTTTTGTGGTTTTTTTTTAGTTTAAGTGATTATTCATTGATCCTTGATCTTCTTTAAAGTGCACATACTTCTAAAGATCGACTTCGCGGTCGTTTAAAGTACTCTCTTATTTCGACGCCCAAATTGATTGGCTTCGAGCTATCAGAAGATTCAAATTCAAATATATATGATTCAAAATCAAAAATATTTTTTTTTCATTTTATACCATTATATCTAGGTAAAAGAAGACAAATTGAAAAAATGCTCCACGCTTGAGCATTTTTCATTTTTTCAATATTGTAAGTCAATTGAAAAATGCTACACGTTAGATAATTTTCCATTTTTCAATATTGTAAACTAAATTGAAAAATGCTAAAGGTCAGTATTTTCAATATTTGCTTTTAAGAATGAGATTGAAATACGTTGTTTTTTCTAAAGCAAGCAAATACAAATGTTTTAATATTTTTAAACTTTTGACCAAAAAAAAATCATTTTTAACACAAACTTGTTGTTATTTGTTTCAATATCTTTGTTAAATGAAAAACATAATTTCATGAAAATAACAAATTTCAAATCTCATTGAGAAAATGGTTTTTCGAAAGTGGTTTAAATAGATTTTTGTTACATTTTTTAAACCAACTACCTTTAAAATTTGCAGAGAATTTATTTTTCATTTTGAAATGAAAAATGTTTGGCGTAAATGTACACGGACGTAAAACCAACATCATGCTTATGATTAAAATCGTTTAAAGTTAAATAAAATCACAGTGCTTCCGCACCTTATGATTAAACCTTATTGTTAATAAAACAATATATCACTACGAACTGTTCAGAGTCTGAATTGACCAGTTTTTGTGCTCGACCAGTAATATCAAGTACACATTTTACTCGACTAGTCTCAACTTTACTTAACTGTACTTAAGTGAACTCGACTAGGTCTCGACTTTACTTAATTACTCTGAGTCAGTACTCGATTATCTTTGTATAGTCTGAAATGGTCTTGACTCAGGCTTGACCTGTCTATACCTGTCTTGACTAGTCTCGACCTGTCTCGACTAGTCTGGACCTTCAAATTTAGTTTTGACTGGTGTAATTCAGCCCATCGAACTAAATTAAACATTGATCTTACAAAATTCAAGCTTATTTGGTAGTTTTACACCAGTCAAAACTAAATTTGAAGGTCAAGACTAGTCGAGACTGTTTGAGACTGAGTCGAGACTAGTCAAGACAGGTCGAGCCTTGGTAAAGACCATTTCAGACTATACAAAGATCATCAAATACTGAATCAGACTAATTAAGTAAAGTCAAGACCTAGTCGAGTACACTTAAGTACAGTTAAGTACAGTCGAGACAATGTCAAGACTAGTTGAGTAAAATGTGTGCTCGATTTAACTAGCAGAGCACAAAAACCGGTCAATTCAGACTCTGGGCAGTTTGTAGTGTATGCTTTGAAATAATTGTGTTAATTTAAGATCACGGACCACACTCGGCTAACGGAGAGATAGGTCGGTTAATCTATATTGAGTATGCGGCTATATCGGCGGTGGGTCTGTTAATCGGGTTGGTTATACGTCTGTTAAGAGTAAAACTCACAATTTAATGTTAAACTCTGTTAAATATACAGATTTTTTGGCATATTATGAGAATCACATCAAAAAAAGAAAAGTGTCTGACAAAATGATATCTAACATAGAATATTTTCCACCATTAAAAAATATGCATAGCCTGCGCAATTTTAAGTAAAACGAAAAGGCGTCACGCAAGTATGTGTTTTTTTATGCTTGTACACATAGCAATATTTTATATAAAAGGCCAAAAACCATTTTTAGATATGATTTAAAGGACACAAAGTAGTACTTTGGTTCTAAAAAATCAATTGTCATTGATAAATATTTCATAATTGTTATATAAGTTGAGTTCTACCACATTTTAATGAATATTAGGGGAATACAGTCTGTTAATGGGTTGGGCAATTTAAATCGTGTCAGTTAAGAGTTATTTAGCCACGGTAATAGTCTTACTACCTTGAGTTTATATTTTCACATAGAAAAAAATGAGATGTACGTGTGACGAAAAAATTACAATACGATGCAACAGTATCCTTATAGAAAGAGGACTTTTGTTTTGATATTTTTTTCTCTGCATTTCATTAAAAGGGTGTGTCATTTCATATAAGCGTTATATATGGACTGATTGGCCGCTCGAATTCGCTTGAATTTATTATTTACGCCAAGTTATCAATCAGCCTTATTTTTTTGTCTGTTCAAAGTCTGTAACATATATGAATCTGTCATGTGTTGCAATGCAACTTGTTAAATTCCATGCATTTTCTTTGAAATACTAAGGCTTTTCTACCTCAGGAATAGATTACCTTATGCCGGCGTCACACATGGGCGGATAGACCAGCGTGCACCAAACGTACAGAAAAAACTGACACAAAGTCGGTATACGTTAGTTGCACGCCATAGGAACGCTTAAGCAATCGTTCAAAGCGCGTTGCATAAGTTTGCAGTACGTCAAAATACAAAGGTAAAATTGAGAAAGGAAATGGGGAATGTGTCAAAGCGACAACAACCCGACCATAGAACAGGCAACAGACAAAGGCCACCAATGGGGCTTCAATGTAGAGAGAAACTCTCGCACCCGTAGGCGTACTTCAAAAATATGTATACTAGTACAGTGATAATGGACGTCATAATTAATAACTCAGAATTATACACGAGAAACTAAAATTAAAAATATTATAAGACTAACAAAGGCCAGAGGCTCCTGACTTGGGATAAACATGTGTATGATATATCAACCCTCCCCCTATACCTCTAACCACTGAAGGAAAGTAAATACGCTTGATGAACGCTACAACCCAAGGAAATGTGTATGCAGCATAAAAAACATACAACATACGCCAACATACGTTTCTTAAACGCCGGATAAACGCTTAGCTTCTAGTACGCCCAATACACGCTTAAAGCATATTGGCAGCGTAAATGATTTTTAACACGCCGGAGCTATACGCTGATGTGTGACACCGGTATAAGTTGTATTTCCTCAATGCCTTTCAACTGTGTTTTTGGCCTTTTAAACATTTTTTTCGAGCGTCACTGATGAGTTTTTCGTAGACGAAACGCGTGTCTGGCGTATATTTAAGGAGCAAATATCAAATTTCAATCCTGGTATCTATGAGGATATAAAAAAGTAGATGTGGTATGTTGCCAATGAGACAACTATCCACAAAAGACCAAAATGACACAAACATTAAGAACTATAGGTCATCGTACGGCCTTCAACAATGAGCAAAGCCCATACCGCATAGTCAGCTATAAAAGGCCTCGATAAGACGATGTAAAACAATTCAAACGAGAAAACTAACTGCCTCATTTATGTAAAAAAACGAACGAAAAACAAATGTGGAGCACATAAATAAACGACAACCACTGAATTACAGGCTCCTGACTTGGGACAGGCACATACATAAATAATGTGGCGGGGTTAAACATGTTAGGGCGGTACCAACCCTCCCCTAACCTGGGACAGTGGTATAACAGTAAAACATAAGAACAAACTATAAAAAACAAGAAATAGACATAAGTAAGTTTTTTTATATTAGTGTTGGGTGCTGATTTAATGTGAAACAACAAAACAATTTTATATTTCTGTATATCGCAATAAATGCATAATACTATTTTTATTTTTCGAGTAATGATGTATTCCTATGATATCGTAAGTCATTTAGCCGACTAGCAGTCTGCAAACGTGCTTGTTTTTTTTTCTATTTAGTGACCTGCAAGGTGGTGTAGAGAAAGGTTGATGTTTAAAGGTTTGTCTATATTTGTTTGCATTATAAACATATTTCAGTTCATTTGATAAAAAACAATCAAAACATTACGAAGTTTATCTCTGATTTATTTACTTGTTAACTATGTAAATGACAAATTGGTGCCATTATCATATCAATGAAACAGAATCCACATGATATTTGCGACCATTCTTTGATGAAATTAGTATTACTTTGATTTTACACTTTTTAAAATCGTTTCTATCAATTTTCAGATTCCATTGTCTAAACTTATGTTTCATTGTTTATGTGTTGTTTCCATTTATTCTAGCCACTAATCTTAAGCCTATCTCTTTATTCAGATAGCACCCAATATAGCAAATAAATTATACTTGTAATGTCATTCATAACTCTTAACAGACCAATTAACAGAACGAGTTTTATACATCCGACCCATTAACAGACCACATTTTTATCAAAAATTGATTTATGTCACCAAAATACAGTTTTTCGTGTAGATTTTTTACATATTGATGTTCATATGGTAAACGAACAGAATGCCAGTCTTTTTTCGTTGTTCAAAAGATTGCATGCAAGTAAACTCAACCAACTTGTCATTTTTGTGTACATTTTGTGTGTGTAAAATGTGTATAAATTTACTGATGAGTAACTCGCCTTTTCATTTCATAGATCGTTTATTGAAGCTAGAAAAAAAAATTACACCACTGGATTCAGTACTCCAAATAATTTTGTCAGACATGAATAGTTTTTATGATATAAATATAATTAAAAAGTTATACAATGAAACATACTGACATTGCACTGCTTTTCACGAAAACACCTGATTAACAGACTTTAGCCAACCCGATTAACAGACCCACCGCCGATATAGCCGCATACTCAATATAGATTAACCGACCTATCTCTCGGTTAGCCGAGAGTCGGCCGTGAAGATCATTTAATGATTTTAGCCGTTATTGAAAAACACGATTTGTCGTTTTGTAACGGCGGTTATTTGAAAAAAGTACACGCAATTTATAATTGTGCTAAGGTTTAAATACATTATGACTTTTAAAATTATTGTTAGATTTTATCTAATTTTCATAACAGAATAAATGTGTTTCAGGTTATTATAATATGAATGACATACGCATACATTCTTTTCTATGTTTTATCTACGAGAAACAAAACATAAAATTGAGAATGGAAATGGGGAATGTGTCAAAGAGACAACAACCGGACCAAACAGCGGAAAACAACCGAATGCAATCAATGAGTCTTCAATACAGCGAGAAAATCCAGCACCCCGAGGTGTTCATCAGCTTCCCCCTAAACAAAAATGTGTACTTGTTTAGTGATAATGGACGTCATATTAAACTCCGACATATATAGAAGAAACAAAAATAGAAATTCATACAAGGCTAACAAAGGCCAGAGGCTCCTGACTTGGGACAGGCTAAAAAAAATGCTCTATTATATTTTGAGACATTTGACATTAGTAAATGATTCAACAAATTAGATCAACTAAGAAAACAAATAGTAACTGGAAGTAAAGTGCTACTTTTCAATTTCACAAACTGATTCTATCCGTTTTGTTACTATTCCTAAATCTCCCTGACCAAGTTTAATCAAATAATGTAATTAATCAAATCGAAAATGTTAAATAAGCTTACCTTACGAGTTAACCGTTCATAAATAATAGAACAATTTAATTTAGCATTGAAATGGGTTGGTTAATATAATGATACACACTGTAACTAAATACACCGTCTAAGTATTTATAAATTTTGTCAGGGTCAGTCGTTTTAAAAGCATACACGCAATTGACAAGTGTGCAAAATATTAAATACCTGTAACTATTATTGAAATACACAATCATTGATTGAATCTTGTTGCAATATTAGATATATGAATTTAGATCATTACTGGATTTAATATAGAATAAAGAATTCAGTATGATTGCCAATGATACAACTGACCGCCAGATACAAAATGACGTAGAAGTTAGATCGTCGTATGCATTCCAAAGTGATCAAAATCCATATATATATTATGGAAAACACAAATTTAAAGTGCTGACTACTGCGCTTGTGATACCCTCGGGGAATAAAACTCCACCAGCAGTGGCATCGACCCAGTAGTTGTAAATAAACTCATCATAGATATCAGGATTAAAATATTGTATAACTTATACATCAAATACTACTAAGCTAGATCCAATATTAATGTTCAAATAAACTGCTTTTATATCATATAAAAAAATGCAAATTTATTATATAATTTCTTGTTTTTATAGTATCGGTATTGTAGAAATGACTAGTCTTACCATATACTAATACCATAATCAGCTTTGATATACTACTAGTTTTAAGATATAGAATATATTTTATTTTGAAATTAAACTGTATTTCAAAATAACACAAAGAATAATTCAGAGGCTTTTTATCAATGATAAAAAGCCTCTGAATTATCATTTGTGTTATTTTGTCCATCTTCCTTCTCTTATAGTTAAAAACGTCTATTAATTCATTTAAGGTGGTACATAACACTACAGGGAGATAACTCTGTACAATCAGCTAAACGTTTTATTTACGTTGTGTTGTGTTGTAAAAGGAATATTAAGCTTCTCAATGATCAAAATTGGTGTTTGTCAAACTGCTATATAACCAGTGTGATTTTTCTGACAAAGCGGTAGGTTCAAAGTTTTTGAAATGTTTATATTTTATGAAAATTAAACGACCCAAATAAATTTTAGTGCAAGTGTAAGGTACCACCTTAACGTTAAATGTATACAATACAGTTGTAAAATTCTAAATCATCCTACTTACTATTAAATCCGCACTGGGATTTCAAAGACGCATATAAACTTGTGACAAAATTGTAAGAGCGGAACACCCTTAAAATGACGTTATAGGCGTCGAAACAAGTAATTTATTTCATTAAAAAATAAACAAGGCACAAAATCATCTATGTTATTGGGTTCTATGGGTTATTTCTTTTCGAATGATATGCATAATATGGCTATTTATTGTATAGGATAAGAGCTTGAATGTGAATAACCCGCCATCTAACCCATATTTCCAAAGTGACACCAATATCGTGCGCAACGTCTGATTCATTGCTTGGCTAAATGCAGGACGTAGCAAGCTGCTTAAGTATAAATTAAAGTTTCATAACGTAAGGTTCTTGTGACAAATGTCACATATGTAGTTTTTGCAATTTATAATCATATAATTACAAAGTCAGGTCTATTTATAAAACACATGGATAATATCTCACTAAGGAAAACACAACAATATCTTTAAAACAGGTAAGTTAAATATCAGATAATATAAGTTACAAAGTAAATAGGATTTTGTCATCTGCAAAAAAACATTTCTTATGCGGCTGTTATACAAGTGAGGGGTTTGGCTGGCTATAAACCGAGGTTTAATCCACTATTTCTACATGAAATGCATGTACCAAGTTAGAAATATGATACTTGTATTCCATTCGTTTGTTGTGTTTGAGCTTTTAATTTGCTGTTTGAAAAGTGACATTCTGATTTAAATTTTCCTTGGAGTTCGGCAGTTTTGTTATTTTTACAAGAACATTGTGGGGTTTTTCTTCAACAAGTTAGAGAAAATATGAATAAGGATTGACACAAAAACAAGCAGTACCAAGAAAGATAAATATATATTAAATCTTACACAAAAAGAGTAAGAACAACTTTAAAAACATAGAATTATACCTATCTACTCCGACAAATAAGTATTCTGCTTACTTATCGACTTTCGTTGTATTTCATCTTATTCAAAGATGATTACGATTCAAATTCATTAGAACACTTCGTGAAAACAATGTTAATCTTGATGATTGACAGTTCTTGTCCATTCGTTTTTGATGCGTTTTGTTTTTTGATTTTGCCATGTGATTATGGACTTTCCAAATTGATTTTCCTCTGAGTTCAGTATTTTTGTGATTTTACTTTTTGATAGTGGCTTATTTTCTTGGAAACATCTTCTAATTCAATTACTGTAATAAATGTGTGTACTGATTACGTGTTCAATGGAAGTTGATGTGTTACCATTCAATACGACAAAATATTATTGAAATAACTTATTATAGCAAGCTCAATTTGTGAAACAACGAATGTCTGCAACGAAGCGGTCACTTTAAATTATGTTTTTCTTCTATTCTTTACAGAGACAGTTCAATGTCTGTCATATTTTTCAATTAATATAAAGTTACTGGTAGTGGCAGTGTTTGAATGCTTCTGTGAAATTAATTAACGTGTACCAACGAAGGTAAATTTGAAGCAAAAGTAGTAAATATCTGGAGCAATTTAGGGTTCAAGAAAGGTTATGTGTCAACCATTTCTTTTCAGCTATTACAATGTTAAAAGTGTAATTTTCATTTCATATCTTTATCTCAAACTTGTCTATTAATAATGGTTATATTTTGTTTTGCTCTACAATTCGTGTTTTTTTGTAAAAAGGCATTGAGAAATATTTTGTAAAGAACCCGATATACTTCGTTGGTATGGGCATAAGGTCATCAATACACTATATGATATAACGTTCCAAAAAGGTGGAATAGTCTAGTATATCCTTTCTTTATTCAGATTATTGATGAATTTTAGACATATAATCAGTCTATATAATTCAAACATTCAAAATATATATTTGGATTGTGTTTTCGGAGCAGAGCTTTTTTTAAATTTGATTTTAAATTAGAAAAATTTGTCGGACATGAATTATCCTTTTAAATGTGTACATCACACAATGATATTACAATTGCTTATTAAATTTAAAACAAACAATGCATGAAAAAAAGCATCGTGTGTGTGCCTTAAGGTTTTATAGCAGATAAATAAACGCAATAGTAGTATACCGCTGTCCGAAAGTCATACATTGATTGAGACAAAAACAAATCCGGGTTACAAACAAAAACTGAGGAAAACACACCAATTATGAGATGGAAAGAACGAAACAACAGAAACACTGAAGTGAAGAAGAAAAAACGACAATGCAACACACACAGAAACTATAACAACTGCCATTTTTATGACTTGTAACAAAACATTTAAAAAAGAGGAATGTACCTGGTTTTGTGACTAGCCAAACAAGTTATTCATAATTTACCACAAAAACAAATGAAATTTAAATATGTTAACCAACATATAACCAAACACTTTAACTTGTCATTGTCAATTTGGTACTTGATGGATAGTTGTCTCGATGGCAATGCAAATACAGCTTCTTGTTTTTATACTTGTACTAAGGTGAACAATACGCAGGAATGAACGTTTTTTACCTTGTAAATGATGGTTTGACACTTAAACAGTAAAAAGGCATCTTAAATTGATGTCCTTCTGGAGGAAACATTATGTTATTTACGCATGAAAACATAATTGCTTGACAAGCTTATCTAACATTTATAAATTCACCATGTTCATGTTCTGCAGCAATTTCATGCAAAATTTTGGTATTCTTGGCTTAAATTGGTTTACGAAAGCATAGAATTAATGTCTTAGATTTTCGTACAGAGAATGTAATATAAACCAAAGAAAACATTGCACACCATAGTCAAAAGAAAAACTATACTGAATGACAAAGAAAAAACGTCTAAAAACACTTCATAGAAAACTGAAGACAGGGCAACAGGGATGAACTCAGATATCACGATATCGAACGAATGTCACAATAAAGAGTAAAAATGGGATTTCAGAAACGAACAGTAGAACATATACAATGCTTGTTTAAAATTCAAACAACAAGGTGTGTATCTTCAGGAACCTTTCTTGCAATAACTTCCCTGTAGATAATCATGATAATGTAAGCCCTGGAATATTGTCTTTGGATATGAGGTATCAGGCTTGATGTGTTGATATAAATGTCAATTATATGGTAATTTGTTATCAAAGGTACCAGGAATATAATTTAGTACGCCAGACGCGCGTTTCGTCTACATAAGACTCATCAGTGACACTCATATCAAAATATTTATAAAGCCAAACAAGTACACAGTTGAACAGCATTAAGGATCCAAAATTCCAAAAAGTTGTGCCAAATATGGTAATTTTTACAAATTAACTGTTTACAAAAGTGTTAATCATTCGAGTTACTACGGATGTTCTTTTCCCTAGCACAGATTACCCAAGTCGTATTTGGCACAACGTTTTGGAATTTGGGTCCTCAATGCTATTCAATTTAATGCTTATTTGACTTTCTAATTATTTTGATCTGAGTGTCACTGATGAGTCTGGCGTATCAAATTATAAGCCTGGTACCTTTGATAACTATTGAAAAAGCTATCAGTATCTTGTAGGGAACTGACGATTTTAATACGATGTTAAGGTTGCAGTCTTGTAATTGACTGCTCCATAGGCTTACATGTTAAACAGCTGATCTTGGAAATAAAAAAAAATAAAAAAATGCTACATAGAAAAGAAAATTCATGTTTACATCATGTATGTTCTAATGTGAAACTGTGATTCAATGGAGAGAAAAAAGTGGGTCTTGCCACGAAGAATAAAAAGTTACGTAACCCTGAAGTCAAAACATTTTTTTTTTACTTTCTGTTTGCCGTTTTTACTAGGCCGCACCACTTTCAAAAAACATGATATCCACAAAAGTGCAAGATTTTTTATAAGTCTATATATATGTTTTAATTCAGCATAAACCTATAATCAAACAGAAATAAATTGAGTTCAGAAAAAAAAAATCAGAAAAATATGTTTCCCTCCATGTTTTGATGCATCGGAAACTGGAGTTGTAATACAATACTGGTAACATAAAGGTTATCCAAATGCGTTATGCGATATAAGTTAACTTTTTTATGATTTTGATACATTTAAAAAATATGTTTTATCAGAAATTGAAGCTTGCTTTTGTGTTTTTATAATTCCAGAATTTGAAAGATGAACCAAATATTTTTTGTCGCATTCTTGCTGCAAATATGTTTTGCCTTTGATTTTAACAAGTACAATACATTAGATAAAATAGAAAATTACCTGGCAACTTTTAATTCGAATTACCAAGGCAAGGTTAAGTCTTACGTTGAGATCATCGGTAAAACATTCGAGAAGAGAAACATTTACATGGTGAAGATGGTTACAAGGCAGAAGACGCAATGTGGGAGTTGTAAGGGAAAATCTAAAAGGGCTATTCTAGTTGATGGTGGAATACATCCGAGAGATTTTATTTCACATGCATTTATTTTGTACTTTCTTAATTTCCTTAAGACCACCCAGGCAGGATTTTACCTTGTCAAAAAATTCGACTGGTTCTTAATACCTGTCTTAAATCCAGATGGTTATGTATATGCCAATAATTTTGAGCGCCTTTGGAGAAAAAACAGAAACCCGTTTAATGAAACATGTGTAGTCGCAGACTTGAATAGAAATTATTGAATTGGTTGGAATCCGGAAAACGGTGGTTCTAGCAATCCATGCAATGAGCTTTATTCTGGTCCGGCCCCTTTTAGTGAACTAGAAAGTCAGGCCGAGAGCAGACTAATGTTGAAAAAGGCTTTTATTGGTTATCTAAGTATGCAAAGTTTTGGTCAATTGTGGATATACCCATGGGGATTTACAAAAGATCCGGTACCTGATAAATCAACATTAGATAAATGTGCTAAAACAGCAGCCTTAACAGCGACAGCTAGGCATGGAGTTGTGTATAATTGGAGACAAACTTCACAGAGAGCTACATTAGGTGGTATTTCGTCAGATTATGCAAAAGCAGCAGGAATTAAGTTTCCGTTCGAAGTTTTGTTACGAGACAACGGGACATTTGGACATCTCTTACCCGAAAATCAAATTATTCCAACTTGTGAAGAAACAACAGATGCTGTAATTGCTTGGGCAAAGTGTGTCTGTGTCGAAATGATGTAGATTGTGAAGACTAAAATACTAAAGTGTATCTGTTGAATAAACTTAGTCTCATTGGCAATCATGCCACATCTTCCTTTTTTATTAAGTACGTAAATATCTTGTTCTTCATTTACTGCGGAATAGAATAGCATAAAAATAAGTGTTATTCCCCTAACGGTTCGTTAGAAAAAAATGAAAAAAAACATTGGCGGGTTTACATCACGAAATTTGCTCAGACAAACAAACCTGTGCACGTGGAATTTTTAAAAACATTTCAGAAACTACGTAAATATATACCAGAATTTCATTTCATAGGATCCAGTAATTTTCTCTATACATCACCAAAGTAGTGTGCAGCTATCTATTGTCCAGTTAATCATACAATTCATTACAGGGACGTCTCACACATTTTTTCAAACCTTAATTTTTTAAGACCGTTTACGGGAAATACAACTTCTGGCTCTAAAGAGCCTGTGTCGCTCACCTTGGTCTATGTGCATTATTAACAGAGGACACTCTCCAAGGTTAACTAAACATAAATAATTGCATTCATATATAGATAAGGCTCCATGAGACAAACACAAAATTGTGTGGGATGTAGATTATAAACAATTAGTCATTTAGCAACAGAAAATGTTAACGGAAAATTCAATTGACAGGTGCTACGTCAAAAACATTCTCATTACTGGATATACTTTCAATAGCCTGCACACTTTACCAAATATAATTACAAAATATTAAGTGTATTTCAAAAACTGAAATGAAAAAAGAAGATACTTTGCATCTATTGCTTCATTTCAATTCAATAAAGCTGATTGTATTCGTAGGTATATTCTTGTATAATACAGTACATTTAAAAAACAAAATTTAGTCAAATATTAGTAGATCTAAACTTCACCTGTTGCTGATATGATGTAACGAGTTTCTAGTCATTATATAATCAAATCAAATCAAATATTTCATTGTCGTATAAATTTACAGTTTGTGACCAGCATATATTAAAACAATAAACATAATAAGCATATATACATACATATCAAACACACACAGCAAACAAGCTGTTAAGAGTCCCTTGCCATTTTTCAAGAAGGATCCTAACTTATTTGTTTGGAAAGGTGTTGATGGATTTAGTAAATAATGATTTTTATACGCCCTCAAAATTTTGACGGGACGTACTATGGTATACAAATGTCCGGCGTCCGTCCGTCTGTCGTACCGTCTGTCTGATCGGCGTAAACATGTCGCACTGTAACTTGTGAACGACTTATTCAAATTTCATGAAACTTTATATAGCTGTTTCTTGTGATGGTCGGATGATCTGTAAACATGGTGAAAATAATATTTAAACTGTTTGAGTTACGGCACTTTATAACTAAAACAGGGGTACGTGTGTTTTTTTCACATGTCGCACCGTATCTCAAAAACGATTTTTGGTTATTGCTGAAAACTTTACACACTTCTTAGTTAATGTTAAGATCTGTTTACTTTTTGGTGGTGATTCAAAATTTCATTTTTGAGTTATTAAGTATTTTGTAAAAAAGGGGGAGTTTTTTTTTTACATGTCGCGCCGTATCTCAAAACAATTTATGATTATTGCAAAAAAAAAGACTTTGCACACTTCTTTGTTATATTAATCTAAAGATCTGTATACTTTTTGGTTTTGATTCAAAATTTTATTTTAGTGATATTTAGTTTTTTGTAAAGAAAAAAATAGGAGGGGGGGCACATGTCATTTGCATGTCCGCTGTATCTCAAAAACAATATTATGGTTATTGCTTAAAACTTTCTCAGAAACTTCTTGTGATTATTGCATCAAACTTCCACACAAAGCGAAGGGCGTATCATGCGCTCATGGCGCAGCTGTTTATTTTCTTTTTCAGTTAAATTATTAACGTTATTATTTTCAGTACATATGTGTTGAAAAAAGGCATTTCTTAGAGTTTTATGATAATCCCAATAAAGTGAAAAAATGTTTTTCGTCCTCTAGAATTTTACATTTATGACAAAGTCGTTCCTCTCTTGGGATTTTAAAATATCTCCCCTTTTCATCAAGAGTAAGTGATCTAGTGAGCTATATCCTTATCTGAAAATTAGATATATTTAGATAAGACTCTAGTTTGCAATCTTTTTTGTTTTTTATATCAAGGATTTGTATAGTAAAAATACAAATCCTTGTTTATATATGTAGATAAAATTTACTTTTATCATCAATGTTTTGAAATTTAGTTTCAGTTAGATCTTCATATTTATTTTTTATTTTTAACTTTATATCTTTTTATTTTTATTTTATTTACATCTTTTATGTCCTTACAAGTAGACAGATTATTAATATAAGTCTCTTCAACAATATTTTTTAACTTTAATCCTTTTTATTTTATTTAACTCTTATATGTCCTTACAAGTAGAAAGATTTTTAAGGTCAATTTAGTCTCTTCAACAATAAGTTTTGCAAATATGTACCATGAATAAGTTCCCGTCAAATCTAGAGACTGTGCTAGAGAAAAGGCTTACTTTATCAATGGAATAATTTTATTATTATATAGTCTAGTTAAATATAAAAGGGTTTGTATTTTAAGATTCTTTTAAGAAAATATTATATAGGTAATCTCCCTAATTCAACTTGCTCCTAAATTGGATGCATTTTTAGCTCACCTGGCCCGAAGGACCAAATGAGCTTTTCTCATCACTTTGCGTCCGTCGTCAGTCGTCGTCCGTCGTCAGTCGTCGTCCGTCGTCAGTCGTCGTCCGTCGTCGTCCTGCGTCCTGCGTCGTTAACTTTTACAAAAATCTTCTCCTCTAAAACTACTGGGCCAAAATAAACCAAACTTGGCCACAATCACCATTGGGGTATGTAGTTTAAAAAATGTGTCCGGTGAACCTGCCAACCAACCAAGATGGCCGCAATGGCTAAAATGGAACATAGGGGTAAAATGCAGTTTTTGGCTTATAACTCAAAAACCAAAGCATTTAGAACAAATCTGACATGGGATAAAATTATGATGTACAATAATGAACGAGGTTGCCGACTTTGTGATTGTTTTGTAGCTCATCAAGTAGATTATTCCGATTCAATATACCTTCCTTAGAAGCAACATCCTTATATATGACAATGACTAATCCTGATACGAAATGGAACCCCTGGAATATCGTTATATACCGGTCAGATTACAGGTGCTTCTGGTAGCTTGTTACTTAAAATAGGAGGTTTAAGATATATAAACTGAAATCATCCCTAAGGCTTCTTTAGTAATGTTTCTGAAAAAATATAAAAACATTTTTGTTGAATTCAAAGTTGACGGTTTGAACATTCATCCTATTACATTACTATAATTGTCAATGATAGAAATTTTAACTTCATAAAACTGAAAATTACAACATCAAATGATTTCATATACTAGTACACATTAAAAGTGATTATACAAGAATAAAATGTTCTGTAAACAAATATTGACCAGAAAATAATAAACTATGCAGTAAAGTAAAAAAGAATTCTGAAATTGAACCCTGTATTTACTTCAATGAAATAAGATCAAATAAGTTTTGAAAAAGCTAACGGCTGCAGATTGGAAATTGAAAAGGGGTGGAATTATGAATTAGTCATCCTGTTTTATATATATAATTGGATGTATATTTTAAAACGAGTTGATCTGTGACAATATAGCCCCTGACATAAACACTCTTGAACTTCTCTTTTTATATGTATGCACCACACTAGTCTCTAATCATTGCAACAGTTACAACTGCTTACTAAATAAGTTTGTTTTACATTGTACCGGCCCTTTCAATTTTCAATTTGCTTTCCTTCTTTTATTCAAAACCGAAAGCCGGCATTTGTAAACTTCCGGTTTGTTTGCCACATCAACAAACGAAAAAAGCATGGAAGCAGTTTACGCTCTACCTTACCAATTATTGGTTTGCCCAAACCTGAAATTGAAGCGTCCAACATGGCTTCGACAACCATCAGCAATGACTATGTTTGCCTTTGTCCTTGTGTCTTATTTCCTTGTAACAGGAGGTATAAATATTTTTTGACTGAAACTTCAATATATTTATAAAAAAAAAATTAAAAAAATGTGTTATGATTGTCAACGAGACAACTCTCCACAAGTGACCCCATGATGTAGACATTAGCAACTATATGTCAGTGCATGGCATTCAACAATGAGCAAAACCGATATTGCATAGTAAGTTGTAAGTGGCAGAATATATTTGAAAAATCATAGTCTGAGACCATTGATTGCGGCTGCTTACAGCGGATTCCATAGCGATAGGTAATATAATTTGTTAGCTGAACGGTGAAGTCATTTTTAGTCCAGGTATACTTCCCTCGTTTCGAAGTAGCATAGTCCAACAGACAGATTGATTGGTTTTCTGTCAGACTAGTCTATTTAAGTACATTGTAGGGTAGTTTATCAACCTAACAATGACTTCATGGTTCAGCTAACAAGCAAGCTAACCAAAGATTTACCTTTGGCTACACACTCAATGGAATCCGCAGTAATTGAAAGAAAAAGAAAGACTCTGAAATGACAAATGTAAAACAATTCGAAGGAGATAAATAAGTTGAACTGCTTAATTTATTTATTCAGGGACGTATATAAGTCCTTGATTTATTGAATGTAAAAAACAATAAATGATTAAACAAATATTATGTACAGAAACAAATACTAATTTGCAGATAATGACTATGGACAGGCGCATACAGTATGCGAAAGGGTATAAACTAGCTAGCTTTTACAAAGCTCTTCCTCTACTTGAGGGTATCAATGCCCTTTACTGTCAGGTGTCACAGTTAATTACGGCTACCATCAGCAGTCAAATTCACTGTTTCAGAATCTAATGCATTATGGGATATATTTTCAAAAGCATACACCAAAATGTTGTGATTGGTTTAAAATGTTCTTTACAATGGAAATCCATCTAATGATGTAATGTTATTACCATTTTGGTGTATGAACAATGAGATTAACCATAGTCCTTTAGATTCTGAAAAGGCGATTTTTACTGTGATGTGTCAAAATGTCCTTATCATGATTTGTGAGAGGTCTCAAATAATTATTGTTACCGTTATTTAAAAAAATAAAAAGCATGATTTGTCAAAATCAATCCAATTTTTTTATCGTGTAAAAGAAAGCGTACATTGCATCATGCAACAAAAATAACCGTTAACATCTTTGGGCAAGAATTTTGACCGTTATTCATCACTCTCATCACTACTCTCCTAACTGGGACAGTGGTGTAATAGTACAACATAAAAACAACCTTTAAGGCTGACTAACCAGATCTAAAAAAATAGAAACTTATGCATGTACATGTGTATTAAACTATAATATCAATCATTCTAACATGACGTGCTTTAAACACTTTGAGTACACACCTGGGGTAAAATATGAATATATTGCATTGGCTGTTCCAATCGTACTCCCACGTCATATGTTTTTTAATGAATGAAGTACACGACGTCATAGAATGATGACATAATATTTTTAGCATTTTACGGGAAAATACACGCTTCTCATACCGAAAATCATCACAACAATGAAACGTAAACAAACAATGCTTAAATGTGGTATAAGCCCATTTTTTATACATAGAAGACATACAAGTAAATTATCATTAAAATGCATCCAAATCTATCTAAATACCTTATTGTAAATAGTTTGAGCATATCACTTATTCTGTTTGCTCTGTTTTTTTACACCAATCTAAAAGTGTGTTAATTTATTGGAACGGCAAATATTTGCCTCCACCTAGAGCACTTCAATCCAATAAATTGTCGTATTTGTCCTATTCAAATAGAAATAATTCATGGGGGCTTGAATAAATCTAGATTTTACCACGGGTTGTCCCTTGATGCTTATATTTTACCCCTCGCTATCGCTCAGGGTAAAATATTTGTCATAAAGGGCCAACCCGTGGTAAAATCACGATATATTCAAGCCCCCATGAATTATTTCTTAAGTATCTAATGGCTTTAGTGTAAGGATATAAGCTTAGCAGGCAGAGAAAAACATGAAATATTGCAATGCATAAAGGTATCATCAAATTGCAGGACTGTAAATGTACATACATGTACAATGTATGTGTATCAAAAGAAATAGGGGAATCAATTAAAAAAATATCTGCATTTGTTTTTGCATAAAATATTCAACACTTTGTAAAAACATATTCACAATATGCAAATATTAATGATTTCAAATTTTTGCAGGTATCATCTATGATGTGATTGTAGAACCACCAAGCATAGGGTCAACAACTGATGAAAGAGGCAACTCTAAACCAGTAAGTTGAGCCTTATGTATATTATATTTTGAAACACGATATTTGTAGTACCAATAGTATGTAAAAGTCTTGAAACATTACATAAATCAATTGTCATGTCACACGAGGAAGCACTTTGCTCAGAGGGGAATAAGTTTAATGTTATATACAGTGGCGGATCCAGGAATTTTTATAAGTGGGGGCCAACTGACTGACATAAGAGGGGGCCCGCTCCAGTCACGCTTCAGTGATTCCCTATATAAGCAACCAAATTTTTTCTCCCCCCCCCTAAATCCGCCTGGGATATATAGTCGCAACCAATCAAAAACATATGGTTGAAAAAAATCCTTTAAAAAATTATACAATAATTAAAGAAGATACCATAAACATGATAAACTTCGATTTGACAATGTCCGTTTGGTGAGGACATCAGTGATATTAGAAGTGCACACTTTCATTTCTTGTACATACAGGTTTTTAAATGAATTATGCACATTCCTTCCATATAACATACATAAAAAATGACAAGAAGTTCTTCATAATACAAAATAAACAATAATTTAGAATTTCAATACTAACATGACATTTCTGAAATTATTGTTGAAATGAGTATGGATTTTGTATAACAGTAGTATTAAATAAAAACATCTTTAGAATTCTTGCTTAAATGCACATCTTGAACAAGAACTTTAACAAAACTATTAAAAAAAAGCAAAGTACCAAAGCAAAAATTATATTTTAAATGGCATTCAATTATTAGATGTCTAATGGAAGTTTCACAAATTTTTATTTTTAGGTAGCATTCATGCCACACAGAGTAAATGGACAGTGTCTAATTAAAGTTTCACATATTTTCTTTTTTAGGTAGCATTCATGCCACACAGAGTAAATGGACAGTATATAATGGAAGGATTAGCTTCTGCCTTTTTGTTTACTTTAGGAGGACTAGGTTTTGTTGTTTTAGACCAAACGAATAAACCAAGTATGCCAAGATTAAACAGAATCCTTCTTTTATCCATTGGATTTGCAGCAATATTAATATCATTTTTCATGTCAAGAGTTTTCATGAGAATGAAATTACCGTAAGTATGATATATTTATGGCTTATTATATTCATCTACAAAATGTAGTATTTCACAAACATGTATGCACAAATATTTGCTGGAATGTTGTTGGAACAAAAAAAAAAATGTAGAATTTCTCTCTGAAATTGAAAATTGATAATGATTTTTTTTTCTGATTTATATGTACCTCTTTCATTTATTTTTCTTGGTATGATGATGATATTGAGTAGAAAAGAAATCATATAAAATTATGTAAAAAGATCAAATATATATGAATCATGATGCACAACATGGTTACATAAGAAACAATATATATTTGAATACTTGTACTACAAAACTTTCATCAATAGCAAATAAACTACTTCATTTGAACTCTGGTGGATAGTTATTTCATTGGAGATCATGTATTACATCTTCTTGCTTATATAAAAGTCCACAAAATACAAAGACTAAGCACCCACCTTCAACTTCAGTAATTTCAGGTGATTCAGAAGAGCTAGAAGATCTGTAAAATTTGTTATCTGTTAGCATATCTGTGTGCATTTTGTGTGTCTGTTGGGTCTATATCAGGTTTTAAGTTTTGATTTAATGAATGATTTAATGTAGTTCATCATGAAGTTCGGTCACATCAATTATTACTTAGTAGATGTGATTATAATGTTGTAAAAAATAAAAAAATATATGCCAAATATAGTTTTGACCTACATTTCATAGTTAAATGAACATGGAAATGTGATTGCCGGAGAGGGTATGGCGTCTTATTACCACAATTGATAATTGTGTATGTTACATCATCACATTTGATAATTTTGTATTATTTCTAATTTCAGTGGATACTTACAGGCATAAGAGATTTCCATGTGCATTCCATCAGCCTTGATACATTTGTTGACTAAGCAGAAACAATTTATCATGTGACAATTGTAAAGAAAAAATTATTATTTTGTATCCAAATTAAAAAGTATTTGTGATATTTGTTAGTTTAGTATAATAAAAACTTAAATAGAATTTAGATTTATTAGATATCATATAAGGGATAAAACAAGAATAGGATTTGACTTTCAAAAAAGATACAAAACATCTCTTCCCTTATAGTGATTATCATGTGAATGGAGTAGACCATTTTTTATTACTGACATTTGAATCTGGGAGTTTATGGTTTTTCAACATGTTACTTAACTTATTCTATTGAGATTTGCTTTTTGTAGAAAACGTAAAAGATTCCGTCCCAATCGTCAGCTTGCAATTGCTATCAAATCTTTTAGGGCTGTTCCAGAAAATACTATGTCCCTCCCAGGGAAGGCAAATTTTTTAAATATTATGTGGGTGGTTGTATTTGAAATACCAAAATGCAAAGGGAGTGCTGTTCTAATTAAATTTTATTTCTGTGGGTGGTGGGGGTTAAAAAAAAGGGCCGTCCCTGGGGGGGACATAGTATTTTCTGGAACAGCCCTTAGGATAAAGTCAATTTAGGCCTAGCACCAAAATGTCAAAACAGAGAAGGTAACCTGTCGATAAATTATAAACTCGCAGGTCAAACATTTGTTATATGAAAATAATCTATTTAAATTATATTGACCTTCTTTTGTCTCAAGTTTATTTTTAGGCTGCTCTACCGTATCTTGTTGGATTTTGAAAGCTGTGATATTAATGTTTTTCTAGAGTTATGGGACTTTGACTGTCATAGAAAATAAAAGGCAATTCCTAAACTCTGGAATGCTTTGATCAAATTACACAAAACTCATTACATGTACTGTTTGTAGGATTGGTGAATGTAAACTCATTATTAGGCTTAGAAAAAACTTATCTGGTTTGTCATTCCAGTCATTGGACTTTTGAAAGTCATATTTGACACAATATTAGAGGGGCACTAGCAACGAGATATAGAAAAAAATAATATAAAACTATGATTTTTTTGGTTCAGTCATTAATGAAAATGAAATAGTGAATTATTAGATTTTTGTGACCAATATGGTTCAATATTGTCAATGAACCAAGAAACATTGATGATGACTAATCTATTTGCAAGTGAATAATTTGACTTCATCGAATCTGTATTCATGTGAACTTCAATTTAACCCATTAGCTAGACATGGATAATGCATGAATCGTGCATGATGTGTTATTCAAGTTAAAACATTGTTGTGACGTCATTCTATTGTTTTACCTGTTCTTTATTTCAGTGAGTGGACTATCATTTACCTGTAAGAATCAGTTATGCTACCTTTAGCTGTCCAATATTTTTAAGAATAGCCCTCCTCTTTCTTAAAAATATTGGACAGCTAAGGCCATAGTTATTATATTTTTAGTTTTACGAATTTTTTTGACAAAACCAATGGGTAGGAGGACGAAAAAAAACCAAAAAAAAAACTGCTGCTGCTGCTGATTTTTTTTTAATACCAACCGTCAATATCAAAATTTTTTTTTTTTATTTCACCAGGAGATTTTCTACTAGCGTAACAACTATTTTATTTTTCTTGACAAGGTTTGAATTGAAATCAATGTGCAACAACTTACTAAATCACCAAGAACATAAATTTAGATTCTTTCATGCAGCTATGAACTAAAATTTATTTATTTTGCATGAAAAACACTGGGTCGGAGGAGAAAAAAAAAAAAAATCAACATTTTTAATTTTTTTTTTTTTCCTATTTGGCAAAAATTAGGGTAGGAGGGTTCGTAAAACTAAAAATAAAAAAACTACGTCCTACAGGTAGCATAACTGATTCTTACAGGTAAATGATAGTTGAATCACTGAAAAAAAAAAAAAATATAATTAATTACCCCAATTGTTTTCATCATGTAAACAAAAATGCAACCAAAGAACAAATGACAATTAAAAAAACAACATTTTATTAAAGTCATTATCCAATACAATAACTTCAGTCACTCATCAAAATGGATTTTTAACACATCCAACACTTATATCACAGCCATTTTCTCATGTTTTGGGGTTATCTCTTTTAAGACTAATTCAATAAGTTGATTATGCTCGTTGTAAGTCTTGTTTTTTGGCTTTAATGAATTTCTTTTTTCAAAAGAGTTATCCTCATCCGTCTTAAGGCTATCAAAATTGACCTCTGGTGTTACTCTTATTCTTCCTAACATCATTTTCAACTACAATTAAAATGAAAAAAAAAGCAATGAAGTAATTCTTCTTAAATTTGATAGATCATGCTACAATACAAGGGCCATGAACAACCTAATAAAACCTTCTCCTGTGTACAAAGTGCGAATCTTGAACTTCTTTCATGAACTAGGGAACTATAAAAGATTTTTTTTTTATAATTTTCAAGCTTCTAAATTGATTTAGAAGTTATTGTTATTTTAAGTCTGATATTATTGCTTAAATATGACTATAATGCTACACTTCGCTTATGAACGACGATGAATATGGGATCGAAGTAGAATAAAGGAAAACATTCCCGCATTTTATCTGTCAAACAAATCAATCATGTTTCCGATTCACACTTTTTTGCAGTGATCGTTTTATGAGAGATTTTTTTTCAAAAGAAAATCGAGACAAGAATATTTTTCGGTAACATTTATAAAACACAAGGGACTCAATAAACAAATAAACGAAAAAAGACAGACTCGACCTTGCAGACAGAAAAAAAAGGGGGGGAGGGGGGGGGGGGGGGTATTCAGGTGGTACCGTTCAGGGGCGGATCCAGGATTTTGGAAAGGGGGGGCGAAGATTTTAAAATATTGCAGAGCGGAGCGAGGCGAAAAAATTTTGGGACCCTTTTTGGGCTAAAAAAAACATAAAATAAGTGTAATATGCACTATTCAAACGGTCACAACCAGCAGGCAGGTTACAGTCTGGTCTTGAAAATTTTTTTAATATATATAAGTCCGGCGAAACAGACATTCCAGTAAGACATGCAAACCTCGGCCACAAAAAACTACGCCCGTTTTTATTGATCATGTTCATTTCATGCTAAATATATTTGTTGGAAATTTTCGTTTTTAAAAGCAAAAAAGTGGACAAGACTATTGTTTTCAATCCAGATACGGCCAGAATTTTTGTTTTAGGCAAAAATCAGAGTCAATTTTTTCTCTCTCAAATATCTCAGAATGCCTCCTCAAATCAAATGGTTTCGTACCTGAGACTTGAAATCTTTCTAGAGCTTATACTAAAATTGAGAATGGAAATGGGGAATGTGTCAAAGAGACAACAACCCGACCATAGGAAAAACAACAGCAGAAGGTCACGAACAGGTCTTTAATGTAGCGAGAAATTCCCCCACCCGGAGTCTTCCTTCAGTGGCTCCTAAACAAATATATACTAGTTCAGTGATAATGAACGCCATGCTAATTTCCAAATTGTACACAAGAAACTAAAAATAAAATAATACAGGAGTAACAAAGGCCAGAGGCTCCTGACTTGGAACAGGCGCAAAAATGCGGCGGGGTAACTGGGGATCATTCTTCAACTTTTGTATTTATAAAATAAATAAGTTGGGGCATTTAGGGTTAAACATGTTTTCGTAGGTAAATAATATTGTGGAACTTTTTTTCATGAAAGTATAATAGTCTATAGAGTATTTACTATTACTTTCTGTTTGGTGGAATAGTGAAATAGAAGTCAATACGTTCTTGCTCAATCCTGTGTCGCTTTGAAGACTTCCTGATTGTCATGACATCCTCAGCCTAAGGAATGTATATACATTTGTAACTGTAATTTGAATTTCAAAATGACCGTGTGCCGTTTTTTCAACGCATTGGTCAACTCCACCATAGCAAATCACATGACTTTGACAATCAGTAAATACCAGCGAAAAATATATTTATAAGTAAAGAATTGTCGTATAAAAATTAAATTCTCGGGAAATGAAAAAGTTCACGAAGTCTAGACTGATTAATAATTTTACAAAAAAAAATCCGCCACTGCCGTTTGGGTACAGTCTCTTGAAAATTCCAACAAAAGAATATAACTGATTGCATGTTGCTATTTCTTTATTTGTTCATATTTATTATATATATCTAATAAAATCGACTGCGGTGAACTCGGTATGGTTGGACAAGAACCTGTTTATTTTAGAAAAAACATGTACCCAACAAAAAATGGGTTCATCTCAGCTGCTCCAGAAAGGGTTAGCCAATCCTGCTCCACACGTGGCTCCAATTCAAGATTTTTAGTATTCTTAATTCAGTAACAGGATATCTATATTATGTATGTGCGTACATTGCATGGTCCTTATCCCCGTCAGACATTTTTCACATGACCTTGTTTCATGGATCAGTAAACCAGGTTCAGTTCTCATGAACAAGTCCACATCTCAGATACTGTAATCAATAGGTCTACTATGTTTGTAGTATGGAACAATTGTTAGAGGTATAGGGGGAGGGTTGAGATCTCACAAACATGTTTAACCCCACCACATTTTTGCGCATGTCCCAAGTCAGGAGCCTCTGGTCTTTGTTAGTCTTGTATTATTTTAATTTTAGTTTCTTGTGTACAATTTGGAAATAAGTATGGCTTTCATTATCACTGAACTAGTATATATTTGTTTAGGGGCCAGCTGAAGGACGCCTACGGGTGCGGGAATTTCTCGCTACATTGAAGACCTGTTGGTGACCTTCTGCTGTTGTGTGTTTTTTTATTTGGTCGAGTTGTCTCTTTGACACATTCCCCATTTCCATTCTCAATTTTAACCCTTGTTTTTTGGTAATTATATGTTTTCTTTGAAACTTTGAAATGACATTTTTTAAATATGTTGTCATTGAGATTGCTTGGGTGCTCTTATTGTCCAATTACAAACCCTAAGAGCTTACTTCCAGAACATTCAATAGTGAAGTTGAGCCATCCAAATTTGGTGGTAACAAACAAGCATTGTGTACAATTTCCATAACATGTGGCTGTGGCAAAGTAGAGCTGGATTGTGGAAACAATAAATTTGCATGAATTTACTACACAACATACTTTGGTTTAGCTTGTTTGTTTACAGACAATTATAAATAAAGACAAGATATATTAGGTTGCAGGCATATAATTAGGATCTAGATAGTTATAATCTCCTGGCATGAATGTCATATAGTCTCTGTCTTTTACACAAGTGTCTTTGCTGGGAAGTCTGATTGGTTTCAGTCTATGACTAGAATTGTGTTTCCCTGTTTCAAAATTGCTGCAATGAAATAAATAAATATATAAATATAAAATGATAACCAAACAATTATTTTCCGGTCATATCTATTCATTTTATCTTATGTAAAGGACATTTCAACAATATGTATAAAAACAAATACACATGTAACTTTTTTTAGTTGTATAAGAAAATATATTATATATGACAATATATCAGAAGAAAAGGAAACCAATTACATTTAATAATACACCTCAGATTATTTTGAAAATCAACAATGTGTAAACTTATCTGATTGTCTATTGTATAATAACCTTAAAAGTACACTTGCAGCTGCATTGTAATAATGATATTCCATTTCTTCAAAATACCAACACAACAAACATTTTTTTATTATTTAATTTTGCATACATTAATTGGACATACAACCAAAACTGACCCACAACACCTATTCCCCTTCCAAATTCATTTCTATAATGTTTGCTTGTTATGCTCACATAGTGTTGTCAATATAACCGAATTACATATATGAAACTGTTGTACAAAAGATGGGTTAATCTAGCAGTAAAACCAGGTTATAAAGTCTGACATTTTCTACATAAGGAAATGATTGTACCAAATCTGACAGGAATACAACAGCTGTTTTCCATTAGTTAGATGTGTTTGAACTTTTGTCATTATATAAAGCATTTTTGTTTTGAATCTCTCTTGGAGATAGGTATTTTTAATTATTCTACTACTCAATTCAGCTAGGCATAATAACACTGCCAATCAATTAACTTGATTTGCTAAAATTTATTCTATTCCAAAATACTAGATAACTATGCTCATTTTTGTTTATCTTGCTTTTCATAGACATTTTAACCACAACATTTTTTCAGTATTTTTATAAGTAATTACCTGTCAACACAATCCTCACAGAAATCTACCTCCTCTCCTATTGGACAATCAAGGCAATGCCATCTGGTATCTGGTATTGGTTCAACTTCACATTTGTCACACTAAAAGAATAAAGGAAAGAATACAACTTAATAAAATAATAAGCTAAAATGATATTCTACTGCAAAACATTCAGTTACAAGGTAATTTAGTTAAAAATCACTCTAAGCTGTGAATTTTCACAGCAAATATTGTATGATTTATCCTTAAACATCTCAATCCAAAAACTGGAAAATCCCTCCTTTTTTATGAATTAAATCAAATAACTTGGAAATGTCTAGGCTAAAATTTATAAACATTGATAGAAAACTTAGGTCAAGAGATATATATAAAAAGTGCACCATAGTTTCATAAAACTGCTAAAAAATGCACCTTTTTTAAATGAATAAAACCCCATAACTTAAAAACAAAATATCAAAAAACAAATCTAAAAAATAAAAACAAAGCTTTCATCAATAGATATATAAACAATTCATTAAACTTTCATGCAAATTTGTTGAAGTGTTTATAATATAATGTCCAACATCTACAGCAATCTCTTCATGGACTTCATTTACAATTGAAGTTTCTGACATGTTAACTAAAATTTTCTCCTGAACAAAGTTGAGAAATTAATAACTTGAATTTTCAATCTAATGACAAATATTATTAAGTGCAATCTTTCCCAAAAATATTTACCACTTATGGAATTTTTATAATACTACACAGTATGAGTTTTTCAAGGATTTACAGTGGCCTTTAATTCCTTATTCATACTACCTTTTAAATCTGGTGGATAGTCATCTCATTGGCAATCATACCAAATTTCTTCATTTTAGATAATAATTTAGCATTAGTACAAATGCACATACCTTAAACCCTTCATGAAAACATTGTAAAGTCTGAAGTTTCTGCTTCCTTAATCTTTTCAGTTTCATCAATTCTTCATAGTCCTCGCTATCTCGTAGTTCTACTGGTATAGATTCATCATCCTATTAAGTACAAATAGAATACTAATGCAACACAGCTCTTAATGTTCATTTTAATAAAATGATGTCAAAAAATTTCAGGGCATCAATTTTATGATTGATCAATCTGCAATAGTTTGTGCAACCAATGAATTATGTACCAGTAATGGCATTTACTTTCACTAGCATTAGAATTGAGAGAAAAAATATTGAATATGAAAATTTTCTGGTATAATATTTGTATTTGTTTATCTCTCAAAGATCACTGTCATATTATTAGCTATATAGTATATCACAGAAAATAAAAAAAATATTTTGAAAATATTGCTCTGTATCTTGTCAAAGTTTTGTAGAATTCTATTAAAATAAGACAAAGTCATTGATGTCTAAAAAACCTTAATAACCAACCTTAATGTTGATTTAAACAATGGCACCAGAATGTAGGATCCCTATATTTCCCATCAGTAAGTAACAAAAAAAGAATGTGTCCCATGTACACTGATGCCCCATCCACACTATCATTTTTTATGTTAAGTGGACCGTGAAAATGGGATAAAATCTCTAATTTTGGCATTTTGTTATAATAAAACACCCATGCAACCACGCATCCCATATTGCTGATAGGACCCGACACAAATATCAATTTCGTGTTTCGGTAGTTAAGCTTGGGATGGTCAATTTAAGATGCATTATTTGAATATAATCAAATATGAACATTATTCATATTTATATTGATATATTTATATTTTTATTATTCTTCTTTATATCTAGTTATTATGACAGATCTACCATCATCAGGGGTCCAACTGTCAATTTAATGTTAAAGTCTTTAACTTTGATCTACTAAGCATATCTCCAATACTTTTATGTTTGCTATACGCAACTATTGGTGCTGCATTGAATATTTGTGCACAGTCTTCATCGAACTGTAATAACTGCCAGTGTTTCATTATACGTTTCTTTATTTTACGTATATATGGATTATATTTAGTTATTAAAACTAACGGAATACTTTGCTTCTCTTTAGATTTGTTTTGTTGTAATAAATCAGTACGGTCAATTGCTAAAGCATCAGTAATACTATCATCTATTTCCAAGTTATCATAACCCCTATCTAATAATTTCACTTTGAAATTAGTTAGATTGTTTATTAATTTGTTATGGTCACTTGTATTTCTAATTTGCCGTATTGCTTCACCTTTAATAAATCCTCTGAATACATGCTGTGAGTGACAGCTATTTCTGTGCAGAAACAGATAAGAATTTGTTTCTTTAAAATGTATTTCGAGGTCAAGAATGCCATATGTTGTAAATCTTTGACCTTTAATTACATCAACATCCAAGAACGACATTTTATCGTTTTTGATTTCATAGGTGAACTTTAATAAGGGGTTATAATCATTTGCTAGACGAAAAAAATCTGTAATTTCATCTGATGTTCCATCATATATTATGAATCCATCGTCTCTATATCTGCCATGATAGAATATTTTGTCTTTATATTGAAATGCAGAAATAATTTCATTCATTATTTCAAACATAAGAATGTCACAGATTTCCGGTGACGGAACTGCACCAATGGCCGTACCTATTATTTGTTTGTAAATTTTCCCATCAAATTCAAATACATTGTTTTCTAAAATGATTCTCAACAAATGTATTAATACATTGACTGGCGGAGCATTGACCTTGAAGTTCGATTTGTCAAAACTGTCATATGCTCGTTCAACTGCACGCAATAATGCTTCTTGAGGTAGATTTGTAAACATCTGTGTTATATCATACGAAACTAACAGGCTGTTTGCCATAGGTTTTAATTTCTCAATGATATTAATGAACGATGTAGTATCTTTTATATATGTGGACTGATTTTGAACTATTGGTATAAGAAAATAGTCAACGTAATGACCTATAAGTTCAGTTACAGAACCACACTGTGATATAATTGGTCTGCCAGGTGGAATTATATTTAATTCATTTAATCCATCTTGTTGTATTTGTTTAAACGTCTCTATTTCAAGGCGGTGAATTTTTGGAAGAATATAAATTCTCCCTAATCGTGCATCTCTTAATTTTTGACCATTTGTTAAAAATCTAAATGATATTTTGTCGATTATGCCTTGATCGTATAATGATTTAACATACTCAATGACTTGGATTTTCAGTTCTGCCATGTTAAATGAATCTAATTGGCAGTAATGTTGAGTATTTAGTTGTCTTGTGACTTCTGTTATATAGTCTAGCCTGTCTAAAATAACACAATTTGAATTTTTATCTGCCTTTTTTATTACTATTGTTTCATCATTTTTCAAATTGCTTAGCGCTATTCTTTCGCCCTTAGTAAGATTGTTTTTTACATTTCTTTCTATTGGTAGAAAAGACAATTCAAGCTTGGTTAACTCTATATAATTTTCCAACGTATGGCACGTAGAGGCAGGTTTATATCCTGTATTGTTACGAAATGGATGAAGGTCAGTTTTTTCTTGACTGAACATATACCTACATCGTAATTTTCTAGCAAATTCATTGTAGTCTTTTAGTATAGACATTTTTGCATTTTTGCTTGATGGCGTTGGTATAAATTTCAAGCCTTTCGCCAACAGGATATATTCCTGATTTGATAATCTGCGTTTCGATAGATTAATTACATGCTTTTTGGCATGTGCAGTTCTTTGCTGCATATTGTATTTATTCCGTTCTTTTTTATTGTAGAATCGGAATTTTTGCTTTTTAGCATTTCTATTAAAACGACGTGCCATTTTTGAGTTCACATTGGGTGATTCTCTTAGCTACGTGCCTTTGTCGAGCTCACATTGGGTGGCTGAAGAATTTTTAGGTTTACACATGTTATAAACCTTGAAAGAAGATCCGCCCATTTTGACGTGGGTTGATAGGCGGGGATAAGATAGCAGTGAGAAATTGTCTGTGTTGATGATGTATAAATGAGTCACATTGTTGTGTGGAATTTTTCAAAGTAAATCATGTCATGAAGTATTTTCAACTCAAGGCTAAAAGCTTTGTCCACCGGAACAATAAATTAACACACACCGTATCCCATCAATCAGGCAATGCGGATCGTTCTCAATGCAGAAAACGATTCTCGGTAAGGTGCAGAAGGACAGCCGTCCATGAATACATTTTGTTATAATAAAACACCCATGCAACCACGCATCCCATATTGCTGATAGGACCCGACACAAATATCAATTTCGTGTTTCGGTAGTTAAGCTTGGGATGGTCAATTTAAGATGCATTATTTGAATATAATCAAATATGAACATTATTCATATTTATATTGATATATTTATATTTTTATTATTCTTCTTTATATCTAGTTATTATGACAGATCTACCATCATCAGGGGTCCAACTGTCAATTTAATGTTAAAGTCTTTAACTTTGATCTACTAAGCATATCTCCAATACTTTTATGTTTGCTATACGCAACTATTGGTGCTGCATTGAATATTTGTGCACAGTCTTCATCGAACTGTAATAACTGCCAGTGTTTCATTATACGTTTCTTTATTTTACGTATATATGGATTATATTTAGTTATTAAAACTAACGGAATACTTTGCTTCTCTTTAGATTAGTTTTGTTGTAATAAATCAGTACGGTCAATTGCTAAAGCATCAGTAATACTATCATCTATTTCCAAGTTATCATAACCCCTATCTAATAATTTCACTTTGAAATTAGTTAGATTGTTTATTAATTTGTTATGGTCACTTGTATTTCTAATTTGCCGTATTGCTTCACCTTTTGTTATAATAAAACACCCATGCAACCACGCATCCCATATTGCTGATAGGACCCGACACAAATATCAATTTCGTGTTTCGGTAGTTAAGCTTGGGATGGTCAATTTAAGATGCATTATTTGAATATAATCAAATATGAAAATTATTCATATTTATATTGATATATTTATATTTTTATTCTTCTTCTTTATATCTAGTTATTATGACAGATCTACCATCATCAGGGGTCCAACTGTCAATTTAATGTTAAAGTCTTTAACTTTGATCTACTAAGCATATCTCCAATACTTTTATGTTTGCTATACGCAACTATTGGTGCTGCATTGAATATTTGTGCACAGTCTTCATCGAACTGTAATAACTGCCAGTGTTTCATTATACGTTTCTTTATTTTACGTATATATGGATTATATTTAGTTATTAAAACTAACGGAATACTTTGCTTCTCTTTAGATTTGTTTTGTTGTAATAAATCAGTACGGTCAATTGCTAAAGCATCAGTAATACTATCATCTATTTCCACGTTATCATAACCCCTATCTAATAATTTCACTTTGAAATTAGTTAGATTGTTTATTAATTTGTTATGGTCACTTGTATTTCTAATTTGCCGTATTGCTTCACCTTTAATAAATCCTCTGAATACATGCTGTGAGTGACAGCTATTTCTGTGCAGAAACAGATAAGAATTTGTTTCTTTAAAATGTATTTCGAGGTCAAGAATGCCATATGTTGTAAATCTTTGACCTTTAATTACATCAACATCCAAGAACGACATTTTATCGTTTTTGATTTCATAGGTGAACTTTAATAAGGGGTTATAATCATTTGCTAGACGAAAAAAATCTGTAATTTCATCTGATGTTCCATCATATATTATGAATCCATCGTCTCTATATCTGCCATGATAGAATATTTTGTCTTTATATTGAAATGCAGAAATAATTTCATTCATTATTTCAAACATAAGAATGTCACAGATTTCCGGTGACGGAACTGCACCAATTGCCGTACCTATTATTTGTTTGTAAATTTTCCCATCAAATTCAAATACATTGTTTTCTAAAATGATTCTCAACAAATGTATTAATACATTGACTGGCGGAGCATTGACCTTGAAGTTCGATTTGTCAAAACTGTCATATGCTCGTTCAACTGCACGCAATAATGCTTCTTGAGGTAGATTTGTAAACATCTGTGTTATATCATACGAAACTAACAGGCTGTTTGCCATAGGTTTTAATTTCTCAATGATATTAATGAACGATGTAGTATCTTTTATATATGTGGACTGATTTTGAACTATTGGTATAAGAAAATAGTCAACGTAATGACCTATAAGTTCAGTTACAGAACCACACTGTGATATAATTGGTCTGCCTGGTGGAATTATATTTAATTCATTTAATCCATCTTGTTGTATTTGTTTAAACGTCTCTATTTCAAGGCGGTGAATTTTTGGAAGAATATAAATTCTCCCTAATCGTGCATCTCTTAATTTTTTTATTTTGTTATAATAAAACACCCATGCAACCACGCATCCCATATTGCTGATAGGACCCTATTATTATTATTTAAATTCTATGCGTATGGATGCTTTGAACTTTACTTTGAAACTGATTATTTTATTAGTTAGAGGCTTGGGATACCTGATGAGGAAAAGCCTTGGTAGTTAAACCTTAACCGAAACACCTTAAAAAACAACAAATATTTATGATAAAATATTGAATTGAACAAAATAGATTATGAAATAAAATCAAATACTAAGAATATGTATTGGTATATATAGGATTGGTTCTGGACTCGTTATATCTCATTCAAGTTTATACGAGGCCTCCGCCTCAATCACGTTGTTCCAAACCTTCGTATTATCTTGTCTCTGGACATGCGTAATCTCCATATATGTATTTAGTACATATTTCTTAAAACATTATATGAAATAAATGCATTAATAAATGCTATTATTGTATAACAAGGTATTTACAAATATGCCATTATTAAAGTCTGTGGAATTTGTTTCGGAATATATAATCTTCAAATTCATTACGTACAGACAATTTACATCCAAATTTATCATTCTTACAACCATTATCACAGGAAACTTACATTCGACATGGGTAACTATTATTCAGTTTCTAATAGCATCACACCTTTACTTCATACAAAATAATACGAAGCGCATCGAATTTGATTATCTGTAGGGAGAGACCACCTGAACATTGTAACAAATGTATAGTATTGTTTATAACTATAACGATCTTCATTACTTCAAATCAAAATAGTTAGACCAACCCCAATAATGGGGCATTGAAAGTTACAATCTAAGTATTAACCAATGAAAATTAATATTTTTAGGAAAGCTTTTCTAAAAATTTAACATATAAAATTGCTATAAACACTTATTTCTTAACAAACCTCGATAACGAACTACAAATGCACAAATCTAAATTAAGTCTTGGCAAAAAGAAGATGAACAACAATTCTGAATCGGATACGGACATTGCTGACACAATTAATGAAGGCATTAAAGATGAAATACCGTGTGGGCAAATACCGAGTAACATCAAAATCATACCAATGAACTTTAACTTTGATCAGTTAGTAAATGAGAGCTGCAGCAGTGGAACCATAACGGATGGGATCAATATTGACAAATGTATTGACAATATGGACAGTGCATTAGCTAAAAGGCACCCAATACTGACCCTACTTAGGGACATTAGAAGGTTCGATAGGGACACCTTACCTGTTTACGCAAATATAAATAATGCGACATTCTCACCAAGATTCGGATCAGATGACGCAAGCACCTTCTTTAAATTGAAGGTGCAGGAGTTCAACATTAATGTTAAATCTAATTTCCGGGAATTCCTTACGGAAGCAGTTAAAGAATATGCTGACAACCTGACAGCTGAAGTTGAAAAATACTGGCTAGAGACATCAGCGGCAATAACCAACGGATCAAGCGTTGTCCGTTTGAACGACAGAGTGAGGAGCCTGAAGGATAAATGGGCCGATAATTATAGACAAAGTGCAACCAAGGATCCAAAAGAACTGTCAGATCTTGACAAGATTAAGCAAGAACTTGAGGTACTTAAACAACAAACTGACAAAACTAAACCAGTAAGTGAAATGGACTTGATGAAAAAGGAAATTGATGACCTAAAGAATGTTCTGGGTAACAGATACGGTCGTGGGAACCGTGGAAGAGGCCGCAGAAATTTCCGTAATAATTATTACTAAGACAAGTACAATAATATTCTTACGTATTTCAGTGGAATTATGTGTTTACAGTGACAAAACAAAGTGTCTTTATAATACAAGATGGATATCAAATTTTATTCAACTATAAACGGATGTATTTTATTTGATTATTAAAACAGGTCTGACTACTTTGAATATTGTAGTTTTATCTTATTGATTAGAATTAATTATCACATATATATATATATTCATTAGTTATTAAATCAAGGAAACTTTTGATTATTTTAGTTTAATTAGTTTGCTTTAATTGCTACTCATCAATTGACAGCTATTACTTAAAAGATCGCTTAAGAAATTATACTTATAATTGCTATCATTTTATTTCGTATGGTTTTAGCAATGAGCATTATAATCGTACTATCTAGGTACAAATATTCTATAAATTATAGTTCGTTCGTATATGGATTATCTACAACATCTTCAAATAAAATCACATAACTTTACAGGTATCATACACACGTAGCAGGATTGTTATCAATAAATTATACACATGACTACGCAAGGGCAAACAGTGCAATTTCATCAACAACCCTTATCTTTACATGAATAGATTATATCTGTCTCACAATTACCTCTATTTATTTTTAGAATGATAATATTAATATCGTAATTTAATAGTATTGTCTAAAGCATTACTTATTTATATAAAGGAATTTAATTAGCAGTAAATTTTATCTTACTAGTTTAATAACAATTAAGTGTTAAATCATTATCTAATAAAATACACACATATGACCAGAGTTAGATGGCTCGATGACGTAGTAACTGATCTACACTAATTACGGAACAACCAATCAGATTGAGAATACAAATGACGAACTTTGTTGCTTGTTACGAGTGACGTGGGAACATTGGAATATCCAATCAGAATCTAAGTCTTAGACTAATGTATGCACGTGGTAATTCTTGGTGTATATTTGCAGTACACATTGATTGCCGCAGAAGTGAACGAACACTTCAACAGAGTTTACATATACAATGTATAATTTTTGAAATAGATTTAAACAAAATACAAATCAATTCATCTCTCAAATAGAGTAGAATTAATAAAATACATTTCATCTCTCAAATAGAGTTGAATTTCAAATATATTCATTTCATCTCTCAATTAGAGTTGGAATAATTATACAAACAAACAAAATAGTTTTGTCACAAAAAAACTTTTATACAAATAAATTACTATGAGTAATAGAAAAAGATCTCTCAGAAAAAGGGATAAGAAAAAACGATTAATAAAATACAAAAGTAAACTCCGTATACATAATAATAACAAAGGCCATCTTAAACGCACAAAAAACTTTCATGAAAATGTAAAAAAAGCTTTAAACTATATAGAAGTGTTTTCACGTGAGAATCTCACAAACTATGAAATATTAGTTCTTGCAAAGGGATTAAAATTTATTCCCAGTCCAGATGTAAAATACATTAAACAAAATCTCTTACGAGATTTTGACGAACTAGGTAGAAAAATGCGATGCAAATATCACTTTAGTGATAAAACTAATGCGGACACCAATCATCCTTTTAGAATCAAATCGGGATTTAAACCCTCTTTAGCAAACAACACAATAGAAAATTATCTATTTGCCACAAAGATGGAAATATGCAGACTTAAAATAAACAAAGTTAGAAATAATCTTTCTAAACATGAGAGAGCGGCACTCAAAACCTTACGTTCAAATAATAATATAATTATTAAGAAAGCTGACAAAAATTCATCTACTGTTGTTCTGGATAAAAATCTATATATTAAACAAACACTGAATTTCCTGAACAACAGTATATGCTATGAGCAAATTCATGAATTTAATACGAACAAAATATCCGAAACTATTCAAAAAATGATCAAACAACTACACAAGAAAGAATATATCGACGATATAACATATAAATACCTAGCCAATAATGCCAATATACGAGTGGGACGACTCTATATGTTGCCAAAAATTCACAAAATTAACCATGAAGATAGAGAAAAAATCAAAACTAACAAAGATTTCCTTCAAAATATAGATATTCCTGGGAGACCAATTGTATCATTATGCAATAGTCCAATTGAAAAAATTGGTCAATTTATAGACCACTTCCTAAAACCGGTAGTTAGCCAATTATGGACTTATACACAAGACACGACCTCATTTATCAACAAAATAGAACAAATAAGGGCACCGGATGACATAATTATGTGCACTTTTGATATTACTAGTATGTACAATTCCTTAACTCACGATGAAATACTGCAAGCAGTTGACAGAGCATGGTACAAAATATGTCGTAATAAACATGAAATACCTCTACCACCAAAAAAGGACTTCTTACGAATACTTCAATTCATTCTATGCAATAATGAATTTGAATTTAATAACTTGATATTCAGACAGACATGTGGAATCCCAATGGGAGCCCCAATGAGCCCATCCCTGGCTGATTTAAGAATGTTCGAGATTATAACGAATATTCTTGATATATTTCCTTTTAAAGATAACTTAGCACTGTTATCTATATACAGAGATGATGGATTCATTCTTTTTAATTCTAGTGAAGATAATCTTACTGAATTATTTAACATTGCTAATAATATACACCCGTTGATAAAATTTACGCATGAAATATCACAATCTAGCATTCAATTCCTTGACGTCACAATTTTTAAAGGAAACAGATTCCTTAATCATAATATATTAGACGTAAAACTATACCGTAAACCTACTGATAACTTTCAGTATCTTGAACGAACGTCAGCTCACCCATCATCGGTGTTCAATGGATTTATTACTGCGGAAATATTGCGTTTTATGAGATCATCAAATAACAAAAAAGATACACTAAAAGAAATTGAAACTTTTAAAACAAAACTTCTCCAAAGGGGATACTCGGAAAAAGATATCAACCCCATTATAACAAATGCACTTCATAAGGAAAGAAAAGATTGTCTAAGGTACAAGCTTAAAAACAAAAGAGCAATGCCTCCATTAGTTTTAGCCACCAAATTTAATCCTTCCTTCAATGGACTAAATAAAGCAATTAAAAAACATTGGCACCTAATTGAACAAAATGATAGCACAAAAACCATGTTTCCAAAACCTCCGATCATAGCATATAAAAGACACAAAAACTTGAAGGATCTACTTACATCCTCCAAGTTATAGGATAAACCAAGTTATAGGATAAATCACAACATAAAAGACAATAGTTATATCAAATCATAAACTGATTTAATTTAGAATACAATACATCAATACAAAGTTACCAGGTGTCGTATCCCGGTATGCAGAATTTTTAAATTCTATGCGTATGGATGCTTTGAACTTTACTTTGAAACTGATTATTTTATTAGTTAGAGGCTTGGGATACCTGATGAGGAAAAGCCTTGGTAGTTAAACCTTAACCGAAACACCTTAAAAAACAACAAATATTTATGATAAAATATTGAATTGAACAAAATAGATTATGAAATAAAATCAAATACTAAGAATATGTATTGGTATATATAGGATTGGTTCTGGACTCGTTATATCTCATTCAAGATTTACAACATATGGCATTCTTGACCTCGAAATACATTTTAAAGAAACAAATTCTTATCTGTTTCTGCACAGAAATAGCTGTCACTCACAGCATGTATTCAGAGGATTTATTAAAGGTGAAGCAATACGGCAAATTAGAAATACAAGTGACCATAACAAATTAATAAACAATCTAACTAATTTCAAAGTGAAATTATTAGATAGGGGTTATGATAACGTGGAAATAGATGATAGTATTACTGATGCTTTAGCAATTGACCGTACTGATTTATTACAACAAAACAAATCTAAAGAGAAGCAAAGTATTCCGTTAGTTTTAATAACTAAATATAATCCATATATACGTAAAATAAAGAAACGTATAATGAAACACTGGCAGTTATTACAGTTCGATGAAGACTGTGCACAAATATTCAATGCAGCACCAATAGTTGCGTATAGCAAACATAAAAGTATTGGAGATATGCTTAGTAGATCAAAGTTAAAGACTTTAACATTAAATTGACAGTTGGACCCCTGATGATGGTAGATCTGTCATAATAACTAGATATAAAGAAGAAGAATAAAAATATAAATATATCAATATAAATATGAATAATTTTCATATTTGATTATATTCAAATAATGCATCTTAAATTGACCATCCCAAGCTTAACTACCGAAACACGAAATTGATATTTGTGTCGGGTCCTATCAGCAATATGGGATGCGTGGTTGCATGGGTGTTTTATTATAACAAAATCATATCATAGGGAACATGTTTACTGAGTTTCAAGTTGATTGTACAACAAACAGACAGACGGACACACAGACCAGAAAACATAATGCCCATAAATGGGGCATAAAAAGAATGTGTCCATAGTACATGGATGCCCAACCTGTACTATCATTTTTTTATTGTTTAGTGGCAGTGGCAGATCCAGAAATTTTCATAAATGGGGGCCCACTGACTGACCTAAGAGGGGGTCCGCTCCAGTCACGCTTCAGTGATTCCAGGCCCCCCACCTTAACTTTTGACCCAGTGTATATAAATATACACATAATAATTATTCTCCACTTTTTACATATATATGCATACCGAAATATATTCATATTCTTCTGGCATGCTCCCTTGAGAATCTTCATTGTCTCTGCCAAAACTATGGAAGCTTTGTGATTCGTCATCATCAGACATGTATACTGGTGGCTGATGGGATTGGAGAAATGTTGATGGCTGATAATAAAACTTGTGGTACTTGTGATGTCTGTGACCTTGCTGAAAAATAAATCAATAAAAATTATCAATAATAATGAGGTCTGTAATGATCCTTACTATTTTTTATTGAAGAATTTACAATTTGGTATCGATGGAATATTTTTTGTCACAGTAGTTTCTTATACTTTTTTCAGACCCTGGGTGATTTAACACTTGTAATATTATATTAATGCCTATTGATAAAGACTTAATGTTGACCTCAAGACTTCTTCTTTTTGCATCATTTGAGTTGCTGTTTCATTGATATTTATCTAACATCTTATGGCAGATTCCATATAAGAAAGTTTAACAACTCCCATAAGCATGTTAGGCAAAAATCATAAGCAATGAACTTCTGTTTTTCGAATACATGCTTCACTTATAAAGATAAAGACAATTTGACAAAAAAAAAATTATCAGCATCATCCTTTTTAAATAAATGAAGCCTTAAATGTTATGTTTCTTACATAAGATTTGACAGACTTTATTTTTTCTAACATAAGATTTGACAGACTTAATTATTTCTGACATAAGATTTGACAGACTTTATTTTTTCTGACATAAGATTTGACAGACTTTATTTTTTCATACATAAGATTTGACAGACTTTATTTTTTCATACATAAGATTTGACAGAATTTTTTTTTTCATACATAAGATTTGACAGACTATTTTTTCTGACATAAGATTTGACAGACAAATTGAGTTTCTGACATAAGAATTTGACAGACTTGATTCTGACATAAGATTTTTCATACATAAGATATTTTGACAGACAAATTATATTATACTAGTTGAAAGTCATTTTTAAAACCCCTGGAAAATACTGCAGCCTAACATTTAACAATATTTCACATCAGGTCAAATAACTTTAACTATTAGCACATTCAAATGTTTCAGACATAAGAAAACAAGTTTGACAGATCTTATGTAGGAAACATACAAGTTTAAACTATTGCTTGAAAAAAGTTAAATGAAAGAATCAACATGTGTTTTTTTTATGCACTTCATGATATAGTTTTAACTGGCATTTATTAGAAACAACAATGATTTTGAAAGTTTTTACAGCGATGTTCCTGACATAAGATTTATTGACAGACACTGAGCTAAAAAGCAAGAAATTTGAAAGTGAAAAAAATATATATCACAGATGTTTTAACTAAAAAAAGTAACAGATTTGGAAACAGGGATGTTTGAATAACCTGACTACACTAGTAAATACCAGTATACAAGTGTCAACATAAAGCATTGTGTAAACAAGAGTGCACACACTGAAATGTCTCGCCTTCTTTACTAATCATTGATATTATGTTGATAGTCCTAAGTATAAAGCTTTATTACAACTGTCACATTATAAACGTTACATTAACCAAGATAACTAAACAAACACCAATGAACCATGAAAATGGGGTCAAGGTCAGATGAACCATGCCAGGCTGACATGTACAGCTAACAATGCTTCCATAAAACAAATATAGTTGACCTAATACTTAATAGTTTAATAAAAATAGACCAAAACACAAAAACTTAACACTGAGCACACTGAGCAATGAACTGTGAAAATGAGGTCAAGGTCAAATAAAACCTGCGCGACTAATATATAGATCATAAAATATTTCCATACACTTAATATAGTTCACCTCTGGCGTATAGTATTTGATAAAAAGACCAAAACTGAAAAAAACTAACTTTGACCACTGAACCATGAAAATGAGGTCAAGGTCAGATAACATCTGTCCGCTAGACATGTTCACCTTACAATAATTCCATACAACAAATATAGTAGACCTATTGCTTAAAGTATGAGAAAAACAGACCAAAACACAAAAACTTAACTATAACCACTGAACCATGAAAATGAGGTCAAGTTCAGATGACACCTGCCAGTTGGACATGTACACCATCCAGTCCTTCCATACACCGAATATACTAGCCCTATTGCTTATAGTATCTGAGATATGGACTTGACCACCAAAACTTAACCTTGTTCACTTAGCCATGAGATGAGGTCGAGGTCAAGTGAAAACTGTCTGACGGGCATGAGGACCTTACAAGGTACACACATACCAAATAGAGTTATCCTATTACTTATAATAAGAGAGAATTCAACATTACAAAAAATCTTAACTTTTTTTTCAAGTGGTCACTGAACCATGAAAATGAGGTCAAAGACATTGGACATGTGACTGACGGAAACTTCGTAACATGAGGCATCTATATACAAAGTATGAAGCATCCAGGTCTTCCACCTTCTAAAATATAAAGCTTTTAAGAAGTGAGCTAACACCGCCACCGGATCACTATCCCTATGTCGAGCTTTCTGCAACAAAAGTTGCAGGCTCGACAAAAAATGGGAGTTAATTCTGTCAAAATTTGTTTGCATTTTTTCAACTTGTTTTAATAATTTCTACTTTAAACAGAAAAATTCATATCCAAAAATTATTTTTATAATTTCATCTATCATCATTATTCATCAAAACATTCACATATTATCTTTCAAATAACAGTAATTATTAATTTTTTTTATTTATTCATTTTGACAGACATTTCCATTTATTACATGGAATCTGCCTTATAGCAAGATTTTTTCTGATCAGTAGATGTTTTCAAAACACAATTTATTATTTCAAATTTACAATCTGAGTAAAACACTATTGTTCTTGAAAAATTTGAAGAAACAATTCAACTGCAAGCCTGTATAGAAAAGATTTCATATAAATTTTGGGGGATTTCAATAAGACTATTTAAAAAATAAAACCTTTTCAAGCTCTTACTCACATCTCCATATTCAGTGAACATCAACATCTGGCATAAAATACTATTTGACCAATAAACAGATGCCCATGCACTATAGTGTGAGTTTCCGTGAAATTCAAAATTACAGGTCACTCAGACTGTTTCTAATTCCACAAAAATGACAGTTATATTGTGTGCCTTAAAAATCTCATAATTGCTTATAATATTATATTGAATATGTATATAGTGTAGATATACACATATCCCGTACACTTATTTATAAATTCTTACCTTTTTAATACCTAAATTGCCAACATTGGGCATCCTGCCAGGTATAGGCAGACCAGCCTTTGCTAATTTTATAAAATACTTCTGTACACGACTAGCCACCTTGCAGAAATAAAACAAAAACAACATTTCAGTATACATCATATCTTAAAATCTAGATAAGCTTACACAATATTTTTCATTAGTGACATAAGAATATCGTTTATATCAGCAAACCTAGTTGTCTTTCTATAATGTAGAGGTAACCTATTTTCAACTGGTATTTGAAATATCACATGATAAGTTTTTAATATTATAGGCCACTGTACAGGGTTTCCCCTGGGTCAATTATTTTTTTCGCCACCTCTTTCGCCAAAACAATATATTTTTCGCCACTTCATTATTTTTTTCGCCAAGTAACACAAATATATATTTCTTTTAAAATTTTCCTAAACGAAGCATCTTATCACTTGGAATTGATCTCTCGTGTAAGGTGTAGTCATAACATTGAAGGGTTACTATCATGCCAACCTTTTGAATAGATTTCTTCATAACGACAGTTTTCTTTTCTAGACCATCGTAAATACGGTAAGTAAAACTATAAATGCTTGAAACATGTGTGTCACTGAAACGACTTTGAAGTACCCACTCAAATCAATGATCTGTATGAAAGTTGAATGATAAAGTTTTAAATCAGAGACCTTTCTTGCTTTTGTACATTTTTCGTCATAACAACAATTTTCTTTTCTGGACTATCATTAAAAGAAGGAGAGGAAGCGTAAAAAAATTGCTTCAAACACGTGCGTGGCAAAGAGGTTAAAAAGTTCCTTTTGTGACATGTGACAGAAGCCATTTAACCATATCATTTTGTCATATCATACAATCAACACCTTTATTAATTAGTCTTTTGATGTCGATAGCTATCAATGCAATCAGCTGATTATTGATTTTCTGTCAAAACGAGTTCAAGGTGAATTCCGAGTATTGTCTGATGGGTAAAGTCAGAGAAACCCGAAAAAAGTAAATAAACAAAATGGCTGAAAATAAATCGTTATATATATTTCTTTCGCCAAATTCTTTCGCCAATGACGAATTTTAATTGCCACAATTATTATTTTTTCGCAATTTGCGAAAATGGCGACCGCCAGCGGAAACCCTGACTGTATAAATATACTTTCTATGTAGAAATGGAGTGTGATTGATGCATTCACTAATTATGCATTACCTTATTGATGATCAGTAAAAAAATTGTAAGAATTAACTCTTTTTATTAAGAAAAAAATGTATATTGATATTAACTAATTTCAGTTTGATTTCCTAATCATGCAAAAATCAATAACATGCATCATTCAAATAAATGGTACCGTGGTAAAATTTGTATAAAACTGTCTTTTTATTTTATAGAGAATAATAATTTTTACTTGCTGAGGTGTTCTGTTTCCTATAGCTGTGGCAATCTTCTGCCATCGTTTAGCCTCTACATCTTCTGGAGGGTAGGTTATCAACAAATCTTCTAACCTAAAGAAAATATAACATTGAGTATGATGCATTGATAATAAAAAACAAGAATACACCAATAATAGGAACATTATCAGTTTTTCACAGATTATATTAGAAGCTATGCATTTTATGTACATTTTCATCAGCTCATATTTACTAAACAACACCTAAATGATATATCACAAATACTGCAGTAGGTCCAATCTTCAATCTAGGCATTTTCAATAGGAAGACTTGAAAAAGATATTTGCTACTTCTCGGCTAAGCATACGGCAGTGAGAAGAAAAAGGAAGGTTGGCTTCTCACTTTTTTCTCTTAAATCCTTTGTCTTGATGAAGAGGTCCAGCAATGTGACAGTGTAACACAACAATCAATCTACCCTAATTTTTGAGTTTCCAATGAAATCATCAGTCACCTACACTTTAATAACCTTGCTGTAGTTTAAGATAACTTCAACATATTGTAAACGTAAGTTATTATTTATGGCATCCAATTTTATCAATTTTCAAACTCACAGTACATGTATCTTTCGTTCAAGACTCTGTGCTGAGGAGTGTACTTTGACCTATAATGGAATACTTTTACAAACTGTGTCTTGGATTGAGAGGTGTCTGAATTGAACACATCTTCATATATATATACATCAAGGATCCGGAAATTTTTTCACCTAATTTCGGTCATTTTCATACAACTTAAAAGTTGATACCCCTTTTCAAAAGATGATTGCCAAAATCACATTACTGCATGAGACTCATTATGAGTATGCTCATACTCGATCGTCATGTTCGTAGCATCAACAAACTTGTTTCACAGTTGCATCGCATTTACTTCATGATTTGTCCTACCATTTTCCAAAAATCAATCAAGGGCAATTAAGGGAATGCAGCAGTTTAAAAATAGAACGATTTTAATGACTCAAAACGATAATATTCTCAGTTATCGCTTACGTTTCTTTCGATTCTGAAGTCAAAATTCAAACCGGATATACTGCGACAATACTAAAACGAAAAATTCCGGACTCATTTCCGGGATTAGTTTTGTTTATCCAAATCACAGGAAATCATCGGCTTTTTAATATTTTATGTTTAATAGTGTAAGAATATTAATTAAAGTAGTTGCACTGGCTTTATTTAGGATGAAATTATTTAAAATTTACGATTAATTGTCTAAATCTGTGGAAGAGAATTTCAAGCATGCGTATTACATAGTAAACAAAGCACGTGTGTTAGAAGTAAAAAAATATGTTTTTCTACAAAATTAAACCAAGTTTTAATTTGATTTTAAATCATAATTGACAATTGTCTGACTTGTTGAGTAATTAAATATTGAAGCCAGTTGGTATGGAATTTTTATTTCTTTATAATAATAGTTTGGAGCTTGTGATTAATTGCCAGGTGTGAATTACAATGAATTAAAAACACAGGTAAAGAGATTAGCAATCATTAGCCAATAGCTCCCCGAGGCATTAATATAGTTATTAGGAGGGCCCTCAGGATTATAACACTTTATTGGAGTGGCATTAATTACAGGAAGTCGATAACTAAACAAAAATATGTTCAAAATGACCGAAATTATACGGTAGAAAAATAAAATTTGACCTAAATCCCAAATAAAAGTTTAGGACATTATAGTTACAGTTTAGGACATGACTGGCAAATATGACCGTTTCCGGACCCTTGATATACATTATTTATTGCATTTTTACAAAACTATGATTCATATTCTTTTAATCTATAATTACATTTAGATGTATGTTTCATTTTAATACGTTATTCTGATCGGCTAACTGCACATCACATGTTATTCCTTAAGCAGTTGAATTACACATAATTAAACTTATCATTCATGATGACACAAGGACCCATAATAGAGTGCACAGGTAAATTAAATCAAAACTTGATGTAAATCGTGTTTTCATGATCCTAGCTAAAAAATGTAATTATAAGTATAAAATGCTTTTTTTTGTAACTTCATATAGGGTTGAAAAAGCGTTGACCATGCACACATTTTTAGAATGAAGTGCTTCCACACTTCATACAAAATGTACTTCAGTCAACGCTTTTACACCCCAATAGAGTTACAAAAAGAAGCATTCAATTCTTAAATAATATGCAAGAGATTTTCAAGATTCCTTTTCTTTATACTATATAGATTCCAAAAACTTGTGAAAATTTATTAACAATAAATAAATTACCTTTTCTGTTCCTCTATAGACCAAAGCTGGTTAAAAGTGGCTGATTTACCCTCCTCTTTGATACGACCCCTCACTAAACTTGAGTGACCATCAAATGACTGAAAATTAGCATTGATGGGTTTCTGTTCATTTTCTGTGGAAGCTGAAAATTAACAAACTGTATATTTCTGAATATGTTAGGAGAATTGAGCTCTTAAAATTATTTTTTATGTGCTGTCAGAAGTTTTCAAATCTGGAGCTTGTTAGCTTGTTGGTAGATGTCTGATACATGTATTATGTGAAAGCATAAATAAGGCTGTTGGTTTTCTCTTTTAAAATGTTTCCAATTTTGTCAAGCTGGGATAATTATAGGGTATGGATTTTTTCTCCCTGTTGAAGGCTGTATTGTAATATATTTGTTATTTACATCCTTATCTTTTGGTATCTGCTGAATAGTTGTCTCATTGGCAATCCTATCAAATTAACATATTTTATCTAGATGTATATTGAGGTATTTTTGTGTTGTTGGTTTACTGTCTTCCTTAAAATGGATATCCTTTAATATATGTACATGTATTTACTATCACTTTAATGTTAACATTTATATTTTCAACAACTTAAGAATCTGGCTACATGTACATGATGTAACTGCCATTATATGCATATATGCCCTAAGGGTTTGCTTGAGTTAAAAATCGCTGTTTTACTAATTTACACTGGCAATTGACAAATAAACTGTAAAAATTAAAATATAAAGGAGCTTAATATACAAATGTACATTTCACTCACAGAATGCAAATAATATATATATATTTTCATTTGTGGAATACAATGTACCTATTTTAGTGGGGTTTTCTATAGGCTTGGTTGCAGACCTTGGTAAAATCACATAATCTAATAATCACAAAAAAACAATGTTTTCTTGTTCTACAATAAATTGGTACAAACAAAAATAAATTTATCCAAAAATATTCCTAGTTTGAGGAACTGTTTGCCTACCTGCACCATTAACAAGCTGTTTTTTTAACCTCGTCAGATGTTTTGGGATTCCTAGTGATGTAAAGTCAACAGTACTGGTGTACTTTTCCCAATTTATCATTGGTAATTCTGCAATTCTCTGTTGTTTTGGTAAGTTTAAGTCTTCCCCTCTTTGTAATTTGTCAACAAAACCAATTGGATCTTCTAATGCATCATCTCGACATTTATAAAGTCTATCTAAATCTGAAATAGCCTGAATTCTCTGAGCTTCTAATAGTGCTATAGTTCTCAGCATGGCATGATAGTCTGCATTTCCTTTCAAAGCAACATGATCAGATTCAAAGTAGTATGTGTCGATTTCTTCATCTATTTCAGCTTTGACCTTGCTGATATCCATTTCCATTGGTTGGTTTTCAGGATCTGTTGACTCCATCAACCTACAAAATGTCTATACATGTATATAAAAAATACCTGTGAATGGGGATGAAGTCTGTATTTTGTTTTATTCAAACATGTTGATAAAAGAAACGGAAATACCGTAACGTTTCTGATATTGGTTCTGATGTTAGGGAGTTAGTTGTGACGTTATTTATGTTATGACGTCATATTCAATGTAAACAAAGAAACGCTGTTAATAAACAATTATTAAAAATGATTGGGTGTTGAATTCCTTCCTATATATATTTGATGATATGTTGATGAATATACATTTTATTCAAAGTCTCATGCCAACAAGACCGGAACAGGAAGTAGATCTGAATAAAAAAGTTAATGATTTTGAGTTCATTAGTAGAATAAAAAATTCGGGAAAATTTTCCCGATTTTGTTTTTCTTTTTTTTTTTTATTGATTTTTCTACCGTAATTGGGGACTTTGTCCCCATAATATTTGATTTGATATACATATAATATGAGGCAGGCATAACCTGTGAATGGGAAAGAAAAAAATATACAATAGCCTTTCAAGATGTCATAACTATTTGGACTACAAATATGGGAATTAAAATTTAAATAAGCAACAAAAAAAAATGAGTTAACAATTTTAGTTTATTAGTACAATGAAAATTTCCCAAAATATTCCCGATTTTTTTTATTGATTTTTCTATTGTAAATCATATTATTGGACGCCGAATTGACTGTAAATGGGTGTCGATTTGACTAGATGCCGATTTGACCAGGTGCCGATTTGACTCGTACCCCTTTTGCCGCAATTTTCCTTTTATCCTTTCGCTTAGGGTATGTTCATCAAAACCATTTATACTGCCGTGTCCATAAAATTACTGAAATATCAATTTTGATACTAGAAAAAACAATGTCCAGCCCTTATTCGCGAAAACTATTTATTTGAGGGTTCTTTCTACCTTGTTTCACTGGAGGCGTCCATATTGAAAATTCCCGGATGTTGATAAATATGACTAAGAGAAAGATTTCAACCGATACGATTATGACGATTTTCGTTTCCAAGATGAACCGAGAATGAACTCCAGATACTGAATATTCAATTTAATGGATCTTCACGAAAGAGCTCTACGGAAAGAAATAGGCGAAGTAGTTGAAAGGGAAAGCAAATTGCTGTATAAAAATACCACTTGTAAATTTCTTTGCGAGAAAACACATCTGAAGAAAGTAACCGATCATCTTGACAAATGGCAGAATGTTGCTGAGAGAGATATTGAGTATATATTTTTTTCTTTTAATTTCTCAATTATGTTTCTTGATCATTTTCACATTTTATACAGGAATCCCCTACTGAGTGAAAGATGGTCATTTATTTGCTACTGTGATATTAAACAATATAGCCTGACACATAAAAATGAGTATCAAAAATTTACAGGGTGTACATTTATGATTCATCTATAAAATAATTTTTTCGAATACACACTTAAAAAAAAGGAGGATTTTTTTTTTTCAATTCAAATCAATATGCATTTGTAAAACAGTAACTGGGATACAATTATATTTAAATTTATTATAAATTTTATTCAGTGTAAAATTTTAACATTTTTTTCCCCGCAGACGACAGGAGCAAAACGTACGAAAAAAGCTAGATTATTATGAAAAGGAAAAGGACAAGTATAAAATACATGTATCTGAATACGAGGTAAGCCCGTTTCTTTACTGTAGCACTGTGTTATAATAATGAGAATGGAAATGGGGGATATCTCAAAGAGACTACAAGCCGACCAATGATTGTGGATCATTGTGGTTCACCAATGGGTCTTCAACATTGCGAGAAAATCCCGAACCCGAAGGTACCGTGGTCCTCAACTGGCCCCTTAAACTGAATAATTGAGACTTGAGTACTATGTCAGTGAAAATTGACGTCACTTATCTCTAAAACATATAAATGAATTAAAATTATAAAAAGACATACAAGACCAAATTTATAAGGCTCCTAATTTGGGACAGGCGCAAAAATGCGGCGGGTTTAAGCATGTTTTGTAGGATCTCAACCCTTCCCTTATACCTCAAGCAAATGTAGAACAAAGGAAGGAACACATAGCAATATACATTTTAAATCTTGAATGAAGTTTTCACAAACCTTGAAATAGGTCATGCAGATTTAATCATGAAGCCGTTACGAAAAGTGTGAATAAATCCCACCAAAAAACTTTCTCATTTGACGTTTTTTGTTGTTGCAAGTTTTGATTAATTGACATCGATTTTATATATGTAATATATCCTTATTAGTCAATATTTTTTTCCAAATTTAAGTTAAGAGAGGGATAGGGGGTCAGTGAAAAAACTATACGAACTAATTTGATGTCGTCCCTAAACGAGGGCCCTCATGGGGTTTTTGATTATGTGATTACTTTGCCGTTTTTTTAATGATTATTTGATTATTAAGCCAAATATTTCATGATTATTTGATTACCTAGGACTGTATTTTTAGTTTATGATTATTTGATTACTAAAGATAAGCAAATATTTAATGATTATGTGATTATATTGGCAAAAAAATGGTGATTATGTGATTACTAGGACCCCCCATGAGGGGCCTCCTAAACTAAATGATGTTCTTACTTACTAATTTAATGTATGCATATTATTGACGAGATTGTCTATGATATCAGTAAATTGATGTTCACGCTGCTTTGCTGACCAATTACAATCGTTTTAGTTTGTTACTAAAGAGTGCATTTAGTAATATGGTATAAACTTAAACTTAGACAAATAAAGTAGACGAAAAAAAATGTATCAAGCAAAAGTAGAAAAATAATATTGGAATAAGTAATGGCGTTTTCAGTGTTTTCAGTAAATATGAATAGGTAGTTCTGAAAAGTATAATTTTCTTTGTCATTGCGGGAAAATTCATATCATGTGTAAAATTGTATGAGATTTATTTTGCTTTGCATGATACATATTCATGGTCCAATAGATGATGCTGGTTTGAAGCACATTGTACTAAAACGGTGTTAAAATACTCGCAGTCAGTAATTTTGGTTAAAGAGGTAAACTGAATATATTCTTTTGTCATGGATAGTAATAATAGTTCGCTAAACTAAATTCATTTATCAACACAAAGACTCCCACATTGAAGCATCCATGGCTATTGTATCAAGATATAAAGGTAGAAAGCTTAAGATGTAGGTCATGTTTTCTCCGACTGTTTGCGATGTCTTTACATCTAACACACGCTTAATCCGTTGGATGTTAGCTGTGTATATAATGATATTTTAGACTTAGATACATGAATTGTTATAAGTTGTTAGTGGCTTTGTTTATATATTGTGCTGTTACGCCACAGTATCGGTTTAAAGAAGGTGTAGGGCTCCTAAAAAGACGTTACACCCGGCTTTATTCTATATGTACCTGTCCCAAGTCAGGAGATTGAATTGTTGTCATTTTTTGCTGTTTGTCGAATTTATAAATTATTTGTTGTATTGCATTGCATGTCTTGTGTTGTCCTGTTGCGCCACTGTCCCAGGTACCGTAACTCATTGCCAATAATACAACTATCCAACAGAAACCAATTGCATGAAATGGATTTAAACAATTTTGAGTAACCATATGTATAAACTATAAAAGGAGACAACTAAGCTTTGATAATGATGCAACAGCACACAATCAGAGCGGGGTGTTCATAAGTTGTAAAAGGTTAGACATAATTTTCGCACAAAGCACAAAATAAAATCAACTAACAAAAAGAGAGACACAAAGTAACGGAATAAGAGTACTCACCCTTACAGAAAATAACTATTGATTTATGAATCATGTTATACATTCTTGATAGTCTACTTTTTGAGGAGCTGTCGTTTTCCTTGATCACGATAGTATTAAGGTCTTTAAGGATGTCTGCTTGTTATCTTTTGAATTTTTGTTATATTTTCGGAATCCTCTGGTTTAATCCATTTGAATGCATTAAGAAATTTTCCCCATGAACCCCCATTTTTCTTTTTATAAATCTTTTACATTTATTATTATAAGTCATTTGTAAAAGTCCTATAAAATTTTATTTATTTTTTAATAGTATTTGAGAACTATAACTGGTCAATGATAAAGCTATGAAAAATCAAGAGAGAACATTTTCCCGCCAAAATTTAAATGGCTAATAACTCGAAAACAAGCACATTGACCCCTATATTTATTTTTCCTTTTTTGATTCCTAAATTTATTTCCTATCAATAAATACTAGTTTTATGAAAAGTTATTTATTTTGAAACTGAGCAGCGAACATCCTTAATACACAGCTAAAGAGTCAAAGCATTAAATCAAACAACTATGAAACCTTTATATATTATCAGGAGGATGACACAGATTCGAGAGGACATTGCAGCGGGTTGAGTGGAGGACTCACACATCAAAAAAGGTAGTTATTTTTTTCTCCAACAAACAGTTGAGAACTTTATATTTGACAGATAATTTGGAAATCGTAAAAATTAAACATTCAAATTGTAGTTAAAGATTGCTATTAAAATTCATTTACGTTTGTTTTTGTGTAAACAACCTTGCATGGCATTGAAAAGTTTGCTCACTCCTAGCATTTTTAAGTGGACCAATAATCAAAGATATAAAATAATGGGTGAAAACTGTTAACTTTTCTTCATTATTTATTTTGTTTAAAAAAACCCAGAATTCAACCAGATGCAAAAATAACTTATTACCTGTTCTAATGAAAAAAAACCACTGGTAAATTAACAGTTGATTAAAAAATGTTTGTACAGTATAATCCTTTGTTTGCAGAAGTTTTCCTTCTATTCCCACATAAAATTTTACCTTTTCTTACCAGATTTATAAAAAGTGGGAATAGAGGGAATGAACCAAATTATCAGGGTTTTTTATACCATTTTCAGGACGAGAACAAGTAGATTTGGAATCTCATAAATGCTTTTTGAAAATTAATGAATTTCGGAGATGGTATATATTCAATATGTATAATGAACAACCATTTCCCCCCCCCTAAAAATCAATACAATCGCTTACAAATTGGTATACATTCGTAGAAAACAAACTGCATTTTGTAGAAATTAGAACTATATGCGCTAATTTAAATGCTATACACCATACAAATGAAAATTAATATATTGTGTCTCGATTATACTTCGGTATAGGTTATTCCAGAAACATGAGCCGTGTTAATTGAAAACAGTTCCATAAAAAATAAGTTTATAATTACAAATTATAGCACTTGCTTGCTACTACCAAGGTTATATTATACAACCCCATTGCTACTTCATATTATGGACGGTAAGTCCAAAAGTGAACAAGCCAAACCTTTGTTTCAGATGCTAGCCAGTGCTTCGCAGTTAGTTTATATATAAAGTATTCAATTACATTGTACTAAAACTAAGATTGCAAGCTTAATTCACAATGATGACATTAGTTTTGGCTGTTCAATGTATTTCTAGTTTTAATGCCATAAATACGAGCGTATTGGATGATTTTTGCCGTACACACCACTGTAAACGAATACATTATTTGTCATAAACGTGTATACTTGTATTGACAATTTTACTGAAGCATGCACCGTATCCTAAACAAGTGATTGTTCCGATCATTGTTCTCAAATGAATTTCTCCCACACTCGCACTGCTGGTTTTGCCCGCGCTCATACGAACCTTTCAAACAGCAAAACTTTCCAGTAATACATGATACCTCGACTTTGACTCGGTGGATATCCTAGCGGTATTGAAAAACTTGACTGCAAAAATCTTTCCATTATCAACTTAGAAAAACGTTTTAACATATTAAAATACACAATAACTTGAATAATTCTGTATTTAAACTAAATAATAATTTTCATTAATTACAGTTTCCACGCTCGCCCAAAATCAGGAGAGCGGATAACAGGTCCACGATCCGGTCGTCGTGCCACGATTGAGCTCAGCAGCCCAAGGAGTTTATTTGAACTTAAAAGAGCATCCTCTACAGCATTAGCACTTGACAAGGAACCTTCCATGACCAATCTAGAAAAAAGTAAGATAGCAATAATTTCTAGATTTCAAAAAATATATATACAAAAAATCTGACCCAAACAATAATTATTTTTAACTTTCGTGTTTTTCAATGACCCAAATCGACTATCACTATTTTTAATAATCGTGAACACACACAATATTCGATTTTTAATTTAGGTTGAGTTTTTATTCGTTTCTGCTTGTTATTCTATTTTTTGGTTTTCTTTGGGTTTTTTATATAGATAAGCTCGTTTGAATAATAAAAAGTTTCCTCTAGAAGACCCAAAATTTTATGAAAATTGATTGAAGAAAATAAAAAGGGTCAGAAATAAGTAATTTATAAATGTGAGGTCAATTATATCAAACACTTCAGCTAAAATATGATTTATATAAATAAATGGTTGGGCAAAAAGAAAAATATACATATAATTGTGCACATTTTCCAGTTGAATTTGGAACAAATCGAGTCACGTGTGTCGCTTTTATCATGGTACCATTTTCCGTCAATTTTCTTCTTCTTGATGTTTTCAGAAAAAATGCAAGAAAAGCTTAACACAGAGAAAGTATCCGATAAATGCAGCAATTTCTTGAAGGCGGGTTTGTATCAATTATAGTTTTTGATATATAATTGCACCTGTCTACATTAACGATGAACATGTCAATTCTACTATTAATTTGACCATCTGAAACGAATGGCATTAATATAAATGACGACTGGTTCTATATCTGTTTAAAAGCCATCTAAAAGCACCTAACATTTTATACAAGTGAGAGGCCAGTTTAGCGCTATAAAACCAGGTTCAATCCACCATTTTGTACGTAAGTAACAACTAAGTTAGGAATATGACTGTTATTGTCCATTCGATTGATGTGTTTGTGGTTTTGAGTTTGCCATTTGATTAGGGAGTTTCTGTTTTGAATTTTCCTCGGTGTGCAGTATTTTTGTGATTAAACTTTTTTTTTATTGAATTGCGGTATAATCAAAAGAGCAATATTAACAGATTGTTAGACGGTTCGATAAGCACATATCAACGCCTTATAAGAAATCTAGACAAAGCATGAAGGTCGCAAACGTGCTGATACAATGTATATATAAACCCAGTCCCTGCTTGGTATACCTATGTTATTATCGCTATTTTGTGCATTTTTCCTTTGATCTATTTTTGTGATAATTTTCATATCATGCTTCTCGCTTGATATGGAAAAATTATCGCTAGAAACTAAGGAGGCCACGTGGCGTTGCTAACGAAATTGACATTGAAATTGACAACGTCGTCATAGGTAAAATAGCGATAAACAGATTATCATTGGTCATCTCAACTCGATTGCTTTTCTCACTTTCGCTGTCCCAGCTCAAGCGAGAAAATCAATCTCCTTGAGATAATCAACGATAATCTATAATTATCGTACTCAACACAAAAGACAACATGAGAAAAATTGCTACTTTGGTTGAGGTTAATTGCTTTAAAAAAACAAACACATCAGACTGGTGTTTTACCGAAATCGAGTCTATATTTTCTTAGTTGCATGGATTATCTGCCCAAACACACAACGAACAAAAGTATAAGCAACACAAATGTTGTATTGTTTTGGTCCAAAATATGCATGAAATATATGCCACAGTCAAACTTAACATAAAGCGTGTTGCACAGTCGTTTAAATCTCGGATGACTCCGCTCACTTTGACGCCGCTTCTCTCTCTCGTTATATAAAAGTACGGAATCAGCCGAGTTTTGACGAATGACGTCTTGCATAGTTATCTCAGAACGAACGTCACAACCGAAAAACACAACCGTTAAATATTTGTTTTGACTGACAGACAGTGAGACCAAATACTTCAAAATATATTTTATAATACAAAGTCTTATCAATTTCAGACGATTTGAGAGCTGGCCGACAAAGAAGGAAATCATTACCTGCAAGTAAGTAACTAGCGTTAAAAATTACAAAAAAAACAAACGTTATTCATTTCATGAATAATGTGTCCGAAGATTTTTTTTCTGGATTTTTTCTTCACAAGGAACGACGCCGAAAGCCTGATATTTAAAAGCTGCGAAAAGAATGTTTAAAAGAACCGAAACATTGAAAGAACTATATTTGGCCAAGAAGAACATACCAAAGTGCATGTAAATGTTACCGTTGCATTTAAACCACAGGCACTTGTCTCAAAAACAATTTCCTATATACCTTAATATAACACAAGGTACTTAACTCATTTTTTTGAAAAATGACACCCAGTCTACACAATGGTATATGACACGACTATCATTGTTGTCGGGATCATCAGTAGCAGGCCTCAGAAGTCGGTCAACGGGATGTATTTTTGCATTCGTCTCAAGCTTTGGCAACATCCAGCCCGACGATTGACCAATGTAAACCCAGTATAAAATTACATGCGGACTGGGTGTTGCCAAAGCTTGAGACGAATGCAAAAAAAAATAACGGGTTTTCGGGACTGGGTGTAATTTTTCAAAAAAAATAGTTAAGGGGAAAAAAACTTGAAACAAGTGCCTGTGATTTAAACTCAATTTCGTGGATGTGTTGCTTATCTTATCACAGTATTTCGTTCAAAATTTACGGCATATTCATTTTTATTATTGATACTATTGACATCTTTATTCTTCCATCACAAAATGGTCTGTACTTAAAGGTTTTTTGAATTGATTCAGTTTTTTCATGCCAGGACATTTGATAGCTTACCTTATGGGTTGTACTCATTATTGAAGTTCGTAGAATGATTGACTTGTGTACATCCGCTTATCCTGTGGTATTTGATGGATAGTTGTGAAATGGGGTCAAACCAAATGTCCTTATTTTTATACGACCGCAAATTTTGAAAAAATTTTCGTCGTATATTGCTATCACGTTGGCGTCGTCGTCGTCGTCGTCGTCGTCGTCGTCGTCCGAATACTTTTAGTTTTCGCACTCTAACTTTAGTAAAAGTGAATATACATCTATAAAATTTTATCACAAGGTTTATGACCACAAAAGGAAGGTTGGTATTGATTTTGGGAGTTTTGGTCCCAACATTTTAGGAATTAGGGGCCAAAAAGGGCCCAAATAAGCATTTTCTTGGTTTTCGCACTATAACTTTAGTTTAAGTTAATAGAAATCTATGAAATTTTTACACAAGGTTTATGACCACAAAAGAAAGGTTGGGATTGATTTTGGGAGTTTTGGTTTCAAAAGTGTAGGAATTAGGGGCCAAAAAAGGGCCAAAATAAGCATTATTCTTGGTTTTCGCACAATAACTTTAGTTTAAGTAAATAGAAAATAATGAAATTAAAACACAATGTTTATGACTACAAAAGGAAGGTTGGTATCGATTTTGGGAGTTTAGGTCCCAACAGTTTAGGAATTAGGGGCCAAAAAGGGACCCAAATAAACATTTTCTTGGGTTTCGCACCATAACTTTAGTATAAGTAAATAGAAATCTATGAAATTTAAACACAAGGTTTATGACCATAAAAGGAAGGTTGGTAATGATTTTGGGAGTTTTGGTCCCAACAGTTTAGGAATAAGGGGCCCAAAAGGTCCAAAATTAAACTTTGTTTGATTTCATCAAAATTGAATAATTGGGGTTCTTTGATATGCCGAATCTAACTGTGTATGTAGATTTTTAACTTTTGGTCCCGTTTTTAAATTGGTCTACATTAAGGTCCAAAGGGTCCAAAATTAAACTTCGTTTGATTTTGACAAAAAATTAATCGGTTGGGTTCTTTGATATGCTGAATCTAAAAATGTACTTAGATTCTTGATTATCGGCCCAGTTTTCAAGTTGGTCCAAATCGGGGTCAAACTTTGTTTGATTTCATCAAAAATTGAATAAATGGGGTTCTTTGATATGCCAAATCTAACTGTGTATGTAGATTCCTCATTTTTGGTCTTGTTTTCAAATTGGTCTACATTAAAGTCCAAAGGGTCCAAAATTAAACTAAGTTTGATTTTAACAAAAATTGAAATCTTGGGGTTCTTTGATATGCTGAATCCAAACATGTACTTAGATTTTTGATTATGGGCCCAGTTTTCAAGTTGGTCCAAATCAAGATTTAAAATTATTATATTAAGTTTTGTGCAATAGCAATTAAGTTTTTTCAATTGCACAGTATTGCGCAATGGCAAGAAATATCTTATTGCAAAATATTGTGAAATAGCAATTTTGTTTTTAATTAGAGTTATCTTTCTTTGTCCAGAATAGTAAGCAAGAAATATCTAATTGTAAGAATTTTTTTTATTTGAAGTTATCTTTCTTTGTCCAGAATCAACTTAAATCTTTGTTATATATACAATATACAATGTATATTCACTTTTTACTACCAACTGATAAATTAAAATAATCTTTACCATTCAGTGATAACAAGCAGTTTTTTTACATCTTAATATTTTATGATGTATTTAAATGAGTAGTAATTGTTGCAAACTCCATTAGAAATTTTAATTGAGATTAGTTTTGGAATAAGGGAAAGGGGGATGTGATTAAAAAAAATTGGTTCAATTTTCTCATTTGAAATTTCATAAATAAAAAGAAAATTTCTTCAAACATTTTTTTGAGAGGAATAATATTCAACAGCATAGTGAATTGCTCTAAGAGAAAACAAAAATTTTAATTTCATTAGAACACATTCATTCTGTGTCAGAAACCTATGCTGTGTCAACTATTTAATCACAATCCAAATTTAGAGCTGAATCCAGCTTGAATGTTGTGTCCATACTTGCCCCAACCGTTCAGGGTTCAACCTCTGCGGTCGTATAAAGCTACGCCCTGCGGAGCATCTGGTTATGCAACTGACCACGACACAGTCACTATTACGCAAAGAAAGATGTACAATTATTTTGAAACAATAAATAATACAAAGTGAGCCCTCGCTGGATATCTGCTACAGAATATGTATTACACCCCGGCCCTATTATTAGTTTCAAACATATTACAATAAATTAAATGTTGCGGAGAAAGTAGTCTTTCGTAAAAAAAAAGAGTTTTAATTATATGTAGCTGTTATCGATTTATTTGAAAAGAATTGTTTTACTAGTATTTTACTTTTTTCAAAGCGTTTCTACATCACCTTTTATTCTCCCCATCAGAGTATCTAAAAAGAAATATGAGTTTTTAGTAAAAACTTTTTACACAACTCTGCAAGAGCACTGTTTATTGTCCGTGAGAGATCCGACATACGGCGACCTATCTTATATATATTTTGTAGTTGCTTACATGCATGTCATTTTGGTTGAGTTTTGTCTTGTTTGTATTTATACCAAATCTTCCCAATTTAATAAACTACTGACAGAATATCATATGTTATCATTAATTCTGTTGTTGCGATATATTGCTTGAAACATAGTTTATTCACTCATCTTTGTTTGTAGACGTTTCCGGTGTTCCCTTACTTTTGGTAACGGACGAGACTGGTGTTTCAGATATGGCACTCACACATGAAACACACGTCGAGAAAAGTGCACACGAGAAAAGTGTAATTGCGAAACACAATGCTTCAGGCAAAGCAAAACATGTTCCGGCGGCTGAGGAAGAGGCTAGTTTTTATACAATGGCTATGTCATCTGCAAGTAATCGGGACGAATTTCATGCCGTCACCGACACAAAATCGCGCAGACGGGGTTCTCAGGTAAATATCCAAGAGAGGCTTTGTTTTTGCTTTGTTTGGTTTTATGATGTATGAAGGGGTCGGGGTTTATTGTGTTCTACGACAGAATGATTACACAACCAATGAAATTCTTTCCTAATTTCACAGCTATTTTCATTGTCAAAATATACATGGCAGTGATAAATAGATCAACTGATATGCAATGTCCTTATCTTGTCCGTTTGTTTTTGTCACAGAACATTTAAATGATGTATACTTTTTTGTTCAATTGTTGTGTGGAATTGGAATTAAAAAGGACAAATCTACATGTATAAGTATGATTGGAAGTTTTAATATAAATATTTCGTTACATATGTCCTTAAGGATGTCTGCTACTCTAATTTAAAATAACAAGGATTTCATGTGGTTGCTTAAAATGAAAACAACTTTGATATTTAAACAAAATAAAGTAATGAAATCATTAGTCTCGTGTGTAGTTTTCAAAATACGAGACATTTAGAAAATGGCGGGAAAAGGGTTTTCTTCAGACTTTACTATTTGTTAACATTGGAATTGTTTTTTACCCTTTAAACCAAGAAAAAATAACAAGGATTTCATGCCGCCGGATCACTAAATCTGAAATGATCTATTGAACAGATTTATGAAGACAAAAGTGGGGTGTCGTGTAAAAAAAATTTTAATACATTTGGATGGATAAAACCTGAGAAAATCGAAAATATGACAAGAATTCAAAAACATGACCAGCAGATATCCTTAAATTGCATACTATTTTTGGTCTTGCCGTGTTCATGACAAAATTACTGAAAGACAACACCAAATAGAGCAATTACGGAGAATGCAACTTCAAAAGAGCTGAAGAGAAAACGAATTTGGAAACTTGAAAGAGGAAACAAATATACGAACCATCGGACCGAAATAGTCTTTTCTTCATTGGTATTCGAATTTGGAATCTAAAAGTAAAGTGTGTAAATGCCATGCAAGTTTTAACCTATTTATTTTAATCACAGCCATCAACTATACCTACCGGTGGCAAGCATTTTATTGATTTGGCAAGATTAAAAGAGGTGGAGGAATTACTTTATGAGACGAGTCAATTTCGTAGGTAAGTAAAATTAATCCTATTACATGTTTGGTAATCCGATATGTTCACGGATAACGACATTCGTGATTTTAACTGTACTGAGACAAAAACGAGATGCCAGGGTTGTTCTCGTGTTGTAATAACCCGAACAATTTAGTTGTCGACTCTGTCCACTCGCGACGATAATCGTCTCATGCAGCCATCGTCGAGAAGCAGAATATAACGACTGAATTATTCGGCTTATCGTTGTCCAACATCGAGACCCCGCTAAAGTCCCTATTCAAATAACAAAATCAAAAGCTCAAACACATAAAACGATTAGACAACACTTTCATATTACTGACTTGGTACAGGCCTATTCTTATGTAGAATATGGTGGAGTTAACCTGGTTTTAAAGCTAGATAAACCTCCGTCTCACTTGTATGACAGTCACATCAAATTTCATTATGTTTACCATACAATGTTTGAACAAAACAAACAGACATAGGTAAAAAAAATAATTAAAAAATAGGGGTACAGGAGTGAACATTGTGTTATTATCTTAATCACTATAACCTCAAGCAATATATAAACAAATATTTACCGTGGCACATTACCATATTGACAGGATGTATAAGTACAGAGCCACGCCATATGTAAGAAAGAAACACACAAAGGTACATAGACAAATTACATAAGCAAAAATGAAAGATAAGAATACAGAAATTAGAATAGAACTCCTACACTATGACATGATGTATAAGTACAGAGCCACGTCAATTGTAACAAAGAACACAAAAAGGCATATTGACAAAGCATATCATAGTTATCGATGACAAAAAAAACTGCACTCGATAGTTTCTGTATGGGTTTCGATCTATTGTTGAAATTCATTTATGTTACCGGGCTTTTGATCAGAAACGTCTGTATTGTAAATTTATATTTTTTTAAAAATATATTTCTACCCTTAAATTCATCCAGAAAACAAAAAAGCGCCACACCTGATAGTCATACTGCACGTGTTCAAATGCGTCGCCTTGATAGGCTGAAAGAAATTCTCGATTCATTGAAGAAGAAACCAGAGGCGCCTACATTCAAACCAATGGAAATGTTAAACTGTAGCTACCTCCGCCTTTCAAAATCAAACGTGGAGGAGTTAGAAGATATGGTTCGTAAGGCAGGCATGGATCCCGGAATACATGTCCATAGTGATTTAACAGGCTACGATCTATTTGCTGATCTGAAAAGAGAGGCTGAAGCAGAACAAAGATTGCATACTCAAGACGGCCCTCCAAGACTGACTCCTACACCCTCCCCTACACCCAGTAGAAGACACTCCGTTAAATCTGGTTCCTCGCTACACCATTAAACATATGAAAGAAATGATGTTATTAAAGAGATGTCAGCGTTCTACAGGACTAACATACATCACATTGAAGCTTTGGAAAAATGATTTAAAAAAAAACAAAAAAAAAAAACATATGCAGCTATTAATTGATTTTTTATATCGCAGGATAGACAATCAGTATAGAGGGTAAACTGGTATTCGATCTGTCTACGATGGGTATGGGTGGATGATTTACATAAGACAATTACGTTCTATTATATACAATAAACATGCAATGCTTGCTAGTTCTATAAATAAAATTGCTTTATTAATCAGAGCTAAGTGCGCATAGTATTCTTATGTTGTTTTGTAATAATCTGTAAACAAATTTGGAAGTAAAGGTCAAGGCATCATAATGGCCCTAACTGACTTTTTACTTAAGTTTGAACTTTTAATATAAGACTATGCAACGTGATTAAGAATATATCGTACAATAAAATACTTCCCAAAACCCATTCTTCCATTCTTTCATGCTTTTATCACAAACATGCATATAATGTCAGTTTAATTAAATTCTAATCCACAATGTATATACTATATGTATATAACTACTCTAAATATCAGCACAACAATGTTAAACCTTCAACATTTGTTCTTTCCGTGTCGGGCTAGAACTCATGCTGTAGGGATATCGAGAAAACACCGCGTGCATTGTGTCCATCGGTAAAGACCACTCTCCGCCATCTAGATTGAACAAGATGTAACAGCATATGTATTCATACGTGTATCACATTCACTGGTGATCCAATGATGGATCTGTCAGAGTTGTCACTTGTTGAGAAAAAAATACAAATATTATAAAAAGCGCCAGAACATAATATTATTATTCGCAACTAAAGACATCGAGTTGTACCCATTATTTTAAAATACAGTTATATAAAAATACCAATCATCACTCTGTTTCGTATGAAATTGCTATATTTCAAAATAAGTCTTGTGAGTTTAACTTTAATTTTCAAAAAAAATACTCCCGTCCTGAATAAGATTGCATGCATCATTATGCTGTTTTCTAATTGTTGTTAAAAATGTGTATACAAATGGATTTTTCCTTTAAGAATGTTATCAAATATGGTTCCATACTTTAGAATTTATTTTTTAGCACTTCATTTAGTATAGACTAAACAAATATTAAACTGACTCATCAAACAACAGAAGAAAAAACAATTTTCTTTTATTAATCAAGAGCGGAAACGTGTAAGATGTATATGATGTATTATAGTTTATAATGACCAATGATGATGGTCAACAGTATTTTGCACTAGGTCTGGTCAAACCACTTCGTTTGTTTGTTTTTTCATCTTTCATATTTATTATGATACTATATTTTTTATGAAAGGGACATACTTATATTTTCTTTTTATTATCCTACCTCTGTCATTATGACAGTATTTTATAGTGCACATGTGTTTCAATTTTAGGGACACCCCACGTGCATTGATAATTTTATGTGTAACATGTTTTAAGTGTTCGCGTGCCTTTGCGTGTAATTATTTGACAATTAAGTAACTTGTACCAGATAATTTCGTTTGTTCTAAAAATATTTATAGGTTGAGGTTTATACTGGTAAAATAATAATAAATAATAACATAATAATAAATAATATTTCTTGACATACACGACAACATCAAAGCTAGAAATTTTTAATGTTATGGTGACAGCTTTTATTATAAGTATACAGTGAAGTTGTTCTTCCTTTAAATGCTGTTTCTTTTTCGAATAAAATAGATTTATTATTGGAAAATCTTAAGGTTAAAATTCCTGTCGACATTTTTTTCTCGTTTCCTCTTCAACTTATTGGTGTTACACACACAATTAAAGTCCTGACGACATATTCTTTAACTATATATCTACTGATAAGACAATTAGAACCATAGACACTTCAAATCGAATTCTAGTTCTTCGAACTTGTATATGCAAACATAAGAGCGAGCAAGTGAAATTTTCTTCAAAACAAGTGAGTGACACTAGGGTTTATAGGGGAGAGGATATTTTAGTAAGCCTTTTACAGTCGCGAGAAAATATTTTCTAAAACAAAACGAATATGTTATTTTCATGAATTTTAGGCCAGCGATGAAACTTATAAAAAAAAATAATATGTGGATTTGTTTGAAATCAATCATAGACTTCAGGGAATAATGAGCGAGAGAATCAGAAAAATATTTAACCAATCTTGAGTCACATTTAAGAATGTCAGATATATGTGCACTGTAATTAAAATTTTACGTTGCTTTTTTTTACACAACCAAATACTTAAAGTAACTCTAGAGTAAAAGTTTATTGCATGGTTTCTTCTATATAATGAACGTTGACTACTAAGTATTTTAAAATCCTTGCTCGAAACTTTTTTATTCGCGCGCAACGGATTAGGCTCAATATAGACGACACGCGTGTCTTGCGTAACAAGTTGTACGTCTATCTCTGACGATTTATATTTCGACGGAATATGTCAATTTTCCAAAATTCTGATACAGCCGTCAACATTGTGTTTTTAAAAAGCAAACACAGTATCCATTCTCAATTTTATTATAAACTACGTTGAAAAAGAAATTCTATAGGAAAGCAAATAAGCAAAAATTATAGACAAACACATTTTTTTTTACCATAACACAATAACAAAATGATGATTGAATGTATATACCAAGCAACGACTTCAGAAAAAGGACACAACAGAAAGGGTCGAAAATGTAACAAGACAAATAATTAGATGCATGAACGTTTAAACTACAAAAGCGTAATGTCTTATCACTTGATATAATTTATCAACATATATCATAGCTGGATAAATGAGTGGTCGATAAAAAAAAACACATTTTGATGACAAATTTCATATGCTGTATTATTTGGCGACCATAAATAAAGGCAACAGTAGTATACCGCTGTTCAAAAGTCATAAATCGATTGAGAGAAAATAAATCTGGGTTACAAACAAAAACGGAGTAAACACATTAACTATAAGAGGAAAACAACGAAACAACAGAAACACTGAAGTGCAAAACACCAAAAAAAAACGACAATGCAACAAACACAGAAACGAATTTTAAGATAATAACTGCCATAACCTTACCTTTAATGACTTTCTTATATCGTCTTTGTACCACACCAAGTTGCTTTCCTTCGATGGTCGAGCATTTACATTATTTCATCGTGTGTAGCACTAGCCTGTCAACACTGAGATTGTCAGTTCAAAACCCGAACTTGGCATGTGCGTTCAACTGAGATCACAATTGACTTTGATTGCCAGTTTTCCTTCCGAAGATATGTGTTTTTATCCGGGCTCGTCGACTTCCTTCTTCAAAAAATGCACCTATTCTACTACTTGAAGATTTAATTTTTATAGTAAATTACTACTAGTACATAATTCACTGAAAAGACAATGCTATATAAATAAATAAAACCTGGAGGCTTCAATCGGCCTAAATTGAATATCTTGCAAAAAGGTTAGCAGCAGATGGCTGTTATATTTCACACATATAGGCTTTTTTAATCATGTTTGAAGTCGGAGTACTTTTTTAAAAGTCATTTAAGGACAAAAATGCATTAAAGAAGTCATTTGACGCTTTCTTTTAAATAAGAACAAACAGTAGTTTACAGAGGTACACGTCAAGTAAATTGGGAATATATAAATCAGGTAAAAAAAAAATCTGTTAAAACTCACTTACAAAAATATACCGTATGAGCCTAGCAATAATCTTTACTTGCAGTTTCTTTCCATCTATTTGAGTGTTGAATGGCAAACTGTATAATTACCAAAAGGCAATTATAAGTTTTTATAATTTCATATCAACGACTCCCATTTTAGTTTGAATTCTGGATAATATTTTAAAACGATAAAAAATCGATAACAAGTTACATAAGCATGATGAACTTTCAAAAGTACACAAATGAACACTCTATACCGAAGAAAATTAGAACATATTGTCTCCACTAAATTAGATATCAATCTCTTGATCAATTAAATCATCAATGCACAAATGCATTGAAAACTGTATTTCAAGTTACAATAAAATGTCGTCGATTTCAGTTAACCAAGAGTTGCTAATGCAAAATTCAGAAGCTTTCAATTGAGCTCTGACTATACAGATACAAACATTGCTTTGAGCATCACTTCTATCAGCAGAGGCTTAGTATGGGCTCATTTATTGGGAACATCAATCGTTTTTTATGTAGACTCTACGTATATCAAAGTTCGTTTCCTTGTTTTTAAAAGTCATCACAGATACCAAACTTATAATTTATTCAACCTGATGCGAATTTCGAATATGGTACAAAGACTATACTACTTTCTTTTATTTATATTAAGTATAAATATCTACAGATGTAAAAGATACAGAAAGAAAAAAGACAGAAAGAAAGAAGAATGCTCTCACAATTTACAATTCCAAACTTTCGGCATCGAACGTATTCAAATTATTTATGATTTTCATATCAGTCACATATATATCAAACAGTTTGTTTATTGTCAAGGTAGTATTTTACTTTTTAAATGAATGCCGGCAATCGGATAAAATTTGGGACAAACAGGCATTTCGATGTTAATCTTTTAAAATTTCGGGAATTCCAACTACTTCATATTTACAAACAATGAGTTTGACATAACAATAATGATTTATTGTTGATTTTTTTTTGTCTAAGAAACAGAATCATTTATCTTTTCTGAAGTTTTCATTTCACAATTTGCTCTAAAGAACTCTAAATCAAACAAGAGTTACCTCACTTTGTTTAGTATTAATGTGTTCTTCGTAAGTTTGTTATTTTCATTCTGTATTTAAAAGTATTTAACACTTGATGAACACCTCAACTATTATTTTAGTAGTGAATGTAGATAGCTTAGTTTTATCTGTATTGAATTAAATGAATTGTTATTTAGGAGTACAACATAATGAGTATAACAATATAATTGTATTACACTAACGAACTAATAAACACAAGTAATTACTGCAAATAACAAGAAAATTGACGTCCAATTTATATAAAATCTTATTAAGTAGATAGTATATTACATTGTAGACAGTGTTTTTTGTGGATTTTTCTAAAGTAAATAAGGATATAAACATAATCCATTTCAAAGGTAAAACTTCGATTTTGTTATAAACAGAGGTGTATTCATGTATATTTATTTTGTTTATACTGGTATTTCTATTTACGACTTCAACTACTTATTACTATCATCAATTTTGATGACAAAATAGTAACAATCAGAAATTTTCATTTGAATACAACTACTTTATAAATTTTAGTTGTTGTAGGGCTATTTTCAATTGTGTTTGGCTTGAATTGATCACCTTAACCACAGGAGCCTGATCGAAACAAATAAGGAACATGAACTATCGTGATTTTTTCAAAAATTTAAATGAAGACAATGGTGTTCTAACATGGACTAAATTAAAAGGTTTCGGATCTATGTAAATTGAAATGCCTGTAAATTGTTGGAAAAAAAACAATATTAAATAAATTTTATTCTTTCAAATCGCTTTCCTGCTTACTTAATCATAAGTTCAACTTTGCCTGCAGGAGTTAAAACCTTTGATACACATTAATTAACAACTATCCGTTTTATATCATAAGCCTGATATCTTTCATGAGTTTTTATAATTACTGATTCGATTCCACTGTTTGTGCACCTTTTATCCCGAGGGTATCTCCAGCTCAGTATTGTCAGACTTGTTGTGTTGAATGGTAACATTTGTTGTATATTTTCTGTAAATTGACTGCTTACTGTAGTAATACTCGTAAAACAAAGTTTCTTCGCTTGTCATTAGCCATATGTAGCACAACTTTGATGAACTTTTGATTTTAATAATCTTCAAATTCGTATTTGATTTGGCCTTCGAGAGACACTGATGAGTATTATGTAGACAAAACGTGCGTCTAGCGTACATAATTTAAAGCCTGGTATATTTTAATAGTTTTACTCTATTTCATTTATTCAAATATCACTTTAAGTGTTATGATCTTAAATTTAGGATTAAAAAGACAGAAAAATGCATAATGTTTAATTGAAGTGTCTGAAGCGTTTGGTATTTTTCATATGTAGTTGCACTCTTCTGCAATTCTGTTGTCATGATAAGGTACTTTCCGTTTTGAACTTTCCTTGTAGTTCTTTATTTTACTTGTTTTACGATTAAACATGGTAACAAATGTTTATATTTCCAGATTTTGTTACAGTTTTCTACAAAACGCTGCAATAAGAAATATAATTTTTATATGATATTTTTAAATGATAAAAAATATCAACTGAGTAAATACTCGAGATATACGTATGAGTATTAGGTAGACAAACGTGCGTCTAGCGTACCAAATATTAAGCCTAGCGTATTTGATAAAAACAAATTGTGGTTTTACTTCAAATATAACTGAAACAATCATGAACTTAACTTTAGGTGTGATAATACTGAAAAAATAATGTTGAAACCAAGCGTATTGAGCGTTTGGTACTTTTTATATATTACCGTTTAAAATACTAACAAATTATACTTTTTTTGTATATTAAATGTCATTTGTCTGCAATGCTGTTGTCATATAGCTTTTCAAGAGTCACACATAGAATTATACAATCACTGGTCATGATTTCGTTTTTATCTTTCAGTTTTTAATGCATTGTTTGGTTTATTTTGTCACAATTGATAAATGCTGATTTATATGTGAATAAAGTTTGAAGTTTATCTAAAATTAGATTGGATCATATCAAAATATTCATTCAAATTAAAACACGATTTTTCTTCGTCAGATTATTAACAACAAATATATACTTGAAAATTAATAGGTACTGGTGTATATTTTGTTATGATTTGTAAACGTTTTTTTTCATTTCAAAATATCATATAAAAATCATATATCATTTTCTAATTCAGCGTGTTGTGGTAAATTTCAACAAAATCTTGGAATATGAACGAATCTTTTACACTGAGTAAATTGTAAAACAATAAGAATTCTGATCTTTAAGATAAATTTCAAACAGAAAGTCACTTATTATTTATATCTGTGAAACTTTTTAAAAAGAAACATTTTAAAACATGCAAAAATATTTTATGTATTTAATCATATTTGACACATGGTAGATACTAGTAGACCACAGCATATGATAAATGAAAATAGTACATGTGTACAAATCTTGTCTTTAATCTAATAATTTTACATAGAACATTAGGTACGTTATGAACTCAAGAAAAATAAAAGAATTGAATAAGGCATGTGATGATAAAGTTATACCTTAAAAACAGATATATTGAAAACTACTGAAAATTTAATTATATTTTTAATTTACGTATGAGATGACAGCAAGTGTAAGATTAAAAAAACTCTTTCAAGCAAATACTAGTATATAAAACATATTACTGGTAATTTGTTCTAAATTAGAATAATTTATTGGTAGGGCGGGGTGGTAAAAAAGTAATGATATAATTAAAAAAAAAACGAGGTTCGTTAAAATGATACCAAGTTTTTTTTCCAGATATTAAAATACAGTGTAAGGTTGTATTTTTCAAAGCTGAAAACAATTAGCTAGTTTTTATTTTTTAAGGTTTGATATTATTTTTCCATTGTCTTTGTTTTGTTTTTGTTGTTATTGTTGACAAATACAAGTGGACAAATGAATGAAAAATAGTATAACACTACAAAATTACAACAATCATGAACCAGTACGTCAATTTCAGTTTTTAATGGTCAAAGATGTCACCGAGACTTTTTCATGTAGAATTTTATTATTTTAAGTTAGAGTAAGATTTAATTTTTTTTTGATATAGCTTGTATACGTTTAATCTTTTAAACAGAGTCTTTAATGTCATTTGAATATAAACCTTCTTGTGTTATCTGTAATTTAGACAAAAAACTTAATCAAAATACATTCAGAACTTTTAAATGCGTTCCCTCAACCTTACATAAAACTGCAATATCTATTTAAAAACAAACTCGTCAGTGTTTCTTCTAAGAAAAACTCATCAGTGACATTCGAATCAAAAACGTTTAAAGGTTAAAAAAAGTATTACATTGAAGAGAGTCGGGGTCAAAAACAAGTCCGTTCTAAATTCATCCATGAAACCAAGTTTTGAATTGTGGCCCTTCAATATTACTAGGTAAATAATCGGATAGGGTCAACTACGTCTATCTCCTCTTTTGATATAATTTGGGTGACTGAATCTTGAGTATTCAGTTGTTTTGTTTGTATTATGTACTGTTGGTAGTCTTTTGTCTTTTCTTGGTTGGTGTTATAAATTAAGGTGAGTGGTGTTTGGTTGTCCCCTTTTCATCTTCTCTGTCTTTATTCTTCAAAGCATGAACATATAATTGACAGATTTGTTTTAAAGCCCTTTTATTGTCTATGATTTTATCATTTATTATAAAATGGATAATCATAATGGTGCGTTTTTGCACCTAGATTAGTTTTTATAATATCTCAGTGTTACTCTCGTACAAAACATGCTTTATAGTTCAAAGTTTATAGTTGTCTCATTAGCAATCATACCACATCTCCTTCTTTTTATATGCAACATACAAATTCTATTATTTTTAAAAACACACCCTGTTTCTTCAGCATCACTAAACCTAACCATGTTAATGGTGTTTATATCAATTATATGGATTGGTAATGAAGAGACATCATTATATGGTAATGTTTTCTTGCAGAGCTCAATAAATCCTTGTTTATTCAATGCCAATACAACTTCACCGTTATTTGACCATGAAACAAACAGTTTAGCAATAAAGATGCAGCATAAGTTAACAAGTCTGTATATAAATGTTTATAAAGCACATTTATGGTATTATTTTTTTTATGATAGAACAACAAAGGATATGGGGATACCGTATCCATCCATGACACAACATCAGTACTTGGACAGCAACAAAAATAGACCCGTTTCTTGATCAAAAGTTTGTTTCTGACTTCGCCATTGTGATATTTTTTCAATTCATTTACGGCTTTTGGAGTCACATAATTAGTATTTGACGATTCATCCAATTCTGCAAATTTGCTATCCAAAATTTGAACACGGAATTTCATGGTAGATAAAAATTCGTCTTGTCTTTAATCCAGTGTTTAACCCATGCACCTCCGTTTTATATACACGATAAGCACTTAAATGCTGATGTATCTTTTAAATAAAGTTAATATTATTCCTCAACCGAAAAGGAAAATTGATGAAAAAAATTAAAATATTTTGGAAAAAGTCATTATTTTATTTTTGGTCACATTGCAAGTTGTAAAAGAAACCAACCAGTATACATATATACTGTCTACGATATATCTGAATACTAATTACAGCATCAAACAAGACAGTTTGTCAAGCTGAAACAATTTCAGCTTATTATTGTTGGACAGATCTTTATAGTAAAGTGTTTCTCTTTTTCCTTGTCAAACATTGTGTAAATTTATGAACCTCAAACTCTTTCATTCAAGTTTTATGTGCACTTTGTTTCAGACGTCAGACTTCTGAAGCTATTTTGTCAAGCACCATTAAGATGGATTATATTCAAGAAAACGTTTAAGTTAATGGTACATTAGTATTATATGATCCCTAACGATCACACATATTTTTTTGCTCTTTCCCTTGACTTTAAAAAAGCATAAATGTAAGTTTATGTTACGGTTGTGAAAATAATACGATATTTAATAAATCTTTATTTAAGATTAATGCTTTCTATCATGCTTTGCTATCTGTATATCATCTTGAATTTTACTTATGAGTTAACGATATAATACGAATATTAATAAAGACAACTATTCACCTCAGAACCAAATTGTTACTTAAAGGTCCGAACTAAAGTTTCCAGAATGGGGCACAGGTAAATTCCAAAGACAACTAAATTCGGTATAGTAAGCCATTAAAGGAAACAAAAAGACAATATACAAACAATATACCAACGGTTTTGTATTATTCAATGGCAATCAATTTTCTTTTAATTTCCAGATATACAAGTCGTTACTTTAAAAAAAAAAAAAGATTCAAAAGCAATACATCTTTAACTTATATTTTTGTCAGTACAATTTATCAAATATATCATAGTGCTATATACTTGGTAGGTGAAGTAACTTTTGTGACATCTTATTGTGGTAGCACTGATGCGTTGTTTATGATTTGAATAGCAGATGTTGTAAGATGTACGAGAACGAGAAACCAATAAAAAATAGAATAATTTCCATTTTCAAAGGGTTACTTTATTAATAATAAAAAAAACAAATTTACCAGGATTATAATTTAGTAAGTTAGCGTCGCGTTTCGTCTACATAAGACTCATCAGTGACGCTCATACCAAAATATTTGTAAAGTCAAACAAGTACAAAGTTGAAAAAATAAGTCATTAGTATATAGATTAATCTATAAGTCGAACGATCTGTTCATGGTAAATTTTAGAGCATGACCAAAGAGCAAGAACGGATTTTCATTAAATTGAATAATACTTGAAGAAAACCAAATGTTGCATCCCTCTCATAATGCCTTTTTAGTTCCAAGTTTCATAATCATTTCCTTTATGATTTTGTCCAGTTTCTAAATAACTAAGATTTAATAGACATTTTATTTGATATTTAATTGAAAAGTGTTTACTCCAATTTTCTGCTGCTTGAATTTCGCCCACGAGCGGTAAAGTGGGGAATTTTTAGTGTATTCTATTTTCAGTTTCAAGGTATATGGACATTTTATACCAATCAAAACATATCCTCGCGGCGGCATACATGTAGGGTTTTACATACTAAATAGCAGAATTTTCAGTACTATAGTCAATGTTCTTCATTCCAAACATTTATTGGCTAGTTTGCTGTAAATCTTTATACACAGAAATGTCTATAGTTTGGATATATGACAACTTACTACATTTTTAAAATAAAATTCAAGAGGAAACTGCCTCAAGTTCAAAACAACAAAAATTAGCGCCGCATAGTTGTGATGTTTAATTAGAAAACGCACGCGGACGCAGACAGTTTGTCGCAGTGGAGTTCTCCCATATCAGCTGGAGGTCTGTGATGTATTACTACGCTAGAATAATCCAGGCACTAACTAATTGTTTAAAAGTATAATCTTTTAAGATTACTTGATTTATCATGTAGGTAAATCTTATACTTTTTATTATTTATAGAAAACCCTTTTAGATTTTGGAAAAAATGACATCAATTTAATAAAAACAACATTATATATGAAACAAAGGAGATTTTACTTTAAACAATTTTTGTCAAAAAAAAAAATGTATTTGTTATTACTATTTGGTATTATATATAATTGCAGTTGTTCCGTATATTGCTTTTTACTAATGACTTCAAACCATGCTTAAACTACGCTGTGACCTAATGAAGATGAACAGGGGACGTTTTGAAAAAGAATTAAGTTTCCATAAAATGGCTTATAAAATAACATGATATTCCTTTCTCCTCTCTATATAATCCAGATGATAAAGTACCTGTCTTTTTTTATTTTTCGAAGTACTGTTTTACCTATGAAAATATAAATATGCCGTAACAACGGTTAAAGACAAACTCACCTGGTTTTCTTTTTTAGACTTTTGAAATAAATGTCACTTTGGGTGATTAAAGGAACGTTTGTGTCCCGAAACAACTCAACTGTGCTTTGGTTCATTTACCCTTTTGAATATAATTGTCAGTTTTATAAAGTATTTAGACGAACTTTACATTATCAATTTTCAAATTTCCATAAATTCTCTACGACCCTTTATTGGATTTGACATATTTTGACTTGTTTTGACAAAAGACAATATGCCAGGTGTAAAGCATAGAGCACACTATTATACAAAATACCACATGATAACGTTTAATTTCTTTCCAAAAGTTTTTTGGTTGTAGGTTTGATTGTTTGATATTTGATTTCGCTAATTTTAACATGTCAAATACACGACGGTACTGGTTTAATTTGGCTCACTGGTATATGATTTTAGTCTTAAATGGTCATTTGATCTTGACGTCATCTGAAAAATCTGAAAAATCTATTATCAATAAACTAGGGTTTGAACTCCTTTAGGCAAAGTTAACCTTAGTTGGAGTTGGCTATTTTTTGTCATATATGCACTCCAATTTTTCTCGAAATATTTCCCTTTTAGTGTCGTGATGAAGGTAAATTCAGAACAGGGACTCGGACGAATGAAATTATTTCACGTGTTGTTTTCATTTTTTAAAGCATTAGGTCGATACCTCGGTCATCGTGGGTATTATCAGCTCAGTAATCACTACTTTGGTACTGACTTTATTTATAAAAAAAACTATCTAAAAATTGTCAGTTTATAAATTTTGAAAATATAAGAAATTAAGGTTTCAACTTCCTCAGTTAAAGTTGACGTTAGATACTTTTGAAATATTTAGGTATTTTCTGGCATATAGCTCTTAAACCGTTTCAGCTCTTATACATACTCAGCTTTCAAATATTCGGCTTTGAAAAAAAATCCAGAGAAACGCTTCGGACGCATGCAATTATTTAACGTGTTCAGTGAATCATTCAGTAATCTTTCAGATTGTACCAATGCGGCTAGTTCAGGACTATTCAGACAAATGGCTTGCATCCAATTCAGTACAATTCAAAACATCATCAGACAATTCAGTCTGGTTTTGATATGAACAGGTAAAAATAACCTACCACAATTGGACATAGACAACATATCTTTCTGTATGCAAATAGTCTGAATAGTTCTAAATTTTTCACAGTGGACAACTCATAAAACTACCTGACATACTGAAATTATTCAATAATTCATTGTACAGTTGTTTAAGAGATGTGTTGATCAAAATTGGCTCACTAATGGCAGTTAGTGACTAAAATTATAACAAAATGTTGACTGGTGTACCCATATTTTTGACATTTTTACCAATTATTTCTAGTTGTTTTGTACACAAAAAGTTGTCAATATTATGGAATTGTATGCGATTGTTTTACAAGTGAGAGTTTTGCTAGCTTTAAATCAAGGTTAAATCCACTATTTTCTAAATAAGAACAGTGTGTACCAAGTCAGGAATATAACAGTTGATATCCTTTCGTTTGAAGTGTTTGAGCCTTTGATTTTGCAATTTGCTTAGGGACTTTCCGTTTACAATTTTCCTCGGAGTTCGGTATTTTTACTTATTTACTTTTCATAAGATGCTACACTGAATTTCAAACGTTGTATTTGAGATCCTTTAGTTAATTTCTATTATCACGCTTTTGATTTCTGATTACCGTAAATAATTGGTTTCGAATTTCATGTAAAAAAAAGAGAGCGGGAAACATAATCTGGCACTTACTAATAATTATTTGCTTTTGGGTATGCTCTGTAAAGGTGATGCAGTTGACCGTCAGCGAGGAGAAATCTTGCTTTGTATTTCATTGTACTTTTAAACTTAATTATGTTTACATATTTGATCCTTCAAATCAATGAATAGGTATTTTCCATTTGACGATTTCATTTCATATTTTGATTCATTTTTTATGCCATATAAACTTTAAACAATAAGTTTGTGACAATTACAAAATAAGTATACAATGTGACTGAAATTCACATATACATTCACATTTAAATTTAATGTATATCAAGGAGTTTCAGTAAAAATGCATTTAATGGTTGATATTCAAATCATATACGAGTCATACCACAAATCTGATATAACGGGAAACCAGAGTATATTTTTTAACCTAATCTACCAACATCCAGAACTCAATTGGTTTTCTTGCTTTAATAGATGATCCCTGGAGGAATACGACACCTCTTACTTATGGATATTTAAAGGTATCTTGTAATGTTGTCATTTGGTTCTGTTAAGTATTTGGCATCACAACAAACTAGTGTCACCGATGAAGATTCCTAACTTAATTTAATATGCTTTCCTACTGACAGGTTAGGCTTCTTCTATGATGATATCAGTTTGCCCTAATCATTTCACTCGCCGTGTAGTATAATAGGTATATCAATCCATCGTTAGTTGCAGTATAGAAGAAACGAAACATTTATTTTGATGTTTATAGCGTTGCATAATAAATATGATTAAGATTAGATAGAAAGAAATTGGCAATGAATCCCAATGATTTTGTAAGGTGGGAAGAACAGTTGGTGATTAAGATACAATGATAATACGTATACAAGTCTCTTTATATAGAAAAGAAACGAGGGAAAAAAATATATTCAAATTCAAATTTATTGCACAATCATGTGCATACACGAATTATTATACGAAATAGAACTATTTGAAATTGAAGTATTTTTTTAATTTATCGATCACATATTTTCGATGTACACCCTGAGTGTTTTGTTGCATAGTAGTTGAATTTTCGAAAGACAATGTCATCAATAAACTCTACTTTTCGCAACCAAAGGAAGAATTCATACTAGTAGTTGCTTGTATGATTATTTAAAAAAAAATCGAATGTCAAATATTCATATGAGCCGTCAGTCTTGAAATAAAACAGTTTGAAATGAAGAAATATTGATAAAGTCTTAAAACTAATTAACAACTAAGATTAAATTATGTGGATTCAACCAACAGTGCTCAAATTATATACAATTATACTGATACAACTAAAACTAAAATTTACAAGATCGTTCTTAACGATCTGGATATAAAAAAGAATATGGTGTTTATGTGTCGAAGCCCTCGTTTGTATATAGGTCTTCATTTCTTAAAGTTTTTTTTTTTTTTTTTTTAAGACATGTAAACGTTTTATTCCTAAATATTTCCTGTGTACAATTACCTTAGTCGTCCAGGATCAGTCTAAGGGTCACTGTTTACAAAAATAAACCATCTATCCACGGGAAATATAAGGCAATAATAAAAAAAGTAGTCCAATTTCAACCTTGGGTTTACATTTAGCATCTAACAGTTCTATACTTTAATTTCAAAATAGTAAGTAAATAATTATAAGATACCCACATAAAAGATGTGCATTTACTACAATAACCATGATAGGCTAATACTTTTTTATCATTTGTTTTTGATACAATCATTATTCTAATACTATAAACCATAAAAAATGTACTTTGACTCAAGTTGTATTATATTATATAAAATGTCTAAATTTTCATCATTACAGACTCCAATTTTGTCTTATCAATGATATCAACGCCTTTCAAAAGAAGAACACATTTTAGATTATATTTCAAGTTTTGTTTCCAGATTTTATAAATATCTTGTGGTGTTTTAGGCGTTTTATTAAATTTTATTGAATTCCTAATTTTCCAAAGTGTCCATTTAAAATATATGATAATTATGTTTAAAAAATTAGCATATTTTAGTTTTCCCGTGTTTTTACCCAATAGAACGTCTTTTTCACCAAAATGATTATTTATTCCTATGTTTGATTTAATAAGTATTTCTTGGAGGTTTTTTAAAATTAACTGTGATGTACTACAACTGAAAAATAAGTGTTGCAGGGTTTCTTAAATATTTAATTATTTCGAGAAATTAAGCTGGTTTTTTTTAAAGCACATCTTTGATAAAAGAAAGGACGAAAGATACCAAAGGGACAGTCAAACTCGTAAATCTAAAACAAACTGACAACGCCATGGCTAAAAATGAAAAAGACAAACAGAAAAACAATAGTACACATGACACAACATAGAAAACTTAAGAATAAACAACACGAACCCCACCAAAAACTAGGGGTGATCTCAGGTGCTCCGGAAGGGTAAGCAGATCCTGCTCCACATGCGGCACCCGTCGTGTTGCTTATGTGATTACAAATCCGGTAAATAGTCTAATCATCTCTTGTATTCACAACTGGATTCTGAACTCGTGGAGCTTGCCATAGTGTATAGAAACCAGTTTATCGTTTAAGGTGACATACAATTTTATTGTATAGTGTCGATGTGTCATTGACATAGTATGCTCATTTTCTTTTATATATGTTCTTGAAATAGGCATGATTGATTTTATGGTATGTTGTATAAAGTACCAAAAGTATAGGAAATTTCAAAACGGAAAGTCTCTGATCAAATGGCAAATTTAAAAGCTCAAACACATCAATCAATTGAAAAATAACTGTCACAGTCCTGACTTGATACAGGCATTTTCTTATGTAGCAAATTGTGGATTGTCTAGCTAGCTGAACCTCCAACTTGTATTTGAATGTTGTAATTGACAAAATCTATGGAAAGGTGCTAATTTATTTCCAATTTTTCAGTTTAAATTATGAAAACACTTCATTAATTTCATATGTTCGAAGTGCTGAATTTAACTTCATTTTTTAACGCAAAAATTACAATATAAGTAAGGCTTATTAAATATTCATGTCATTACCGATGTACTGACTATTTTAATAGCTGATTATAACTTTACAAATTTCATGCATCTCGTGCATTTTTTTCCGGATAAGTTTTCACATTAGGAACGCTCAAAGTCAAATGAGTATTTGTATAAATGTTACTAGTAAAAAACAAAACAAAATACTCACAAAATACACAATCCTATAAATGAGTAACAGACGATAATTCGTCTCCGATAGACTCATCAGTGACTCTTGAATGAACAAGTAAAAAAACTTAATAAAGTACGAAGTTGGAGAGCTTTAATTATAACAAATTTCGAAAGATTTTACCAAATTCAGCTAAGATAATCTTAATTGAACTACTTTTGTTACAATATTGATTTCAGCGAATAAGATAACATCTGAAATATATTTGATTATGGTAAGTTATTTGCTAAACGATTTAAAAAAAAAGTTCTTATGTACACTATCCACGTGAAATATGAGTCTTAAAGTTAAAAAAAATTTCCAAATGTGTGTGACGGTTGTAAAAACTATGCCGCACTTTGTAATTTCAAAGACAAAAAGAATTGTTACTTAAATGAATGAAATATTGTAATCAAATGTGTAAACAGATCCCCAACAAAGAACTAGAAACAACAGTCTAAGTACAAGGCTATATCTGACGGCCCTAGTCACGGTCATTGATAATCGCTATGATCCAAGATAACCTACTGGTCAAACCATATTTTATAGTCAAGAGAGTGAAACGAATTATTCCACAGGATTGATTAGAAAAACGTTAAAATCCTATTCATAGTGTATAACATGAGTTTATTGGCAGATACTAATACCTCTGGTTTTGTTTGTAAAAAGTAATTAGACATCGCCACTATGTACTGTTTGACAAGAGAATTGATAAGAAAATCAGTGGTTGTAAATACTGGTTAACTTAATTCGGTTAACGTGAAATAAGTACTACTTCTAATACTTAATGTATTTGTACTTTTCTTTTAGGGGACGTTTGGATTTATTTTATGTTTGTTACACTGTCTTAAATGTTATGTAATTCCTTTTATCCCTTGTATTTTTAAAACTTTAAAAACAAAGATATGTTGTTACAATTTAAAGTTCTTTATGCGGCTAATAATAAATAAATATTGTCGGAGAGGAAAATTGATTATTGATAACAAAAAGGTACTATATTTTCTGCCTCAGAGGCTCATTTCGACAATCAATGTCTCTTCAATGACTGTTGATGCAAAAATATTTGAAAACCCAATTTTTTTAAAAGACAAAGAGCTATAAACCAAATGGACAAAAAAGTATAGTCAAAGCAGGACGACACGGAATCAGAGCTTTACATGAGGGAGAGACATTTCTTAGTCTTAAATTTTAAATTATAAGATGACTTAGACCACACGATTCTTTTAGATTTTGTTTATTTTCTCTGTGGTGCTGCTTTTCACTGTTGTTTGCATTTGGGTTCCAGAATTATTGGCGTTTAATGAACCTGACAACGGATCCAGAATATGTTTAAATAAAACAAATGCAGTGTGTGCAATACATTGCATTTATGCAGATATCAATTTACAAAATCGACATTTAGATATAAAATAATTTTGGGGTACAAATAATTCAGTATTGCTGTAAAGAGTTAAATATGTACTACCTATCTAAATAATCATACAAATTACCTCTAAACAATTTAGGAATGGGGAGGCAACAAATTGTATAGCTCAAAACACAAATTCGAAAAAATCGAAAAAACGTACTAGTATATGGTATAATAGAACTTCTAACTATATTTAATTAATTACGACAATTAAAATTATTTCAAGAAAGAAAATTACCAAACACCAAAAAACAAAGAGATATAATAAACAATTAGTATTAAGGGTGTAATACTACTAGTATACAGATACTTCGAGTAAAACATATAGTATTATAAAAACAAACAAAACGCATCATTGTGGAGACAGCAAGTAGAAAAAAGAAAGTAGTATAGTGCGGTATATCATTGTTTACAAAAATAACATTTGAAATGTTCATACAGCTGAATAGAAAAAAGTATTGGCACTTTTATCCTGCCGTTTCTCGTATTTTGATATTTTTTCATTATCGAAATATCCCGAGTTGTCGTGTTAAAAGTAACATCATAAAAATACTGAACTTAGAGGAAAATCTAAATGAAAAGTCCATAATCACATGGCAAAACCAAATAACAAAACACTTCAAAAACGAATGGACAAGAACTGTCATATTCCTGACTTGGTACAGGCATTTTCAAATGTAGAAAATGGTGGATTAAACCTTGTGTTATAGCGTTAACCCTCTCACTTTGATGACAGTCTCATCAAATTCCTTGCTTCAATGTCGTGTTAATGCCATCAATAGTGCAATTATAATATCCGCATGTATAGCGCTATGGTTAGGGTTGTTAACTTGCAGTTTCTAAGGAGAGTTTAAGACTTGTTAGACCTCGTTTAAATAAAATGCTTTTGTCTAACATTAATTTTCTAAATGTGTCCGTTGCATGTATGTATGTATTCCTATTATATTGACTGCATGAGTATAATCGCTATAAAATCACATGTAATTTGAAAATTCATGATGATATAAAGATACCACCAACATCCATGTTACACATTGCATCTAACATTTTGATGTAGTAAATGATAATTGCATTTATCCAAAAGTTATAGTTTCGTTTATTGATCAATTGTTACATTTACTGTCAGAATTAATTACAAGATGTAAGTTACATGTTTTAATTGTTCTTGAACCACATTAACCTTCGTCGACAGGTGGGCAGACTTATTTCTTCTACTGGCGCCATCTTCAATACGCTTTCCAACAGAGTTGAACAAGACATTTTCTTCGGAAAATGCGTGTACCATGCCAGGAATATGACGGTTCCATTGGTTGACATAGTCTAAACGTTTGATTTTGTCAGATGTATCGACTTCCGCCTTTTCTAAATTACCTTGGAGTTCAGTATTTCTTATATTTATTTTTTTTCAATTTTTTTTTCAATTTTCGACAACGATATATTCATTGTATTTGTTATCGTCATGGTCATCATCATCAGCTTTATCATTATTAAAAACATATATATTATATTTGTAAAATGTAATGAAACTGTTCAATTTCTAGTCATTTTAAAGCATTTCAACTTAATGACTTGCAAAAATATAAATTCAACCTTAATGAGCACACATAATGTTTAAGCTATTAAGTTTTGGCTATATTACTATGAAATGATCAAGTTTGAAAAAACTTTCTTAAAATGTTTTTTTAAGGTGTAAAGTAAATCTGGACAAAAAAGTCCATCTTCTTTTGTTCGATATTTTAAAAACATAGGTATGCATAAATAAGTCGATTTATATAAATAAATCTACAAAACATAACAAATGTATCGCTTGATTAAATCATAACGTTAGACGTCCTTCTCTGTAATATCGAATTCCGTTACAAGGACTGCGTTTCGCATGGCGGCCATATTTGATATGATATACGATTATTGGTTTTGTGTTTTACGGTACATCATATTTCATACATAGTTCTTGGATTACTACATCAACTTGTTATAGGTAGTTCTGACAGGATAGTGTCATTTAGTGGTATAAATCTCAGTTTCTACAGATAAAGCCAGCATTGTGATGCTTTATCTCATGGTAGAAGGATTGTTGAGTCTTAAAACATTTTGTTTTGACATTATTTCTGCTAATATACGCAAAACGTGTACTTAACTTTGGGGTAACTTCTTTTTTAAAACTTATTAACTATCTCCCAAATTTTTAAAAGCCGTCAAAATACTGTAATTTCCCAAATAAGATTTTGCATCGATCACATATGTACTCTCCAGCACTTTAAATGTTGGTATTTTTTGTCAATCTATAAAGATATTCCACAAAAACACGGCACCACGGCATTTATATATGAAAATGTATCCAATTTGTAGGGATTATTTGGACTATGTGTACTAATGATTAATTAGTAAACAACTGAAGAAAAATTAATTTCCTATCTTGTTTGTTGCTTTACTCATTTACAGACAAGTTACTTTAAAGAAAAGAGTTAATATATGTAATAACCTAATTCGAATTTATTCACTGTGTTTCTTTTTGATACTATCAGGATTGATTGTTAATATTTGCTTTTTTAATATTGATATCAGAATGACTGCTTTAGAAGGTTCCGAAAAATTACTTATTCTATTCAGCAAGACTTCTGTATTTTAAGAGCAATGCAAAAGTGGTGACAATTTGATGTAAATTGATTTTGAGAGTTAACAACTGTATAGATTATGGTCTTAATCAGAGTCAGAACATACACTGCTTCTGACTGAGACTGCTACAGGTAATAGTAGAATGGCGAAGGTTTAATTTGGCAAGACCTAATAAATGTCTTTTACAATTTACGTAGCACTGATGTAAAATCCAAATTATTGCCTATTTAAATGTTGTTGACAATTCACAGTCGAACATGTGTTTTTATAAAGTATTTTGGCATGTCTGTCTGATCCAAGTATCTGTCACACACTACGTGTATCTTTTGTGATTCAGATTCAATTTACTGTAATGTTTCTGCTGACTATCATCATGTAATCCACTTAACGAAAATACAGTAAAACCAGATTTAGGAGACCACTCAAGGAAGAGCTAACCATTATATCATACGACAGGTTGTCCTTTACTACATGTTCAAACTAGAAAGATCTTAATCTAATAGTCATATCAACAGAGTTTTGCTTAAGAAATTTGGGTTCTTAAGAAGTTCTGACTGTATAGTAATGATATATGTTGTGGAACTTGGGAAGTCTGGTGGGTCATTTCAGGGAAGGACATTTTGTATCACTATAATTGTCAGGTTTTCGTTTCGGTTATTTATTTATTTATATTTCATCTGCTTCTTACATTTCTGTGGATGCTTATGTTGTCTCATATTTAAACTAAGGTGTTTTCTTTTTATTATAATCATAACTTAATAGATTATAGTATATCCCTAATCATTTCTCGAAAATCTATTTTAAAACCCGAGCAATCACACGGGTTTTTTTACGTCTATTTTATCAATAAGTTTATCGGCAGATACCAATACCTTATTGATTAATATTCCGTATCACCATCACAAATAATACACGATGGTCTTGAAGTATAGATTCAAGATACTGACGTTGTTTATCATCTTCATAACATTTTATAGTGTTCTTATATTAGTCTTTTTATATTGACTTAAACTGTTTCGTCCATTTTTGTAAAATCCATTTGACGTGACTCCGAACTTATACATCCCGTCCTTGTGTTATTGTGCTAAGGTAATTTTTTTATTCATGGCATTTGTTTTTGTTTTTGTCATTTGTCTACATGCCTTTTTCTTTTTCTCTTTTGCCATATTTGTTTGTATTTATAGGGAAAAGATTATAACACAATGTTGACTGTTGTGTCCCTTTTTTTTTTTAGCGATTATGTCTTTTTATTATGTTCACACATTGTTGTCAATGAAGTGGATTTTATGTTACAATCATACATATGAGAGGTGTAGCTAGCTATAAAACCAGGTTTTATCCACCATTTTCTTTATAAGAAAATAATTTTATTAAGACGGGAAAACGACCCTTCGATTGCTATGTTTAAGATGTTGGTTTTGCCCTTTGATTTGGAACTTTCCGTCTTGAATTTTACTCGCAGTGCTATAGTTTTATTTTACTTTGTCTTACTGGCGAACGAAGTCTGTGACATTGGGCATTGCGGAGGTCTTGATGCAGTTTCTCCGGCAACAAACAAACTGCGAACACATGGCAAGAATGCTTTTAATTTTATACGAGACTTAGAGATAACAAAATAAAATGAATGGATGTTGCAAAGTTTAAAACCAAACTGGTCTGCATTTCCATCTAAATACTACACTTAAAGTGTAGCAATACGTGAAGAGGCAGATGTAAAGTTTAGTTTAATTATAGCAATGAATGAAAGAACAGTCTGTCCATACATATATAGAATAATATTTTCTCTTCTCTGACAATATGTGATATAAATCTAAAATTAAGGATATCGTTTCTGTCACTGTCTATTTTGAAATAAATTATTCTTGATATAATCATAATTGTAAGGTTGCAAGTTAAATAATCTCTTTCGACATACTACAAATCGTCTCTCCTAAGTATAGATTATTTAAGCTATATTTTTCAAAACCTTTGTTAATTCTGGGTACTCAAGGCTCATAAACTTTTTGTTTGTTCGTTTTACCTTTTATCCAGCGTCACTAATGAGTCTTTTGTAAACAAAAAGCGCGTTTAGCGTTCAAATTCTAATCATAGTATCTATGTCGAGTTTATATATATTTGTATATTCTAATAGCAAACCACATTGCTATAAAGAATTTTACCTTCTGTATGGTCTTTAGACTTTTTTAAAACTTAAATATATATATATACAAAACCTTTCAAAATTTGAAGTCTATAATCTTCTTAACAGTTAATGCAGTTGTTTATATAAGTAGAATAGTTACTTAATTATTTGATATTATAAGATTTAGATAATTAAATTACTTATCTCTACCCACATTTTTTAATTTGCAATCACGTTTTATTCAGCTGCATTGAAATTATTTTAAATTACAACTCATTTTTTGTTTACATAACTAATTTTTTCAATGAGTACCTTTGGCAATTTTTTTTTTATCAGATCTATATACTTGGTAACAATGACTACTGGTTAAGTTTTTACATTTCCTTCAAATCACAGATATTTTGTTACATTCTTTTGTCGTAATATATGGACAGACTTTCGGAATGTATAAATTTATTATTTATATATGATGTTTCAGAAATGCCGAGTATGTTTCCCTTTAGTTTGATTATTATAAGTTTCATTGCATTATGATTATTTTTAACGTCATCTAGAAATTATTTTTTTATTATTTCTTGATCTTATTTTTTATTATTATGTAATTGTTTCCCTTCTTTTTATGTCTATGTTAAAGTATAAATAACTGACATGCGATTTACTATAAAAAAAAAATGTGCTTTAAAAATGAAGGTGCATAACGAACTCTTTTTAAAGTTCTTCCTGTTTCTAAAGCTTGTACTATTATACAGTGAATGTTATACTTTCCGACAATGTACGTATATTGTATATTATGTGAAAAAGACACTTCGAATAACGCTCAAAAATATAAATCTTTGAAATATAGGAAATTAAACTTGAAAAGTACAACAAATACATTGGTCAGCCTATTATGTTTCTATTGAAAGTAATTTGTTATAAGTAAGTGATATTAATGTGTGCATGTTTAAGAAGCTGGTTTTGACATTTTTCATTGAACAAAGTAGCCATCCTCATTCAGGCCAGGAAATACTTACATTTTGACATTTGATAAATGGGTTGAATCAATGGACAAAAACTATCAAGGGGATATGCATAACATGACGTAGAAATGGCCACGTACTATTAAACGCTCAAACGACTTGGATGTTGTGGATTTGGCGCCATTTTAATTGCCTTCCCGTGCTTATGTTCGTCTGAGTCTACCACTAGACAGATCTGCATTATAGGGTTCATAAAAAATGAACCTTTACAATTGAAAAGAGCCATCTATATCGCGTGAAGATTTTACATAAAAGAATCAAAATAATTTAATTTAATGATCTAATTCTTTTATTCGTTTGTTTTTAAGTGATTCACATGCAGCTGAAAGCAAGTTTGCATTTTTTTTTATCTGGTTGGTCAACAGACAAACGATGCGTCTTTAAATAAATGTATATGCTTATCACATTATAGGCAAATCAACAAGATTATATTATCCTACGCGATCAGAAGTGTAACTTATGATAAGGTATTTAGAATTGAAATTTGCGTAAATTTCCAAATTCAAAATTACTCAAACAGAATTTTAATTAAAAATTCAACAAAATATATTTTGCGTCCATTCTATTAAATTGGTACTGTGCACGTTAGTACCATAAATTTCCTTTGTCATAATTGGTTTTATAAATTATTCAATTTAGTAGTACAAAATTTAATATCACGAAAAAGATGAACTCCGAGAAAAATTCAAACGGATAGTTCTTAATCAAATGGCAAAATCGCTCAAACACATCAAACCAAATAATAACAACTGCATGTCATGCCTCGTTCACACGTACATTTAATTCGAATAGAACCCGAATCGAATTCGAATCGAAATCGTTAATTGTGTTCACATACTCTTTCGCATTATCCAATTCTCATTAGAAATGCTTTTTTTTTTTTTCTAATAAAAATACGAATTAAAAGTTTGGACAGTAAAGCGAATTTGACGCGCATTAAAATTCGAATTTGATTTTACGTTCGGACGAAAAACGTTTCTAATGCGAATTAAACTAATTCGATTTAGTTAATGCGAATCGAATCCGAATTACGTATGAACGCAGCATAATATTCCGGATTTGGTAAAGGCTACTTGTGTAGAAAGTGGTGAATTTAATCTGGTTTTATAGCTAGATAAACGTCTCACTTGTATGACAGTCGCACCATATTCCATTATATTGACATTGATATGTGAACAAAACAAAGACACACTAGGTAAAAATGTCAAAAATAGGGGTACACCACAATTTTAAAGAAAAAATTGAGTTTTTACGTACATCTTTTTAGTCGTTTTAAACATCGGCAAGATCATATCCTTTTTTTCATGTATACATTTCGATGTCCGTACACATGTGTGTATATGTCTCAATATTGTTGTCCTTCCCAAATTTAGTAAAAAGTATAATCTTAACATATACTGCTCAACTATGCACGCTGATCTTATTTCATTCTTCGATTAGTTAAACTTGACTTGCTTTGCCCATGTATGTGTGAGGTTTTTTCATCAAAACGTTCAACTGATTTGACTTGAAAGACTTGTATAAGTGCAATATCTGACACAATAAACTCAATTTTAATTCAAAATGCACTTTCCTGCGGTAATTGTCAATAGCAAATAAATTAGGCATAAGATACCCATTTACATTTGTTCCATGAATGAACTGGGTCATACATTTTTTTAAATATCGTTGGGATTATATGCTATACAGACAAAAATATTATTGGGTTTTATTTCTACCGCGCCGTGTAAAGAGCAGCGTATAAGTACATTGTACTATACAAAAAATCTTCGCCTACGATAGCATAGTGTTAACAAAATATAATAGTTTGTTTAATTATACATCAGTTAAAAATCCAAAGAACGATTTTTTAATGCACTATTTGTAAAAAGATAATTTTGAGATAGCATATGTGTTGTTTTAAATATGATTGAATTTTTCTTGTTAACTTTCAGAGGCAATTTTTTTCATGCATATTTAAGGGCATACGATACAGTTTTGATTCTGTATTTACAAGTTCATGAAAATTTGCATATAGGCTATTTTTTACCTGATTAAATCAAATATGTAATAAAAAATATACCTTCATGTGCTACTTTTTGAGAAAAATGAGGTAGAAATTTTAAATATTTGCTCGAAATTCAGATTTGTGGCCGTAATTTCTTTTTCCAAAGAAAGACATAACTTTTTTGTTATAAAAGATAAACACAAATTGTTTTTTGTTAAATAATCTGTAATTTCTGTATTTTATAAATATCCTAAAAAACTATGCAAGTTTTATTCAGAAATAACTCATATTTATCAAATGTTCATGAATTGAGGAAAAAACGTCATTTTTTACTGCATGTTTATCAAAATTTAAAAAAATCCTCTATTTACAGTTTTATAAAATTTGGTTCACATAATCTCCCTGCAAAATGAAACAAAATGCCGTTTTGAAAAATAGGGGTCCATGAACTCATTTTCAAATTAAATCAATTTGAATGATAAAAATCAGTTGGAAAATCTTTTTTCGATATGTCACATTTTGACGTCGCGAAAATAACAAATTACGTTAGCAACGTCATTACCTTCCCTGTAACTGTATCGTATGCACTTAAAACACCAACCTATATTTAAAATTGATGAAATAGGAAGGTTGTAAAATTGACACTTTTTCAAATCTTTTTTTTTAAAATACAACATTGTAAATAAAAATTGTGATATTTCAACATTTTTAAAACTTTCAAACTTTTTTCTTCGGAGCGTCTCTGGTTAGTTTTGTGTGGACGTGGCGTGCGTCTGACATATCGTTTGTTTCTTTGTCCTATATCTTCTCCCATTTATTTGTATTGTAGTCCTGTCTTTTAATGTTGTCATTTTAATGATATAATTAACATTGCCATTAAAGTGGCATTCCACAAAACCATGTTCAACCCATCATTTTTTTCTTGAAATGCCCTGTACCAAGTCAGGAACATGGCCATTGTTCTATTATAGTTCGTTTCTGTGTGTGTTACATTTGAATGTTGTGTTTCGGTTGTGTTGTAGTTCTCTTATATTTGATACGTTTCCCTCAGTTTTAGTTTGTAACCCGGATTCGTTTTTTTCTTACTTAATTTATGAATTTCAGAGAACCGCGGTATACTACTGTTGCCTTTATTAAACAAATAAATGGGTTAAATTATGTTATGCCGCGGCGCTATTTGACTTTCTTGTCTTTATGCTTCAAGATTGCAGTTGTCGCCTTTCGCTTTTCGTTTTTCGTCCTAGTTTTCAATACACTTTCATAATTGCATTTCTTCAAATGTAATGCATATGAAACTACTCTATTCACAAAATTGTTTCATGACTTCTAAGGAAAAAGCAGTAAGATGGTTCAGTTGAAAAGGTATAAAAATGAGTACGTCTGAAACAATCAAACTAAATTTAAAGCCCCTTTACATATTTTGTTATCCATATTTTAAGTTAGACCTTTTATATGCATACTATTGACTGATGTTTGCTAAAGTCCAATTGCAAATGTTTTGTTCATGTATATTCTAACATAGTTTGGTTCTGAAAAATGCTTCAACATAGATTTAGGGGTGGAATTTCGACGGGCAGAGAATTAGGATGTGATGGATAGTGATGAAATTCGGCTATCCAACAGGCCATCTACGGACCCTTCAAAAAAATATTTCAAGAGTTCTGTAATGTGCAGGAAGCGTGGTATTCTCCTTTCTCCACTCTTAACGAATTTGGCTGCGTATTCATATATCCTGGAAGTCAAACGGGGACGCCTTTTAATAATGCATTTGTTTTATTGCAGTATTTGAAGCAGTTTATCATTGTGCTTCCTTTTTGTGGAATAAACTGTTATAGAAATGTCTTATGTGTTCCTTCTTAAACACCCATCTCTCCTCCTTTTAAATTAAAAAAGTTGTTATTTTTGCTTATCTCACATAGACTCCTTAAAAAAAGTAAAGCATCAAAAGAAATAAAAACAGTGTAAACATTTGTACAATAATCACTTTGAACAACCGTTACAACTGCTTCAAGTTTTACCACGTGGATGTAATTACACAAATTGAAAGCAATTATTAGTTTATCACCGATCATTTCTTGTTTAATGTTAATAATTATGTCAATTCTGATAAACTGATCCTGGTTTTATATTGAGTGATATTAAAGTGGTTAAGTGTTTATGTCACAGACAAATCGGTGATGCAATTGTAATTAAAATGTCAATGTTATAACCTTACATTCACGGTTTCTTGATTATTTTTATTTTCATTGATTGATAGTGTCTTTCGTGCTATATAACATTAGCTTCGATGACATAAGAATGAAGTATTGTAATGAAAACAATATGTACGATATGTTAAAGTTGTTATCAAAAGTACCAGGATTATAATTTAGTACGCCAGACGCGCGTTTCGTCTCCAGAAGACTCATCAGTGACGCTCACATCAAAATATTTATAAAGCCTAACAAGTACAAAGTTGAAGTGCATTGAGGATCCAAAAAGTTGTTTCAAATACAGCTACGGTAATCTTTGCCTGGGATAAGAAAATCCTTAATTTTTAAAATGACCACATTATTGATATTCATGTCAACACCGAAGTGTTGACTATATACCCTCAGGGACGAAACGTCCACCAGCAGTGGGCGTATTGCATTTCCGCTAATTTTTCAAAGTCCCAATATTACGTTTCCGCAAATTTAAAGTATACGTTTCCGCAATTTGTTTTTATTACTTTTCCGGAAATTCACCTGGTAAATTATAAATATCTGAATATATATTGACTTGAAAAGTGTTGATATGGTTTTATACAGAGACAGGCGAAAGCAGTTTCCAAAATTAGCTAAATGTAAATGAGAAATTCACGAGACATTAAGACCAATAGATTTGAACGCTAACAAAACTGAAACTTATTTTCTCTTTTAAATAGTCAATGATTTTGATTCGGGAATCGTTATACTTTTATGTTTCACCAACTCGGTATGTCTATGTAATGAAATGACTGATATTTTCATAGATGGCACATTTAAATCCTGTCCGAAATTCTTCTACCAACTCAGTTTATTCGATACATGGGTATCTACATTCGTGGAATGTTACACGAAACTGTTGGATCAGCTTATTAATGTGTGCACTTCCCGAAGAATAACTCTCCAGCCCGAGGTAGTATATAATGACTTTGAATGTGTAATGCATACTGCTGTAACGAAAACACGAATAGTGCCGAGTCTTTTCAAGCCCACTTGAACAAGCAGTTTTACGCTAGCCATCCTAACAGTTTTGTTTTTATCGTTGTGTTATTGAAACTGCAAACAACAACTTACATAAAGATGATAACTCTAACTGTAACAGCACCCGTTTGGAAATGTGAAAAGGAGAAGATGGAATTACTTTTACTTGCATGTTATGATGACCTTTGACTTACTTGATATTTATCTTATATTATGGCTTTGCTTTTGATCAACAGGTCAAATCCTCAATTATTTTCGGAAAAGCAATAATTTATTTTTTCCGCAATAGTTACTTTTTTTGCGGAAAAGTAAGATATTTATTTGCGGAAACGTAAACTTTTTTCCCGGAAACGTCATCTTTTTATTCTGGAAAAGTGTTGCCAATTTGCGGAAACGTAAAACGCCGCCAGCAGTGGCATCGACCCAGTGGTGTAAATAGTTATCGAAAGTACCAGGATTATAATTTAGTACGCTAGAGAACGTTAAATATGTTTACGTCATGATATCAGAACTTTAGAAACATTTTTAAAAAAACTTCTTTGCAGTATACTGTTTTATTTATTAAATATTATTTGTTATCACCTGTATATTATAGTCGTTGGGTCTTGCAGGACAATTGTGGGGTACATAGAGTCTATGACACATCTTAATTTCAAAGTAATTAAACCCCGTCTTGGACAAGTTTTAATGTCTAAGCTAAGTATTTATCATAATGGGCACATCTAAAATATAATTTTTGGGGGGATTTTCTACAATATTTAAAACATATATATACCATTGTCTACCTTATTTAAATAAGAAGATATCATATTAAATAAAAACATAGCTTTATCTACAAGTGTTATTGGTGATTATTATTCTAAATCATATTTTTTTCAATAAATCAAATTATGATATAAATAAGATAATACATTTTACAATGGGACCCAGGAACAAGCAACATTATCTTATTTTAATATGTTTCCCGGAAAAAGAGGACATCCCACATAATGAATACTTAGAGCATGCTCTATCAACTAAATAAAAAAAATAGTGATTGCAAAATAAAATTGATTATGTTGAAGTTTCAGAGAGAGAGAAAATCGTCAGAAAAACGTATGAATAAAATAACTTTGAAAGTAATTAAATGCAAAGACGACATACACATGAAGCTTTCATATTATGGTGTGAACTATTACTTTTCGATAGACTTTTCTGTCCGTACCAAAGAAAAAAGAGTATTATTTTCATAATTAGTTAAAATGGTGGTAACCATGAGTGTTGAGAAATAGTTAGTATTATTATGTATTACAAGTGTAGGAGGTATTTCATATTGTCGATTTTTGATGTAAAATATCAATTTATAAAACTTTAATAATTTTTTTAAAACAAAATTTCGTTCACTTCGAAGCAATACAATCCAAACTAGATTATTATTATAATACTTTAAATGTATATTTACAAATTTTCAAACAAAATTTAGAAAGAAAAAATTACTTGTATTAAGTCATTAAGTCTTGAAAAAGAAACAATCATGATTTCAAACATAATATGTGGAGATAATGAAAACAAATAACGCGATAAACGACTTTGTTCATCCTTTTATACAGATGTATAGATTAAACTCGTTCTAGCTTATATTGTAACAATTTAAAAACTTGGAGGCGAGTTTTTTTTTTGTGAAAGTACTTTTATCATACATACCATATTTTATTTTTATGGTAATCAAATGAGTAAAGTAAATATCGTGTCTACCTATCAATCTCAAACAGAATTAAAAGAAAAGGAAAGCTTATGGTCTTTATAGCTTTTACAATATTGAGGATATATTAATATTGTAGTTTTTTCTGTGTTTTTTGCGTATTCTGTTTATTTTCTCTCAAATTTCAGACTTACAATTCGTGTAGCAATATTCCGTAAATGTCTCTTCATATAGATTTTTGTTTGTTTGTATATTTTAATGTATTGATTCTGAAGACTTCAAGTTGGAATACTTTGAGATAAAGAACAACTATGAAAGCGTTGTTCCTTTGCTTTTGGTTTGTAAACCTGCGCGTGTAGTGGTTTTGTGTCATACATTAATCCACCATATCATTTCTTTTCCTCTATTTCCTCGATATATATATTTCCTCGATATATTTATACCTTTTATGTCTTCCTGAATTGTCACAACAAACCTTTCATGCGTACCTCTGCCAGGTGGGCGACCTAGAAATTGGCGCGTATTTTCAAATGACATGTATTACGTTTGCACGAGAAAAAAAATGGTATGAATTTATCTGAGATTTTTACCAGTAATTTAATCTTGATAATAGTGTTTTCTGCAAGAAAATTCGTGACAAGTCACCTTGTGTGTTGTTGGTTATCATTTTTGCATTTCGTTCATTATTTTGAACATTAATTTGCGATTCTTTTCAAAAGACACGAGTGATCCAAGTATATAGGATTAAAGATCTTTATAGTCTATTCAGACCCATTTCTGTATAGTATGTATACATATATGTAAGGGTGTATTTTTTTCAACGATTAACTTTAAATACTTTATTTGCAAAACAAACAAAAAACAATTTTGGTTATGGCAAATCATAGAAAAAACAAACATAATGAAATCTAGATAATAATAAAATACATATTAAAACAGCTGTTGGTCTCCTCTCCTCGGTGCTAATGACTCTTAATAATAGAAACAACTAACTGTTTAAAAAAACATGTTTGGTGTCCTTCGTCTGATTTCTGTCCTTTGATCGGGTTTTGTCTCTTTGACACGTCCCCCGTTTCCTTACTTAGTTTTAGTATATGCTCGTTAGTACACGTTTTTCTCAAATTTCATCCAAATTATTACGGGCGCTATCATGCACAAGCCATTCTTTACCATACAGACATGGGTGTGTTCCCATTGCCATAGATTTATTCCTTTCATGCCAGAAGACAGTTTGGAGAGAAGATAAGTAGTAAGATATTTTATCGGCTTTTTCGAGATAAAACTTTGCGAGAAAGATTTGTTTCGTTATTCCTTCAAAAGTGACAAACGTTTAAGTGCTTTTGTTTAGCTATTATAGTGTGCCTATTTTGTTTAACATAGATGGTATGAGTGCCAATGAGACAAATCTCCATCCATATCACAATTTGTAAAAGTAAACCCTAGTATGTAAATATGCAAATTCATATATTGTCGGACAATTAAAAAATTATCTGTACGACTTTAAGAAAGAAAAAAAAAACGAAAAGCGAGACCCGCCTAACTTTTCTCCTGTTTCATAGCGAGTACGAATTTAAATAAAAGCATGATTAAGATTATGACTCATGTGCACTGAAATCGGATTGAAAAGAGGCAAACGATACTAAAGGGACATTCAAACTCATGTTTGGGGTCTCTACAGCTTGCTGTTTAGTGCGAGACAAGGCTCCGTGTTGAAGGCCGTACTTTACTTATAGTTGTTTACCTTTTACAGTTGGATGGAGAGTATTCCCATTAACACTTATACCATATCTTCTTATTTCTATCATAAGTCGAAAAACAATAAATGACAGTGACATGGTAAAAACGAAAAAAATACGAAATGACAAACAACAGTAACATAGTAATATAAAGACTGGGCAATAAGTAATGGTCCAACATAAAAGGTAAAGTTTATACATATAAGCCTGCATAAGTGTAATTTATTACCTATAATTAAACCAAAATGTCATTATAGAGCAAAAAAACAATGGAATATATGAAGGGATGATTTTTGTCGTTCTGCGAGTCAATTTTACATTCGCCATGCTACAGTATTTATGGTTGACAATTTAAACATGCTTACTGCAGTTATTTTCAGACATAACGCTTGAACAGTGGCATGGCACATTGAAGTTATATTGTACTACAGTGGTATTGCAGAAGAACGAGCGTTCCGTTAGTAATGAAATATATCTTATATAACCGAAGTGTGAATTAATACAATATCAGATATTGCAATTCCAGAAGGACTTTACATGTCACAGCAAAGCAACTGAAAAAAACCCACAAATTATGACAAATGCACACACAAACCGCAGCGCCAGCGATGTATCAAACCTGCCTAAATGCAGTTGTACCCATATTATATAAAATCATTGATTCATGCAAAGTCAAACCGAGAAGTTCAGTTCACAGACCTGTATTTTTAAAAGGTGATTATACTATTTTTTGTCTTTAAAGATTCACGAGGGTTGAAGATATAAATATACAAAGTTTTTACAATTTCCATGTTAGAGGGTCATCCCAAAGCTTTACAAAGTTAATTAGTGTATTAATAGTAAATATATCAAGTTTTAATTGGTCCCAGACGCCAGTATTGTATAATACGGTGTTGAAAGAACTACATATGATTCTTATATTGGTATTTACACGTCCGCTAATTGACAATTACCACAAACAATGTAGTACGAGTCGAGATTTCCCTGCCACGTGCACTTTGTTTAATCTCTTTAATTGGCTGTGTTATCTACTGTAAGATAAAATGGCGCACATTAACTGCAGTATGCCTCATCGCGACTTCTCATTGACGGGTTTAATTACTCACGTAATTATAATGAGCTTTTCAATTTTAATCATTTAGAAAAGAAAAATATGCCCGTTATGAGATACTGGTTTTACATAATTCTTGAATCTGTTCTATACTTAAGTCTCGCAGCAGGGATGGCATGAAGAAAGCAGAAAAAACAGCACTATACAAAACTGTTTTGTGATAAAACCCCATGCGGTAAATGAAAAGAGAAGAATAAGAAAGATGAAATAATGTTAAAGCAGCATCATCGTGACTCGTAAACGTCAGAAACGGGACCGGCGAGCACAGATTAGTTAACGAAATCGTTGATGAATATTCACTGAATATAGGAAGTATACTTATGTATGCATATGTACGAATGGTCACGGAATAGCCTAGAGACCGTATCTAAATTTCTGAAAGATCTAATAACTAACAGGGAAGACATTAAGAAGCAAATTACGAAACGAGAAAAATGTTTGAAGACTGCTATTTCTAGTATTTTGATTGTTGCCTGGAATTAATTGGACTATTGTTCCAAACACGAATTTATCTTTTTTGCCCAACAGTGTTCAATTTGTTTAATTCCAAGATTATTATATCACTACAATGGTGTTCCTTTACTATTTGTAACATATTTATTATTTCAAGTAAAAATGTATTGCTTAAACTTTCAGATTGTAGGTTTGTAAAAATACCACATATTATCGATGAAACTATTTGACGGAATCCAAGTGTAACACTTGCCCAATATATGCTATCATATATCATTCCTTTGGTTTTTATGATGTAACTATTTCTAATTCCAAGGTTATCCAGCCGATACATAGTTGTTCCACAGCCGCTTTGTCTCGTTCTATTCCATAGTAATTGTTTTGTAGGTCTAAATATTTTCAATATTTGGTTTCAAACACATGAAATGAAATGTTGTCCATTGTTCCCAGATTACTCGATGACATGAATCCAAAACCTTTGACAGCTACACATACAACTGAACTAGTATATACACATACAACTGAACTAGTATATACACATACAACTGAACTAGTATATACACATACAACTGAACTAGTATATACACATACAACTGAACTAGTATATATATACACATACAACTGAACTAGTATATATTTGTTTAGGGGCCAGCTGAAGGACGCCTCCGGGTGTGGGAATTCCTCGCTACATTGAAGACCTGTTGGTGACCTTCTGCTGCTGTTGTTTTTTCTATGGTCGGGTTGTTGTCTCTTTGACAAATTCCCCATTTCCATTCTCAATTTTATAACATAAATTTTAGTGCTCTTCCTTTTTCGTTTCAGTCATTTTGTGCGTGTGTTTGTATGTTTAACGGTATATTCTGCAAGATTTATGATAGAAGAATCCTTTCATTAAGAACCATACAGAACCATTAAAACTACATGTTTTCCTTCGAATTCCTTAGAGAGAAATAGACACAGAAACAAGTGAATAATACTAAAGACCATAATTGAGCTTTATTGATCTGATTCATGTTGGCCAATCTTTTTTTTCAGTGATGTGTTTTGTCAACTGGTTGGGTTGGGAATATTTTCCCACCGTTATGTCTTTGTCTTATTGTTCTTGGTTAATATCTTGAACAGGAAAATACAGAGGAGGGTAGCTAATCATTCACATCATTCCAAATATGGATTTGTGTTGGACGGCAATAAAGAAAAGAAAAAAGAAGCAAATTGCAACCTTTAAGTCAAAAATGGGAATGGAAAGTATACAACTTGAAACAAAAGTTAATTTTATACAACAGTTGTGCATACCATCTTTTGTAATTCCATTTATTTCAATTTCAAACTTTCTGATTGTATACCAAGTGAAAATTGCTGGCCCAAAGGAAATCATTTAACGTCTTTCTGTTACTTTTTCTGCTTGTTTATAAATGTATAGTTAAGATTTCGAACTCCAAATGTTTTTATTTTGTTACTCTAAAATAACAAGATAAAGTGTAATAATGTATCACACGTTCATTGTATAGTGCAACCAACACAATACGTTTTTCTATTGCATCATAAATAGTTTATCTTTTTAAAATATTTTATTGTACATTAAAAATTCACAAAAATAATATAACATTTTGATATTTTTTTCAAAAGAACATATACATATATACAATATAGTGTTTTCAAAAATAAGGTAAATTTGATAAGTGTGGGTATATCTTACCATTACTAAAGGCACAGACAGGTTTTCATAATGTATATCAAGAACAAGATGTTATGGCAAGCACATATATAACTTGATCGCTACAAAAATCCATTTAGGGCACTTCAACACCTTTATGGAGATTGGTTAAAGATGGCATAAAGAATCCAATGTAAATACCGCAATACTGGAAATAATTATTCTCCCTTAGTTTTGAAAGGTATAACTTGTGGTTTTGCAGGGAATTCATTTATTCTCCAAGATTGCTCTGACGACCTGCGGCCTATTTAGAAATGGCTGGACATTTTATTGAGTATGTTAAATAAAAGAGATTTTTTATAAAAAAATTATTATACATACTACGTTTGTTTCGTTCCTGCTCAAATATTGAGTGTTTGTAATCTTCCCATTCCCTTTTAATTTAATTGCATTAGGAATGACAATGTGAACCACAATCTTATTGTGAAAAATATGTTATCGGTTCAAAAACTCTCTTAGATTCTAGAAATAAAATTTTGTTCGCCAGAAATTCGTTTCAACAACAAAAGACTCATCAGCGACTCTCGGCTCAAATTATATAAAAGAGGGGGAAATATCTTTGTCGTAGAGAACGCCTTAATTATTGGACTAATTATAAGCTTGCTGAACAATTTTGTCTTGATATACGCAACGTTTCGCGACATTACGTTGTTTTAGACAACTATTGAATATCTTGCTTCTCTTTCTCCCCTAGTCAACATATTCAACAGAATTTACGTGCAATGGAAATAATCACGAGGTGAAACATTTATGCAAGTAAACAAAACAAATACTCTGTTCAAGGCAACAAATTTTTTTCGCAAACAGAACAATTGGTGGGAAGTTGTTTTGGAACATACATACATGTAAATATGAGATTATAAAGATATGTAGGTATATATCTACACATATCACACTTCTTGTTGAGTAGTTCATGGTCTCTCTCGACTACCATGACTCTACATATATCGCTAAAGAAGATATACTAGAAATAGAAACACTGCACATTTCATAAACGATTCACATGATAATGATGACAATGAAATGGATTAAGTCGGAAATTAATTGTTCTCACCAAAATACCTCACATTCATTCGTCAGTTTTGAGGGCCCATATCACCACAAAGATCTTCCGCCGAAGTATGTATTTAACACTCGGGATAGACACAATTGTTTTCTGCGTGTCACGTCCATTCAGTAGTGTACGTTTGATGTACGTCATAATCCAGGCTACAAAGACTTCGCTTGTCATTTGGATCTTAATCACTCTGCTGATGTTTATATCAAATGAGCAGACGATAACATTGTGTTCTTTTTATAAAGCATGTCACCCGATGTCGAAGAAAACACGTGATAGTTCGTCGAAAATAGTTCATGTTATTCCACCTTCTTCCGTTTAATGTATATACGTATAAGCATTCCTATATCAAAATGTACACTTCATAGATACACATATATATTTTTTATTGCACACCATGATAGAATTTAACAGTAGGAATGATATGTTTTGTGCATTTCCTTCGACATTGCCATCTTTATAAATATTTCTCAAGATCCATATTCTCATATAGTCATTGTGTCATATGGTGACCATATGGGTTGTGTGGTAATACGTTGTTATATTCATGAGCTTTCAGTCTAAGACATGCTAAACTAGAGCCTAAATTCTGTGGCGGAGGGGTATATGAATGATTTGCCAGTGCACAACTAGACGAGTTTGACACTACTGGGCTATATGCTGGTGGAGCATACCAGGATAAGTCATTATTCATGGAAGTAGGTCGCGGAGTAATTGGTTGTTCTATTGGAGTAGATTCAGGACGTCCGTATAAATTGCCACGTTGTGCTAACATATTTCTTTCGTTCCTTCTAAACTTTGCTCTTCTGTTTTGAAACCAAACCTTAAAAAGATAAAGCAAAAAAACATTTATATGAAAGAAAACATAAGCTTGTGACCATTCAAACTTTCAAAAATACTAATACAATGGCAAAGTTATACCAGTAAATTAAGAAAGGAAGTTGTAACTTGATACATAAAACTTAAAGAAAACAGATATGAGAAAACCATCAACACTTAGCAACGGAATACTGGATTGTGTTTTTTTTTATATATTAAATGTGTTTAAATTCTTAATACAGTGAAACATAGTAAATTGAAAAGAGTGTAACATTGCTTTATGTTCATTATTCTTGTTTTATTTCATATCGTGATGCCTTCATCACTGTTATGTTTTGCCCATTGTAGTTCATGTAGTAACAATGATAGCTTCTTATATTGTCGTTAAAGAGAGGCGAAAGATACAAATGGGATAATCGAACTAATAAGACAATGCCATGGTAAAGAAAAATGACAAAAACAAAAACAACAGTAAAAATTGAGGTACTTAGTGCACTCATCAGTGATTCAACTGATTATAGAAAACAATACTTATAAATACCAGAAAATTACAAACCTGTACTCTTGCCTCGCTGAGATTGACTCGCCTAGCTAGTTCCTCTCTAACAAAGGCATCTGGGTAATGTGTTCTTTCAAATACTCTCTCTAATGCTGCCAATTGTGTACTGTTAAATGTGGTTCTATTACGTCTTTGTTTTCTTCGCCGTTTTCCGTCTTTATCGTCCTTGTCTTCTGTGTCTGTATCTATAAAACAGATTAATAGAGGTTTTTAATTTATTTTTTACATATAAAAATTTGCTGTCGATCTTAGTGTTTCGCATATTTCAATGTTTTAAGACCGAAAAGTTATGAAAAGATTGCCATAACAATTGGATATATCAAGTCAACACAAAATGTGGACTTGATGACTTCGAGGACAAAACGTCCACCGAGGTTGTAGTCATCACACTAAGATTCAGAATTCAACCGATCATTGATCGGAATTGGTATTTCGAGTTCAAATAAAGTGTTATTACCAATGGTACCAGCAGTGCCATAGTCCCAATGGTTGAAAAACTATAATCAAAGATACTAGGCTAATAATTTAGAAAGAAGTCATAGTTTGCCTTTAAAACAAAAAGAAGTAGATGCAATGTACGAATTTACAAATACTTAAAAAGGAAAAGAGAAAAAACACAGAATCGCAATATTAAAGGCATCAGAAGAATTTTCTGTTTAAAATGACAATTTAACTGTGTGACTGTTATCAATTTCTTAATTTGAGTATTGAAAAAATACTTTATACTTTTTTGTGGGTAAACTACATCAAGAAAATATGATAAATTCATGTGTAAATATATATATGATAATAAGAAAACAAGAACTTTCACAAATAATCAGATATAATTATAAGGTGACATGTTAAATATAAAATGTGTTTAGTCCCAAAAAATGGATACAAATATAAAGCCACAAACAATAAAAGACTTTATCTGAAAGTTGTTTAGAAATAAACATCGACCAACACGAATCGCTTTGAAATCGAGAAACTCGAATACTCTGGATATGTGCAAACAGTTCCCGTACAAGATGTCAGATATTAAGTTGTGTTGAAACCTTTATATAATTCCTTATTTACCGTGAGACTCAATTATAAGACTGGGAACTAAAAATTATTATTACCAAAAGTAATATTTTAGAGAATACAATTACCGTTTTTCTTAAATCACATATTTTTAAGTTGAACAAAAAAGAAAAGACAAATAATATAAGAAAACAATATTAAATGCGTTCACATAATTTTAAGATATTAATTAGCACGAAGCTCATAAGGATTTTAAAATATGCGTGATGTTAAGCGTATTCAATTGAATTTATTTGAAAAATAAAAGGCAGAAATGTATAACAAAAATGTAATTTTTCAAGTGGTTATCTTCTTTGAAAAGTAAAATGTTCAACTTAATTCTTTGTATGTTTATACCTTTAATCATCAAGCCATTGACCTCATATTGGCTAATTTTCTTATATCAAAAATAAAATATTTCTCTTACAGAAGTATGTATGACTTAATTACACATTTTCCAAGATTTATGGATGTAACTAAGAACTTTTTAATTGCTAATATTGAAGTGCCGCCTCTTATTTTTACAACAGGTTCTAAAGTAAGATCTGGAAATGAAAATAAGCAATTCAATAAATTGTTTCTCAATAAAAACCCGAAGTTTTATTTCTCAAATATAAAACCCATATTCGAGTAGACAGAAACATAATTCTTACTTGAAAGCAAAGTTTAATTTTCTAGTTTTTAATATTTAAAATATAATGTTTTGTTTTTGATATTATGTCTAAGTACTTGTTTCGTGGTGCGATGCAAAATTAGGACATCAAATGCAAATGTCAAAACTAAGTCAAACCCTACCACATGTAAAGAGCATTTCTTTGTTGGTATGTATAAAGTATTGGTCGATTTCTTGGAGTATATATGTTATAGTTTGTTCATTGATATAATAGTAGACATAATAAAGTAAACCCAAATTTGTACTATCATATTGTAAGGACAAATAGTTTATTTGTATATACCGGTTTCCAAAACATCACGAATGATTATACCCTCTGTATACAGTTATACTTTGTCAACCATTGTGTGCTCCTTACAAATTAAAATGCTTCAACATGGTTATGCGGACGAAAGACTCAATTCGACCAATGCAGTATACAAGTTTTACGGTCACCATCTTCGATTGGTTTCTTCTAGTTATATTGCCTCAATTTTTATTATACAGCGCCACTGACGAATTTTATGTATATGAAATGAGCGTCTGTTATACTTATACATAACCCTCGTTTCTTTGATAACTTTGTTCTTAAGTTTTCAAAACTTTAAATGTCAGGAATGAATATAATTATAAAAACTTTAATATCACACTAATCATATAACTTATTACTAATAAAAGTATAGTTTTGAACCGTATCATAACTTTATTTTTTTTACTTATGTAGGGTTTTAAGACATAAACAAAAATTTGTCATGACTTTGACCGTGCAGAGAGGGCTTAGGTGGTAAGGCATTTCGTAACAAGAACGCATACAGAGTGAATAATCAAAGTCCACTACGCTGTTTATTTGTTGCTGTTTAATGAAGGTAAATGAAATACTGTTGTTATTGCATATAGACTTATAATCTGGAATCTTTTAGTTAGAAAAAAATGGTAAATATGCAATTATGTCTTTATCCTTCCTCTCAACTGATGATTTTGATAATTAAGGGAAATAATAGTATTATAAAACCAATATATATCCGATAGCATGTCGTTAAGTTTCTCTTGTGAGGCCTCTTACAATTTACCATCTATCAACTTGTTTTAACTTGTTTTCCTCATTGTTAAAGGCCGTGTGGTGACTTGTGTATAAAATCTATATGTATAAGTACGTCTGAGCCAGTGACAACTCTACAACAGATTTATCCATCGGATCACCAGCAGTGATGGCGCTACATGGCTGTGTACATTATCATTATGTATATGAAACTCGTCTAAGCAACAACCCAACAATGTTAGATCTGTAAATTTGCTTTCGCAAATTTTTTGTTCCTCCCTCGCCGGGATTCGAACCCATGCTACTGAAATATCGTGACACCAAATTGCCTGCACTGTAGCCGTCCCGCTAGACCACATGACCACATGGGCTTCATAAAAATGAAGCCCTCGGTGGCCGGGTGTTACCTTTCCACGTCAGTTTTAATCTAACGTAATATATATATACATTGAAAACTACGTTCAAACCTATGATTGCGTTGGATAAAAACCGCAATTTTTATACGTGTGGATGTAAAACCGTTGCAGAAGGTTCTAAATATAGCACAAACAACATTTTCCAAAGACCAAAAAAAGTGAAAAAGTATATTTAAACAAAACGCATTTGACTAACAGGTCGAACAACTGATGTTCTTTAACCCTGTTGACTGCCTTTGGCGATTGCCAAATAAAATTGATCACAAGATGTAACAAAATGGATCTTCACAGAAAACAATTAACTTGTGGCCACGATATTATGCCACAAACATAAGGTGTCAATATTTATTTTTTCGTACACCAGATCCGGATTTCGACAATAAATGTCTCTTCAGTGATGTTAGGGATCGAAACGGTATTTGAAAGGCCCTATAAAATGTACCCTCAATTTTAGATAAACTCCTCAATTTAGAGAGTCAATATAGGATTAACAGATCATATAAACCGGAGGGAAAATATGATACAAGCCCAAACGAAAAAATATAAACGAGTCTAAATTGAAAACTACGTTCAAGCCTATGATTGCGTTGGATAAAAACCAAAAATTTTATACGTGTGCATGTAAAACAAATTTCGTTGTAGAAGGTTCTAAATATAGCACAAACAACATTTTTCAAAAGACCAAAAAAGTGAAAAAGTATATTTAAACAAAACGCATTTGACATATCATATATATATATATATATATCCTTCTTTTTTTGTGGACAGTTTCTAAAATTGATAAATCTATTGTTTGATTTTTAAAAGTGCTGCAAATTTAAGTATTCTATAGAACTAATCAGAATGGACTATAGAAAACTGATACACTGGTATTCCATATCATTGGAACTATAAAAAGGGTGCATGTTCTGATGTTACTATTGTTGGTATTTTTAATATTTAAGTTGAACAAGTAAATTTTGTAAAATATTTTTAATTCGACCCTTTTATTGTTGAATAGTTTAAATGAATTTCAGATAACTGGCTGTTTGATAAACCACTGATCATTCAATTTGACTAAAATTTACTAAATCGCATGTACAAATGTATACACTTTTTATTCCATTTTATCCTTTTTTTCCCCCGATTATTTACATTTTAGTACATCAATGTTCTCTACTTTTGCGTAGTCTTGCAGTAGTCTTGCAATTATTTTTGTGACAAGCGAGACAAATCTTCTTGACTTCAGTATAACAGGTAATTCTTTTGGAATAAAACACAGAGTATTTGGTGTTGGCTTTCATTATTATGTTCGGACCCAATCTGTTTATATTAGTTTTATAATAACATTTATAAAAAGAGACAACGTTTGGACGTTATTGATTAAGGCTAATTCACAGTACTTATAAAACGCTATTTTTATATAAGTTATAAATACATAATGTTTTAGAGATATTCAGATCACAATACTTGTGTCTGTCTGCATTGGTTTTTTCTGTCATTCTCCTTGAGCTACGTCAATTGATTTCGTTCTGCACAACAATCACACATCAGAAACCTAATTTTATTTAGCCTACATATAAATATAGACTTTTATGAGCGATGCATATCATGTCTATTTCTTCTTAAGATACATAAATATATATATATATATTCAGCACAACAATCGCACATCAGAAATCTACTTGTATTTAGCCTTAATAGTTTTGGCACTATCGTTTATATTGTATAACAACAGCGATAAGTTGAAACTGCAGCCTATTTTCTAGATAGATTATCCTTTTATGGTAAAAAAAAATTTTGATACTGTCTTGCATCTAAATGAGAAGAATGAACATTAAAACGTTTAAACCCGCTGAAATTGTTGTCGTTTGTTGATGTGGTTCATAAGTGTTCTTCATTTCGCGTTTTTATATAAACTATACCGTTTGTTTCCCCGTTTGAATGGTTTTATTACATTAGTAATGTTTGGGGTCCGTTATAGCTTGCTGTTCGGTGTGAGCCAATTAACTATAATGGTTTACTTTTACAAATTGTGACTTGGATGTCGAGTTGTCTCATTGGCACTCATACCACATCTTATTATACATATTGTCATGCATAAACAACATATATCTATGTATGTTTGGCCTCACTACAGTATCTAATTCTACTCTCCATATGTTGGTACTATAATGTATGTACTTGATGTAGAGTATGTTCGTTTCTTTTCATCCGTAACTGCTCTGCACTCGCAAAGTGTCAGTCATCGGGGATTGAGACGTTTCTCAACTTCAAAGGCGCCACGTTTCTCTCACAAAACCCTTCTTCTGCAAATTTTACATACTTCAGTAGTAATTGATTTCTATACAAAATATTTCTACTGGAACAAAAAAAAGTATATATAATTGAAAATGTGGATATTTTTGTTGACTTGATGCTGGAGTTAAGACTACACACGTTTAACGAGATAAAATAATGACATAACATATTTTTTGTTTTGATTTTGTTTTAAATCTGATTGATACTATTAATTTACAATGATTACATTCAGCTATCATAATAACCAATCAAATTTAATCAAATCTTTATTCTCGTGTAACCTAAAACTGTTTGGAAAATAGACTAATAAATAAATCTCAAATATTATCAAATACATTCTGTTAAATTTATGGTATAAAAAAATAAACAGGTATTAAATACCATTCTACGACTACATGTTATGTACCCGAGTCGAAGGTGAGTGGTAAAATATATACGGACAACACTCATAGATTAAATGGGTCAACCATTCCTACCTATTATTATTACATGTGTAGGATTGACGACATTCTTTAACAATTAGGCCATTGAGCACGTGCACCAGCAGATGATAATGTATCGTAAATATACACACCGAGTTTTACATAATATTGTAGATTTTCGATGGATACTGGGTTGATATATCCTTGTCTGCACTTTATCTCTTTTAAAATGGAACAATTGCCTTTAAAAAAAGTCCATCATAAGGTTTCATTGTATCCTAAAGTTCCACTGGTGAATAGAAGCATGATCACCTGGATATCTCGAGTAGAACGACAAGTCTTTGAGGGGTCAGAATGGCTTTTGCAGTCCCAATTTCGACCTGTATATCCGTCATATAAAAATAGGATTAAGTGTGATTGCAAAGGTAACATGATGTAGTTACAAATGTCTATGTCATTTGGTCTCTGGTGATGAGTTGTTTCAACTTGTCACAACTCAACCACCAAAAAAAAGACAACTCACCGCCAGAGACAAAATGACAAAGAAGGTTTGTAACTATAGGTTACCTTTAACAACTTTTTCGGAGGCAATTAAACACACTTTACAGAGCTTACATCTTGAATTTATTATTAGCATCCTGATTATGCATGGAAACTTTTTAAATTTCTTTATCTGGGGGTGGACATTATTTTTTTAGGTCCAATTGTTCTTTTAACGTATATTATATTCAGTTTTATTTTTGGTTTTGTTTTCACAAACAATAGATATCGTAGTACCTATAAACAAGTATACAGTAGACATATCTGATACATGCTATTTATCGTTTATCTGTAAAGATATACTCTGATAGCATAATTGTAATTTTATCATCCGACCATCTCCTTAGAGATAGCTCTGAAATTTTCAATAAATAATTGAGAAATTATCAGAGAAAATATTTCGATAATTCTGACGTAACGGTAAAGATTGACTGTCCTGTCATAATTCGGGTGCAGTAGTTTATTTACATAAATCTAAAGAATGCCGAATAGTCGTCTCTTCGGGATATCTTGGCATTATGATTGGACTGCCTAAGTGTTTTTATTCTCACTGACATGTGTTTGGGAGAAATAATTACCGATCAGAATACTTCTCAATCATTAATCACTTTAAAAATGATTCTGTTTTCTTGTAATCTTCCGGTGATACGTATGCGCGGCTCTCTTACAAATGATGCCTCAAATAACAGTTTTATGTACAAAATGGTTTTCTTATCAAACCAAAGTGATAGTGAAACTCCATCAATTCTACTCTCTTTTAGATTATAATCGGTTTTTATTAACTATGAAACCGTAGATTGTTTCATAAGGCATGTGTGCAACACTTGTACATCGTGCATTTCTACATGCTTCAAACACTGCCCTGAAGTAGTAACTAGTCCTGTATAATATATGTGCTCATGTATATATTGATAAAAGTATAAAATGGAGCATTTGTTTTGGGTAAGCATGATTAATCGATGCATGCAAAAACTTTGAAATTTTGGTTAAAGTCGTATTGAATCAAACAATTTTTATTCAGTTAAGGGACACCATTGACCATATAAAGTTAAACGCCCAAAAATAAAACATCCATCGAACAATATAACATATACAATCATATTAGACGATGATGAGAGTGCGATTGGTCTTCGCTCTTGTGTGTTCCGAAAAAAAGTGCAGTCTCACTACGGGAGCATGTGCAGCAACGGGGACCATTGTCAAAGAGTAATTTTTAAACAACATAAAATAGAGAATAAAAATAGGGAATGAGACAACAACCCGACCATAGAATAAAACAACATCCAAAGGCCGACAATAATTCTTCAACACAACAAGAAAATTCCGCACCCGAAGGCGGACTTCAGCTGGACCCTTAACACAAATGTGTACTAGTTCAGTGAAAATAGACGTAAACTCTAAAACAAATTATGAACTAAATTTAAAAAAAAAACATAATTAGCAAAAAAAAAAAGAGAGAAAAAAGGCCACATGTGTGACTTGGGACAGGCGCAAAAATCGGCGGCGGGGTTACACATGTTTTGTGAGATCTCAACCCTCCCCTTATACCTCTAGCCAATACTCCAGTTTAGTTTTAACTCAGATGAATATACAATGTCAGTTAAGGTTAATTATCAAGGTTTTATGAGGACTTTTTACAAGGGTAATGGTTAAGTTGACAAACCTATGAAATCATGTTTCGGTTAATAAGTTGTTTGTTTTACTTAACCTTAGCACAAAACGGCTATATCGCGGCGATTCTTTTTTCGACACACATGTTTAGAAATTATTTTTTTTCTCTTCCACATGTGGCCATCTTGTAGGTTTCCAACCAGCTTATGTATCTGTAACAATACTTAGAACATCTTATACACTGGTTTAACTGTCAAGATAGCAATCTATAAAGATGTTGTCTTTAAACGTTTATGAGCTTTACTCTGATTGAAATCGTGGAAAATATGGATTTCTAATCTAAAACGTCAAAAATTTTACGTGCTTTTCTTGACAATTTTCTCAGGCCTATCACATTGTCTTCTGCTTGTTTCACATAAACGAGACCTAACGTCTCTCTCGTAGATAGCGAAGTCTTTGGTTTAAAGTTATTTAATGATAACTATCTTTGAGCATGCATGTAAAATAGATACTAGTAATATTAATATTTTTTTGATGATTCGAATTTGATTATTTTAAAATCTACGATAATATAAACATTATTTTTAAGTCGGTTTTTATAAAACTTTTAAATGTGTTGTACAAGCAGCTATTCTTTTTGGAAACTTAACAATTTCAAACTCTTATCATTGTAGGCATATAATCAAATTCGTTTTTAATAGTGTCTTTAAGTTAATTTTATTTTTATTAAAACGCGATCCCATTCTCAGAATCTCTAGAACAAAAATTGATTGCATGAAGTAAACTTATTAAAGATTATTTATAAAAAGTTTATATACTGCACGGTAAGAATGAGGAGTTTCTTGAACATAAAATTTTGAAATACCCCAAAGGAGTCAGAAAATGACAAACATCACCTCAAAGGATCTTCGGTAAATTACTAAAATATTTCGACTCAAAATTTCAAATTTTAAGTTGAATTTATTACAACTTACAGCAAGGTTAAAGTAATACCCTCGCCCACGGAAGAGATGTACATAGGCATACATGTACCATTAATTTTCAATAACCCAGAGGGCCATGTTGGCATCTAGTACGAGACATCTGGCAATCAGAATATGTTCCTCTCACATAAACATTGACATAATGTATTCTACTGACCAAACAACTCATCAACACAAATGTATATTGTATAGTTTCTATGCCAAATACCTATCCTTATGTCATGTATATCTACAAGTATTAGTTATTGAGTTGATTTGTGATTTACAGTTTCAGAAACTAATGCATTTCTAGTAATATTCAAGAACACGTACATTATTATTTTTTTTAAGTCCTAACTTGTTTTCCACCAATGACGTAAGATTATTTTATTTTGGTGTATGAAAAATGAAATTATCTATAGCCCTTTAGATTCTCAGGCTGGCGATTGATTATTTGTTGAAAAAGAAATTAAAAAGTGACTGTTCAGTTATTCTGCTATAGCTGTTTATCACAGTAAAGCGGCACTTGTAGGGCAGTCCACACAGAATATAAAAGGTTTTGTTATTTACAGCAAAAACGTCTTTGTAAAGTACAATAATTACATTAGATGTATGTTTCATTATAATACGTTATTCTGATTGGCTAACAGCACATCACATGTTATTCCGTAAACTGCAATTGCACGAGACAATAACATTTATCATGCATGATGACACGAGGTCCCACAATAAAGTGCACAGGTGAATTAAATAAAACTGGATAAAAATCGTGTTTTCATGATCCTAGCTAAAAAAATGTAATTATAAGTATTGAATGCTTTTTTTTGTAACTTTATAGGGTTGTAAAAGCGTTGACCGCGCGTACATTTTTAGAATGTACTTCGGTTAACGCTTTTACACCCCAATAAATTTACAAAAAGAAGCATTCAATTCTTAAATGTGCACAATGTTTTCAACAACAAAAAACAACTAAAAAAACCCAATATATATCCATTCGAGTATTCCATGTAGTGTAAAATAGTGACGGAGTCACCTTTTCGTACTCATTTAGCAAAGTTTTTATTATTCAGCAGACGATATTGGTATCGACAGCCATATTTTGTTCTGCGGGACAACAGGGCATATGCCAAACTATTTCCCGCTGTTTTTACATAGGAAATAGAAGTTGTAATGAGGGTAGTAAAATCTATGTAATTTTGTTTCTCTAACATGTGGTGTTAACTTTAATTAAGGCAAAAACTACCAAAATAAAAAAAACTTTTGTACATGTTATGGATTACAAAGAGCGATACACTGTTAAACCTGTTTTAATATTACTCAACACACATGAAGTTAAAATGTAATTGCTTTGAAACTATTATTGCATTTGTTTTCAAGATTTATTTCTATTCCTCTAGGAATTTATAAACAAAGACATTTTTTATTTCGAAGAAAAGATATGAATTTAACGTGGTGTGAGGTTCACATCAATGAGACATCAACCTAACGATGAAACAACAAAAAAATCAAAAAGACGCCTTTGGATAAACGCATTTTTCAAATATAAAGAAAATGGCTAGGCAATAGTTCCGAGCTATTTTGGATGGAGGATTTCTTATATATTAAGTTTTACTGTTATACCACTGTCCCAGGTTAGGGGAGGGTTAGGATCCCGTTAACATGTTTAACCCCGCCACATTATTTATGTATGTGCCTGTCCCAAGTCAGGAGCCTGTTATTCAGTGGTTGTCGTTTGTCTATGTGTTACATATTTGTTTTTCGTTCATTTTTTTTACATAAATAAGGCCGTTAGTTTTCTCGTTTGAATTGTTTTACATTGTCTTATCGGTGCCTTTTATAGCTGACTATATCATGCGGTATGGGCTTTGCTCATTGTTGAAGGCCGTACGGTGATCTATAGTTGTTAATGTTTGTGTCATTTTAGTCTTTTGTGGATAGTTGTCTCATTGGCAATCATACCACATCTTCTTTTTTATATTATAAGAGCTATTATTTGGCCTTTACACTAACCATGATTTCTTTCTCACTTCATTCTAATTTAGCATTTCTTTTTCCAGGTCAAACCCAGAACATAAACTTTTCTGATACTGATAGGACATTATTTTGGTACAATCATGGAGGTTACACAAAATCCGTCGAACAATATACCAGTAGGCCCATTTTGTACAATGTACCAGAAAGTTCTACCATTTCTACACTGATACGTCGGTTAAAATAAAAGTTTCCTCGTATTTCTAAGTATTCGCTATTAAAACTACTTATATTGCTGAGAAAAAAAAATTCCTTTTTCTTGAACTTTATAAACTTTTTTATAATTTACAAACGCGATAATTACATCACGAAAAACATGAATCAATGTTTTCTTTGGATTCTTATTTTCCCGGAAATAATGTCCCGTTCGACGGTAAAACAAAAATTGCGCATATGCATTGATCTTTAAATTTAATTGATTGACCCTTGTTGGTATTTTTCGAATAATAGTTCATCAAGTTAATCATCGAAAGCCGAAAGAGCAAGAATTGCATTGTTAAGGTATGGAACTTAGTGTACACTGCATATGCATTCAAAATTATTAATCATTGCGGGTTCTATGTTGTAATCTATTGGCATTCATTCTAAAACTAATAGTGACCTTCAAACTTCAAAAACCGATTATGATTTATCATTATTTATCTTCCTATCGATTATCGGTTTAATTGCTCTAATTCATGCACCGATTATAATCGATTCCCAGGACATCATTATGAAATTGAGAGGAACAACGTTACAAGAAACAAAGTTCATTGTCGCCGTATACCGCATTTCTTTGTACTTTTGTTTTTGGGAACAGTATATAACATACTTCCAGTATATTAATTTTGTCTATTTCTTTTGACAAAAGAATTTCTGGGCATAACTCTGATCGTAAAACATTACAAAAGACATAACCCTTGTCTCTTAACGTATTTTCGAGTGGCAAGCACAAGTTGATGACAATGCATCTAACCACAAAAAAGTAAGACATACAGTTTTATATTGTTTATGTTGTAGTTATTACATACAAAGCCAGTACATAAAGAAATAACAAAGCATAAACAAAAAAGAATGTTAGGAATTAACAAAAATACCTAACTCCAAAGTAAATTCAAAACGGGAATTTCCATAAAAAACGAATAAATTAAACGTCATCACCCAAAGAAACAAGTTAAAGTGAATTGTCATATTCACGATTTCGTACGGGCATTTTCCAAAGAATTAGTTGGTCATTCATTTTTTTGTCTATTTTAACCTGCAAAAGTTGGTTATATTCATATCTATAATAATTGTAAAATTTAAACGCGATTAAATACACTTACTGGTATATGAAAAATACACATTTATTAAAAATTCTAATGATACTTCTTTTTTTCACTTTTTGTCAACGCGAAAGAAGGGACATATTATGTTTAACACGAAATCATTAAGCACACTATCCAAAAGCCCAGGCATTGTGATTGAATGGTGCAGTTATTGTTGTTCTTCATCTCAAAGTCGTCTTGAGTCTTTAATGACATGCATAAACGTGAGGTATACAAAGAATATAAACAAACTTATCTCCATTTTTTTTTAAATATCAAATATATAAGATGCATGTATGTCCCCCCCCCCCCCCCCCCATCTCTAAATGTTAGAAATTTCTTATTTACATTGAATAATAATAAACAGTGATTATAGGCTTTACTTTCCCCGTTTTCAGAAATATATTTTAATTTCGCACGGTACTTCTTTTCTCTCTCTCTTAAGTTCGAATAAATCTCTACAACCACAGTATATTTAAATGTACATCATAAAGAGATCAAACTCTCGTAAGCTCTTTCGCTACGTCAAATAAAAACTAAAAACATTCCGATCTTGAAAATCTCAAGTTTCTACAGAAAAATTTATATCCTTCTGAAGCTGACGATGATACATGAAAAGAAGATCGACTTGGTGCCGTTAAGACGGGCACATGTTACAAGACTTTTCAAGCTACATCGACCTTCAAGCTTCTATTTCCGGGTTAGTGTGTCTGTTTATATCTGACGGATTAAGATGCACGTGTGTTTTAATCTTTAAAGAAAATAAAAATGTGTCTTTTCAAAGATGTATATATACCTACACGCTATAAGAATAGAGAAAACGAAATTGTGCTTAAAAAGAACCTGACATGTAAGCATAGCTAACAATGTTCAGAAAGGGAAGAATTGAATTAAATACGGGTCCCTCCAAACTCTATAGTTATTTACTGCAAAAAATGCAATACAAAAACACACTTTTCCATCAAAGACTATTTTCGTGCATACACTCATTTGATTTTCCTATTTTCAATATACCGCATATTTAAATTCATTAATTACATTTTACATAGTCTTAGATTTCAAGAAAGGACAAGTGTAGGTAAAGTTAAAAACATCAATCACAGTATAGTAAAACTGATACAAATGAAACTCGAGCTCCAATAAATTACACCAATGATTATAAACAAATCTGTGTTTTATCTTTTATTGGCCCTTAAATGTGCACACTTTAAATAAACAATACACAAACGAGGTAATAATTAGGAAAGTCTTATCAGCACTGGCCACAAATATCAGAACATAAGACAAAATTAACTTGCGAGATAGCTCATGAAAAATGCCGTATTTCAACTTATTTGACGTGAACGTGATTGTTTTGGGTATTAACATAAATAACGGAGCTTGTTAGAAAACTAACATAGATTTGTTTCGTTATTTATGACTTTTAGCTGTTATTATCTGCACGAGTTTGCAACGTTTAAAAATCTATCATTTCTCAACAAAGACGGCAATATATGTTTCAACACTGCTTAATATTTTGCGATAATAATTATATACAGGTCCAATTAGAACGAGGCTGCCAAAATTATGAGCGCCACACACGATTTACTTGCTTTTCCAGTTTTTTTGTAGTTGCTGACTTATCGATGAAAACGAGAGTACTGAAATGCAAGTATTTGTTGCAGAATGATGTTCAAAAACTAGCAATGCCTTCCTATATAAATCACTGGAATATACTATCATAGTCTCTTGTAGGGGACAATAAACAATGACAGTCATGATTATACAGACATATCGTAGTTATCGAAGTACTTTGAAGTGTTAAAAATTCCACCGAATTCACATATGTTTAAACATATTGTCATTTGATGTAACGCAGATATAGATTGTCTGGTTAAACCAAAATAAATAAATGAACTTAATAATATTATAGTAACTTCTGTAAACGACGCCGAGACAAGATGAAATTTTGAAGAAAAACGGCATAAAACAGCCTTGAAATCACTTGAATATGAAGGTTTTTCTAAGATTTTCAAAGTGTATCGCAACCATCTTCGACTAATATCGCTCTCTCTCTCTCTTTTATGTACTGTCATGCTCAACAGGTCTTTAATAGGTTCCACAAATATCATTTATTCTACGGTGTGCTTATGTTTTGAAGATTACAGAGTCTTTTATAGAAAACAGAACTTAAAGCGAGTGTGTATCCAAGAAGACTATCTCAAGGAATTTTAAACTTGCAGACGACCAGATGTTGACGATGTCTCACATTACACAGACAGAAAACTTTGTGTAAATATATCATTATCATGATGACAATATTTATCAACACTTTAAAACAATTGTTCAATTAACACTTCATGTATCAAACCTTGTATTATTGTTATGTGTTATCGTAAAGGTTAAGGCGAGCATGATAGATGGAGTGCAGACTGCAAATTTGTCGACGCCATTGTGGATATCGTGTTTTTAAACGTTTTCTCTTTTTTGCATTCGAATATACCCGAACATAGTACCTGTTATGACTACTTATTTTCGAAAAGGGCTCCAGCAATTTCTTTTGAAATATATTTTTGATTAAATGAATGTTTCCTTTTTGTAGCTTATTGTTGCTAGTGGTGTTTTCCTTTCTATTTAATCCAAATGTTTTTAAAGAATTAACGTTGACTTAAAAAGTACCTAATTGTATTGAAATCCGTACACGCATAAATTTGACTATTGAAGTCGATCACTTCTATATAGTAAATACAAAATATATAAAATGCTCAGTCGACCAGCATAGAGTGATAATGTTATTTTAATGGTTCGGTTCATTATTAGCACATGTAATTATTATTTCATCATACCTAATAATCACAGAGGTACAGATGTTATATCAACAACACACGCCAACCGAAATTTGATATCATTAATTACTCCTACATTCGGATTACCGAACGCACCATTCCACAAGGGATTAACAAAGTTCCCATGTTATGTCAAATGATGACTCTGCAGACTTAATAGTTACAAGTCAACGAACACACGAACAAGGATTGACGTCTACTATATAAATCCTTGCTACGAATGAAAATCGTTATAATCAAATTATTTATTTGATGTATGTGAATCAAGATATGTCCTTTGTCCTTTGTGGATTCTACCCTTTCCCCCCTAAAAAAAATATTCTGATTCTTAAAATGATGATAAAAACACTTCTGTTCAAGCAGAAGAAACACAATCATTTTGAATCCTGATTTCCCCCATACCTAAAAGTATTAAATTTTGAACAAAATAATTTGTTAGATATTAAATAGCATTGGGAAAATGGTTGCTCCATATTACGGAAATAGTTAAAAACCAAAAGAAAAAAATGTACATGAATATAGACCTCATCCACGTCTTATTTCTTATTTTTTTCTACATGAAGGAATACATCAATTTTAATTATCTCTCTTGAATCATAACCATGCAACTCTAAAATTACTGTTAGAAGATAACATATATTTAATGTAGGTTTTATTATTTCTTTTCTTTTGCAGGTCAAGAGTCAAGTTGCACCCTACATCACCATAGGACATTATCAAAGAATTACAAGAGGACGGTATAATTGTGCCGGCAAAACTGAAAAAAATGGCGACACAAATATTTTGTCTTTTAGACAATTTGAGATAAAATACACGCTATATCTTCATGTGTGTACACATATTCTTGTTTTGTTTCAGATAAAATTTATATATCAGTTTTTAACCGCAATGACATAATAAAATGAAAGCTAATTTATACAGTAAAAGTAACGAAATGCCCTTTGCTCAGATTAGTTCGACATGGTGTACTTGATAAATTAGGCATTTGGTATTCTTTGAAATATCAAAAGCAAGGGGGAGCATAATAATTGTTTACATGAAAGTCCTTGAAATTTAAATTAACCTTAATTATTTATTGTTAGAAAAGCAAAGAGTCTGTATGGTGCAAGTAAAAAAACAGTCAGTGAAGAAAGTACTTAGTAGCATATGGAAGGCATGTTTTGGCCTTTTGCTATGACAAATGGAGGAAGTTCGTTACCTGACAGTTTAATTAAAATCTGACGACAGATGAGGGCCCAGTTTAAGTGGGGTTTACAGCAATCAATCTCTTTCGTATTTGCAATATTCAATCCACCGGAAATGTCAAATACTTGCAATATCTGCACATGGATATTTTGAAAGTTTATATATATATTTTTGTTTTTGGAAACTGCCTTCTTTGACACATAATTGCGATTTATGATACGAGGTCTCTGCTCCAGGATTAGATTTTCTCCACAATAAAAAGATCTAAAAATAATACTTCATAATGATTCGGTGTGCGCGAATCGCTTTTTTCTGTTTTCCCTTCAATAAAAACGTCCAAACCAAAAAAATAATGAGCAAGGATGTAAATAAGGACATGAACACGTGAAGAAAAAGTCGTTTTAGGTTCCCTAAAGGTCATAAAGAGGACTCTTAACTTTCTTATGCATTTAAATATTTGTGGCATTCAAAGGTTTCTGATTTTGGTAACTTCAAAAAAGCGTTTCGGATGCCCGTAATTTAAATAGTTATATTGTGTTTTACAAGAATATAAAACTAATTTATTTTAATAATATTCAAAGAACAGATCCGCTAGATGGTATTGGTATCATACGGAGAACATAAGGCTATTGACGCAAGTCTTTAAGACTGTAATTGATACTTGACTTAGGGTACATTTTGGTCGATCTTGTTGATGCTGATATATATTTTTGAATTGAAATAACTGGTGATTACAAAATAACCTATCTATAATGTTGATAATGTTAAAAAAGGGGGATAGGAGGGATATTTGTATGAAAATAAATAATGAATATTCTAGGAGAAATGGAAACGAATGATATGATAACCCGGTTGTGGCACAATCCTTGAAAGAACACATTTCCAATCAGCTGTACTCAAAAGCTTTATTTATCAAATACAGTGGTTTTTTTTTTGTATTTGCTTTTCTCGTCCGAGTATGCCTATGTCCGAATAAGCTCATGATAAACAGTGGGAAATTAAGTGAGTTTAATCATATTGCAGATACAACATGTAAAATCTAAAATTATGCATAATATTTAGTGATAATTTCAGTTTTAGAGCATATGATTTACGTCAACAAATAAATAAGCTGGACAGTTTATGCTTCAATAAATTTAGATGTTTACAATTTCTTTGGTTGCGAAATATCTCAATATTTCAAAATTTCAAAATGTGTAGTTCTGATTTTGAAAATTGTCCCAAATAAGCGCATTAATTTATTTTTTAACGAATCATTATCATGATTATGATGCTATACTATTATAAACAATGCCACTTCCGTTTTAAATGATCCACTACCCAGAGTGTTTAGCTACTGTGTGGTACAAACGTGTTCTTGAGTTTATTGTAAATTTTGTTTATATCATTGAAGTGTTTGTTTTATTTATTTTATGAGCTGTTGAACTTCAAATGCAATAACAGATCGTTTTACTATCATGAAGTTTTCATTCATCTTTTATTAGAATTCATCTTGAAAACTAAGGAAATGTTTGACTTTTACTGTGTTTTCTCGATAAATAATACCTTTATTACTTTACAAGTTTTAATGAAATTTCAAACATATGCTGTTTGTCGCTATTACACTGATGAAAACTAAGAAAAACAACTCTTTAATTTTTTTTTTAATTTCAATTATAACCAAGCTTTTATTTAAAACTGAAGCGTTTGTATGCATAATGTGAGTCTTTTCCTGTATTATTGTTACAACTACTTGTTGAATTTATTTGATGTGAAATTTGAATACATTGATAAACAAACATATTTGTTTAAATTGTGTAACAAAAATGTAGTTTTCTTATTTGTAAAATTTGTAAAAAATTACATTACGTTGTAAATCTTGCTCGAGATATTGGATAAAAATCAGACATTTCTCAGGAGAGTTAAATAATCCCCACTGCTTCAAATTGCCTGTGTTATGGACGATCATCTGATATCATTAATATCATGTGGAGAACATCAGCAGGTTCCGATCTTATATCTATAAAATTGCTTACTCTCGAGTAGAATAATTTTATCTATACAAAATCTTATAATTTACTTATTTACGACAAAAGAAAAAAATAATCTAGGTATTTATTGAATGTTATTTCATATTCTGTTCTAGCAAGGAACAGCAATATATATATAGAAAAAAGAAAAGAAAATGTGTATATTTTTCTAATTTTATTTTTTCGTTTAGAGATATACCTTTTAAATAACCAATTCGTCTGATTTCAGTTAAATTTCTACTTTGAATGCTCCTCTTTTTTGTTTTTAATGATTAATGATTTTTTTTCTTCATTTCAAATTGTTTCCCTGTTTCTTTCTTAAACTCAGATTTAAAGCACAGAGTTGAATGCTCTTCTTTTTTGTTTTTATGATTAATGTTTTTTTTCTTCATTTCAAATTGTTTCCCTGTTTCTCTCTTAAACTCAGGCTTAAAGCACAGAGTTGAATGCTTTTATGATTAATGGTTTTTTTTCTTCATTTCAAATTGTTTCCCTGTTTCTCTCTTAAACTCAGATTTAAAGCACAGAGTACCATTTGTTTGTTTTTTTTTCGTAAATTTAAGCCACAGACAACCAATGTTTCCCTACATATTTAAGCCACAGAGTACCATTGTTTTTTTTCCACTTTTTTAAGCCAGAGAACCATATTTGGATTTTTCCACATATTTATACCATTCTTTTTGATACTAAGAGTAAAACAACGATTATTTAGTGCACTATGTCATATATTTGTTAGTTTAAAATCATATGGTGTTAATTTGTTACTTTTATATCGCACCACAATATTATATGAAATTTATATCGAACCAAAAAACTTACTTGAATTTTTTCCTGGGCTGTGTGGTGATATACTATCGTGGCTGTCGTGACGTATCGAGGACTTCTCGTCGAGGTCTGTTAGTCCATTTCCATTAATATTCGGTGTGCAAGCCTGAGTAGGCAGTCCCGGTTGAGGATCGGTGTTAGCATACATAGCACAGTTTTCGTTTGGAAGATCCTCCAAGTCTAATAAATGGCTTACAGAAAAGTTAGCCTTATTGTTTTGAAAAGCTTGATGATAAGCAGAAACTTTGTCAAAATTACTATTAAACTGTTGTTCCGGTGTCAGAGTATAACTACTCATCTCTCAAGTGAGAAATCCCGTTAAAATGGTTTCCCTTGCCTTGTTCCTTATAAAGAATCTCCTCGATGAGGGTGACCAGTAACACAAAAACGTGGTCTGGTTCCTTATCTCTCACATTAATCGGTATTTAAGTATCTTCTCATAGGAAATTGACGAACTCCGGAGACTTATTGACAGTATGGAGAACTTTTATTTTCTCTGTAGTCAGAACAGAACCACGAGGAAAGTCAAGCCTTTGAAAAATGATACCTTCGGTACTGCCAGCGGTGTCTCTTAATCAGCAGGGAATACGGTAAATAATAGCTCTATTTTAAATACGGCCGCCATTGGATAATAAGCTTACGACAGGAGGGGTCTTATCTCAGAATCTCCGCCTCTGTAAGTGATGCTGAACAAATAGAAACTGTTGTTGGGATTAGAGAAAAGTTGTTTTATCTTATCTTTTCCGAATCTGTATATTTATATTTTGCTTATATAATAAACTTGACGAAAATATAATTTATTCGGTTAGTAAATATCAACTTTTAACTATTATCTTTGTGTTTGAAATTAAACAGAAAACTATTCTTTTACAATGAATTTATAATTTTAAAGACGTGATTGTTTTTAAAATAAATGTCTCGTTTTGAATTAAAAAAAAGATAAACTTAATATGAAATGTTATAATTCATTTTTTTACAGGTTACATTGCATTAATTACATCTATTTATATAGTATCCCTTATGTCCACAAGATTCTAAAATATCATTTGAGTCCGTTTAAAAATTATTTAAAAACAAAAATAGAGCGAGAAAAAAAGCTTTTAATATGGTTCAACTGCAATTTCTTACATAAGGTAAAATATATTTAGAAAATATACCCTTGCTTTATAAAATTCGAATTAAAAAAATTAGAATAAACATATATTATGATTGAATATAATTTAGAATATTTGCTCCCAATGTGTACATAATACAATAGTACAATTATAAGAGCAATATTTGAAAACTTAGATTTAGATGAGGATTGTATCACTTTCAATGAAACAAAAATCCAGCTAAACAAACTACAAAAAGAACTCGCTATCTCCGTAATTTAATTTTTTTTAAAACATAGAAAGAGTACTATATTTATTTTTCAAAGAACGAATGTTCATAGCCATCATATCTCTTTTGTAATAGATTTAAAAAACGATTATCTAACCTATATCAAACGATTACTACATAAAAGAAAGTTATGGTATAACCGATGATCAGTTAAGAGGATAGTTTCCCCTTCATATATAGTCTGACAAGCCAGAATGTATTTGATGTATTTGTTAAATTGATTCCAAATAATAGAAAAAATGAATTTCATGTATTATCTTGAATTTCATAATTTTCATTCAAATCTGTGATGCTTGTTTTCTGCTTGCTGGTTGGTTATATATTCCCTTTTCGGTGTCATTTTTTTTAATTAAAAAAGCCCACAAGGCGTTTGTACATCTTTTTTTTTTACTGTATTAAACACGAGAGGACATTTGCGCCCCAAACTTTATGGACATTTGCGCCACAAACTTTATGGACACTATGGACATTTGCGCTCTAAACTTTGATACAACTGTATCATATAATGACAGAAAATTTACCTATAAAATCATTATTATGCAAGTTAAAACTTAGTTATTATATATATGTGTACTAATTCGAAAGTGGAAAGAACATTGTGTTAAAATTATTTCCTGGAATGTCCAAGGAAATCTAACATGACAATTTATCAAAGCTTATTTCAATATGTGGATATATCAAAAAAGTTTCTAAACAAATCAGGCACCGGTGAATCAGGACAATGACTGTTTCTACGTGAGTTTGATAATTCCTGATGATTACAGAAGTTAATTTAGGAATCAAGAAATTCAAAAACGGTTTTTTCCCCGTCTAATGAAAAAGTGTCTTGGTTGTTACTATGAATTGATTCTTATCCAATTAAGTGTTCTCATTTTCATCCGACACACGCATAGCGGTGAAAGATAGACTCTCTTAGAAATACAAATTATAAAAGTCGATAAGTATAAAGGTTATATAAATTAATTCCAACACGGGTTAATAACGAGTGGAATAATAAAGCACCAACAAGATTAAACTGCTATGTTAAATAAGCACAAATGCCCGTTTAAAAAGTACACATGTTCCATAAAACGCAAAGGTCCCGCTGCAAATTATACAATTAAACATTTTTTTAATGTTCGAGTTTCACAATAAATATTTTTTGAATACATTTCAATGGATTGTAATTATTTTCTAAAAAGAAGACCGTTTCAAAAAATCTAGAAAAAAACCCACATTTGAATATAGTTTTTTTAACATACTTATGAATTAATAAAAACCAATCTCAAAAATTACTCTCAATTTTTTTATGATCACCAGTGGTAGTATTGAACATCTTTAACACGGCTGTTAATCTACACACGCAGAACAATTGGTTCTGCAATAAAAATCGTGAGAGGATTTTCCGGTTGTGCATGAGTGGAGCAATTGTCACCGCTTCAAAAGGTATGTACATTTCTAAATTGCAATTTTTTTAATTCAACTGATCAAAATATTGAAAATCGGAGAATGCTATGCTGTGGTGAATACTTTAACGAAGAGATTTACTATTGTAAATGGAGCTTAACTCCTACAAAATTAGTTGTCCCACCAGAAATTGGCGAAAAAAAGTGACATTAAAATTTTGAAATGGTTCTATTAACAGATATACAAGTTTAAATATTGGTTTTATTATGTCAATGGGTATAAATGTTGTTTCGGGTTGAGTATACGCTGTCCAAAGATGATAGACATCTTAATAAATCTAAAAACTACAAATTTTCATTATTTTATGCGTCAGGGGATCGGTTCTGACTGAGGACATCGTGAATGCGTGAGGGGACGTGAAATCATATTATCTTTTTATCCAGGCTATGAGTCGTTGAAAAGGTGTCGTTTGTGAAAAAACACATTTGAGTGCATAAAGATAAACTGCTCAGTCGCTCTGGATACACCCGCAGAGGTCCAACCCTGAACAGTTGGAACAAAAATGGATACAATATTTAAGATTTAAGGTCTGAATTTGGATTGTAATTGATATTTGACACATAATTGTATAGGTTCTGAATAAATGTAGTCAAAGAACTTCGAAACGTTTGACGTCCTAACTTCAAGTCTAATTCGAATTACAATGCGCGTCAAATTCGCTTTACTGTCCAAACGACGTTAACTTTTAAATCGCATTCACAAAAGCGTATTTCTTTGGATAATTCGAATTAGCTAACTCGAATCAATTCGAATTAAAAAGGAACAGTGTGTCAACGCGATTAGCGAATTCGATTCGAATTCAATTCGAATTAAATGTCCGTGTGAACGAGGCGTTATATTCAATTGAAAATGTCTTGCTAGCTGTTGTGCAATACACTGTGCTGTTACACACTAATGAGTAAATACACAATGTATGGTCAAATAAAGATCAATAACCCGGCGAGGGAAGAACAAAATATTTGCGAAAGCAAATTTACAGATCTAACATTGTTGGGTTGATATTTATATATATATACTAGAACACACCCGTGATATCGCGGGCCGTGACTGAATTACAAAAGTATATCATTGCGCAAGCCTTATTTTAGTATTAGTATTGTCATCTGATAAAGTCATGACGATAATAAGATACACAGTTTTCTCTGCTTTCAAATCTTTCTGTTTGAACCCGTCGAACTGGAACTTATCAATTATTGGTAATATTATTTTTTTTGAAAACAAAAGGTCCTAGAATGGAGCATTTTTTAATCAACAGCATTGTGTTATATAAGTTATGAATAAAGTTGAATTCTTTGATTCGCTGTTCTACGTCATGCCCGCTAACAAATTGAAAACTGTACCTATACGCATAATTTTTAATTCAGATTTTTAGTTCTTATTGTTATCTTCGAATGTCTTACTGATTTAAAATACTACAATAGGTAAAAATTTGACAATTTAGTAGTGTCAACCCTGTGATTATGACCCGTGCATATAGCATATTAATCCTGAATACACCGTTTGGAGGTGCGCCTGTCAGATGTGGAAGGTACCGTATATGGTAATAGGTAACAGGTAAATATACTATTGGTATCGGTATCGGACTCGACCCGGAACTTCTTAATTATTGGCAATATTAATTAGGTGGAAAACAAAAGGGACTGGAGTGGTGTAATTTTTAATCTACACCTTTGTACTATATTAGTTATATATAAAGTTGAATTCTTTGATTCGTCGTTTTTGCGTGATGACGGCTGACAAATTGGACCTCGTAATTTTAGTATTATAGATATAATCATAGGTTTGAACGTAGTTTTCAATTTAGACTCGTGTATATTATATATATATACTGCTTGTGAAGAAACCATCGTAAACCGAAGAACAAAGACAAAATCATGCAAACGAAAAGAAAAAATAACTGTCCACAAAACAGTACAAAGAAACGAAAGACAATGCAATCAACCATGGCCATAAATTGAATACACAACTCGTTTGTCCGTTTAGTATGTCCATTGCGTTAACGATAACTTTCAAGAAAACAGGACGAACTGAATTTCGTACAGCATCGTATAGCTTAAACAATATTATTACAATTTTTAAGCTCTCTGATACGGCTGTAAGATTATATATTATCCAGATTTGTATCTCCGAGCGTGAAAAAATCCTGCTATGAACTTTAGCCTCTGATAGTTTTATTTACATATTGCCTATATACCTATTTTACGCGTACCTCACATCTCTAGATATAGATTTATATTCTGTTATTTATCATAGTAAAAACTTCATAAGACTTTAAATATATCAAATCTTAAGACAGCGTTATCCATCTTTCTCTTTACTGATCGTCTGCTCACAGCACGAGGTAACATTCTTAGGTAAACTATCTTCTGTTTTTCAGAAAACATTCTCTTTTAATGCACCATAGAAGCAGAGAAGACATCGAATGGAAGAATAAAAAGACATAACATAACATGATGAGGGTATATAAAGATAGGAAGCTATGTAATTAGCAGGCAAACTCTCAGAGGATGGCTGACCCGAACACATGTTCTAGACGCCATCAAGACTGGAGGGGCGGACGGATAACGTTCTGGATTTGGAGAGTGGTCGATCTTTTCGATGTTTTGATGCCAAGCAAAATCATTTGATACTTGTTGTAAGCGATTTTTTCATCGCTTGAATGCCTGTTTGTTTTATTTCTATATAATCTTCCAACCGCAATAAAACTCTTTTGTGCTTCATCATAGCATATTTAACTGAAATAATGTTATGGCTGTTTTCTATCACTGTAAACATATCACTAGAATATAAAAGGGGGAGGGCGGGCAATTGTGTCTGGTCGAAGACTAATACTTTATTTAAGGATTAATACAAATTAAAAAAAAAAAGTTCAATTATCTGATCCTTTCTAAATTATATCAAATTTTATTATTATTTAATAAATGAACTCTTATATTTTAGAAGCAGAATTTTTATGTCACTTTTTGAAGTGCACAATTGACACATAAAAAAATACAGATATAGTTTTCAGCAAATAATAGATCGGCAAGCCAACATGCTTACCCCAAAATTGCCAACTTTAACATATTTGAATACGAAATCAAGCCAAAATTATGGCATATATTTTGATACGTTAAAATATGATACTAGTATATAAATAGTTGTAGTTGGCATATTAGTTGTTACATTCAAAAAGTTAAAAAAAAGTAGTCTAAAATCAGAATTAAGACAAAACTGTAAGAAATAACGTCTTTTCATACATTTTTATGAAATCAACAATGAGACAAAAAGAACTAAAATTCGAATCACTATGTATCACATGAAAGTACTGAAACGTTCGTTATTGATATATCATATATTTTTTAGCATTAATCAGTTGTATGTGTGGTTTATTTTTATGTTTTGTTGCTGGAAATAAAACTACAATATGACACTTAAGACCGTGATATTTTATATAATGTAAAGAATGGAATCGATGCAAATCATTTGAAAAATAAATATGATGATCATAAAAAACAATGTAAGTAAAGCCTTGAACGAAATTTAAGCAAAGGCTTCAAAACGAACCAAAGCCTATTCTATAAATTGCAATTTGACTAAGGTGGGATTGTTCACTAAGTTTTCGAAGCGCGTAGTCCAAATTGAATTATGCATGATTCTGAGTTCTGCATGACCGATGCAATGAAAAGGTCTCATCAGAAAAAAATTATTTTTCATTGTAGATAATATTTTGATAAGCAAAGCAAATGTTTATATGGTATTCTCCACATTAAACTGTCAATTTCGCCTTTATCTACTTTTCAGTACCTTTGCGTACGAATTGCACGCGATGAGTACCGGTGACGTGTAATATGATAAACGTGACAGACGACTGATAGCCCGGATGATAGGTCGCTTACATCCTTCCCATATCAGCATCAAGAAACATTAAAATGACAAACGAACAGCTAATCACACTTGTTCTGATGGTCAAGAAAGCTCATTAATTTTCACGGATGCATTTTCGTATATCATCGATGTGCCTTCATTACTATCTTTTGGTATAGGATAGGTCATATAACACTGATTTGTCCTTGCAGTGGGGCATGTTTCTAAAACCTCCGTGTGAAATAGCACATCATTGTTGTCTGGAAAACGCTGACTTTGGTTACTCGTCAAACTAAAGACAACTGTAAATTAAATAAACAAATATATATAAGAAATTGGGAGACTACAACAGTTAAAAAATGTATTCGGATTTTTGTGACAGTAAATCTTCAATCGTCTTAGTAAAGTCTTCCGAATTCCCTTTCTTAAGTGCTGTGTTAAGGCGTACACTTTTTCTCTTGCATTTTTAGAGTTATAGGAGAGTATCTTTTCTTGAAGTTTTATTTTCATTTGCACTACTTATGTTTTCTTTCTTTTTCGGTCTTTTTTTACATAGAATTATTACGCAGACCACTACCCATCTGATTGTTTATGCCATACATATTCCATGGAGTTTGAAATAACTGACCTTGCATATAGATTACTTGACATTTTACCTGAACGAAGCATTGAATTTACCGTCCCCAATCTGGTTAGACGTGACTCCGACATCCAATGTACCCAAGCCTGTGTCTACATTGGATCATGAGAAACCAGTAAAGTGATGTTAAATTGACCGGCATGAAGGGACAGGTATCGTCTATGACAAGATCGAAAGGTTTCCATACACCAAGTTGAATTAAAATAAACCTGTTTAACAACAGCAACATATATAGAACTCGTAATTGTCGTTACTTGTTTGCATATATTTTTTGAGTGGAAAAAAGTTCCTGTTTACAATATGACAAATAAAAGGAAAACTAATGTGTGTCGAAGTAAGTCATAAACAGATGACAAAAAACTAAAACAGAAAAGCAGCGACAATAGTTCACCCACTGCACAGTTTAGATTGAGTCATGCGCATTGAGAAAGTTTCATGGTTGCATGGTTGTCACTTTGTTTTTAATTTGTTCAGACTTTATTGTTTTTTGTGAATTCGACTATAAAATGCGATTGACGTGTATTGAATTATTTTGCATTTGAATTCGCACATAGTGCATACAAATTCGGTAACGTAATTTTAGGTTTGAACTAAGATGGACCGGAATTAATTGGCTATGGCCTTATGGCCTTTATGGTCATTTGGCTCTTCAACTCCTAGTTTAGGTTTCTATACATCCTTGGGCTTCAATATTCGGCTTTGTGCGGTTCTTGACGAAGATAAGTCCAGAAAAGAGCTTCAGACGCCTGAAATCAATATAATGCTGTTTTCATCTGTTTCAAGCACTGGGTTGATACTGATGCTTGTGGACAATCAGTCACTGTGGTATCATCAGGTGCTGACATAATTCACAACAACGTTATCTGGCCATGGATTTAGAAATTATTTAGAAACTGTCAAACTCTTAGATAAAGTTAACCTTATATGGATTTTGCTTTTCTTTTATAGGTCCGGTTTGGTCAAATAGCTCTTCAACTGTTAAGATTCTTATACATTATTGGTTTTCAATAATCGGCTTTTCAATTGAGAGTTTCTGGTAAAGATAAATCCATTATTTTCTGTTATGTTTCTTTTTTTAATACACTCGTACGTTTTATATATTCGGTTTTCAGCGTATCATATACGTTCATATACATTTTCTCTTTTTCTATCGTTTTTTGAAAGCTATGTTATTATGGGATACCAATTTAACATACACCGAACGACGGAGCGAATAAGTTTGATCTAACAAGCAATATAAATAAAGTGAAGATGTCTATATAACATAGACGTTACATTTTATTATAACAATTATGTAGGAACAGTGTCAAAAGGATAACTCTGCGGGAGAATTTTCTTTCCTGAAATAAAGATTTTGCTTCTATTTTTGTATTTTACTGAAAATATATAAACTTTGTTTTAGAACATTCCTCATAAAATTTTGTTTAAATGCTCTCATAATACAGCTATATTTTAGCCAAATATAGATTGAGGTAAATTAGGGTCATTGCAATTATCACTTTTTGAAAAGAAACTTGGCAGTATAATCTTTATTTGCAGTATCGTAGGTGTAAAACGAAAGACAACTCAGATATTTTCAACTTAAACCAACAATAATTGATTCGTTGAACGAGGTGCGTCGGAACATCGATATATACTGCATGTCCTCCAAGATGCGGATGTAAAGGGGTGATGGCAAAGGCTCCTGTTTCTATCCATTGGCAGGTCGACTATCCATAGATATAGAAGTGCCTGTGGGTGCATGATGATGCCCGCCCTCTTATGAACCTTCACATGGGATAAATGAAAATAGACTTTTTACAAATATCACTCCAAACGTCGCCCCCTTTTAAAATCCCGGACACTTGTTTCTATCAATTGGAAGGTCGACTGTCCATATAAATAGAAGCAAGTGCCAGTGTCCACACCTTCTGCCCTGTCAACCCAGCTTTGGATGAAATTCGTCTCAAAGGTTTGTAATATCAGTGCCAGTCTCGAATATTTACGAAGGACCGCTGTCCTTCTGTCCTTTGTATTATACATTATATAAAAATTTGCGTTGCACTATCGAGTTTAAATTTCTTGTATTACCAATAAATAGAAATCGTGTACTAGGAAAAACTTTAGAATATTCCATATAATCGAATTAAAAGACATTAACTATAAGAAAATATTTTATTATCTAAAATTATTTTTAAAAAAACCCAAAAAACATCAGAAATACTGGACTCGAAAATTAAGGAAACGTTTCATGATATCGTCTTTGGAAATAGCATTGTCCTTAGATAATAAAACGGTGCACATCAAATGGGCTCGTGTCTATTGGTATTTTGTGTCATGGGGTTTGTGTCTCACTGCCGCATGACCTACAATTCCTCTTATTCAAACGAGTAGGTTACACATTCCCCATTTCAATTCTCAATGTTATTCAACAATAGACTGGTGTCTATGTAATAATATGTCAGGCTCGAAATCGCCACTAGTATAAGACAAAATATTGCCAAAGATTTCCCATCAGGGTTGTATTTCAAAGCCTAGAAAAGCGGTAAACAACCAGAGAAAGAAAACATTGTCAAAAGTTCTTAAAAATGTGATCTCAAGCATGTTATCAACATTTATTGGCATATGATATTGATATCCTAGGCTGTTAATATTATCAAAAATAGGAATAAACCATAGATGTCATTATGTTATTGAAATGGTAATTTTTTACATAGATAGAAGTTCTACGGTAAGTTAAGTTATTGCGGGTACTATCAAAGACATTTCTATCTATATATACGTACACGCCAATGTAATATCTTAACATTTCGATAACAAATTATTAAATATTTTAAAATTAGTTAAAATGATGTAGTCCGTGCTAGAACTAGACTACGGTCACACTTGTTTAGTTTTATAAGAATGGTGTGGTTGTCTATTTTTTTCTTGTTTTTCGCATGTTAAAATGACTGATCATTGTAAAAATAAGGAGATGTGGTCTGAGTGCCAACAAGACTACTCCAAACCAAGACCAACTGACGTAGGAGTTTACAGTGAAAGGTCATCGTAGGGTAGGGCCTTCTACATTGAGCAAAAAAACAAAACACAACAATACCGGCCGTGCATAGATTTAAGCTTTAAAGGTCACGAACTGACGATTGCACAACTGACGGCCTGATATAACTTTGTAAAAATTAATCAACAAAAAATGAATATGTTTTAACACCCAAATATTCTTATTTTTTCGGCCTATTTTTCTCTATTTTTTACTTTTTTTTCATTTGTCTGTAATATATAGGAATAGGTTCATTCGTTATTGTCCCTTTTGTAAACCCGGTCATCAAGACCATGCACGTACACATATACTTTTGCCCTCTGGCCTTTGTTAGTTTAACGTTTAACTCCGAAGTTGAATGGCTTTTTGCAAATTGTTTTTTTTGGTTATGTATTTTGGAGATTTTGAAATTTTGATTCATTTAAATGAACTAGATGAGCATACATTTTAAATTTTTTCAGTCTCGTCTGTTTTCTGCTTTTTTGTCGGGTTACTGTTGCTTTGACACATTCCCCGATTTCGTTTTAAATTTTAGTTGAATTTAATAAACTTTTGGTACTTTTCTTTTGCAGTGGGGTTTTCCATTTCCAAGTACTGATAGAAGGGAGATAATAGCCACAACCAGCGACATATAGTCTCTGCCACAACCAATATGGCCTTGATAGCTTTCCATACATTATTCAGTGCATGCAATTAATGTTATGGTTTTTTTGTATTATTAGCAGAAAAACATTATTTTTTTTAATTAAAGACTTGTAAATAAAAATAAAATGAATAAAAATGAGTAGCATTGATAATTCTTTAATATTTTGTTAAATTATTAATTTACTGCGGTCCTGTTAATAGTTTATTTTTAGAAGACGAAAAACATCTGATTAGTGTTTATTATGTCAAATTTTTCAGATTTCGAGAAACCTACAGTTGTAAGACAGCAGCCGATTACAGAATACAAATTATGAACATGTAGCAAACACACATTTTCGGTCCCTCTTGCCAGGGAACTCCGAAAATGATAAAACAGGGCTAAAAAGATGAAGATGCTGGGTTTTACGTTCTGCATCTTTGTTTTGAGTTCATTATTATTTTCGTGCAGTTCAGTCCCTCAAACATGTACTGGCAGGGAAATATTCACAAACAAAAGTGGGACAATAAGAGGTGGAGTAAAGAATGAAACAATAAGAGCTGGAGAAGAGAATAAATATAGCAATTATTCCAGATGTGAATGGCTTATTGATGGTAAATATAACAAGTATACACTGGGTACATGTATTTTGCAAATAAATCCTCTATATGGCATACATAAGATGATGTATCAAATAAGCATATTTAAAAAGAATCGAGGTACATGCAACTAAACCTGTTTCTTACATGTACCATTCACTTTCTCAACCCTGCCAACTAATGTTTTATCTAAAGCAATTTAGCATGGCTTGACGTGTTACGCCATCATTGGCTGATCTATTTGACGACAAAAGAGTTGATTTCAGCTTCTCCATTGTGAACTATCTATTTCTATACATGTATAAAATGTAGCAACATTCCAGCAGCGCCTGTATACAGAGTCTTAGATGTTGCAATTGATACAATACTCCCGGGCTTGTATTTCCTATCATGATTTCCTTGATTGAGAGTTACTGCTCACAAGGAAGCTATTAAACCAAGAGTTCCAAATTTCGAAGTTAAAATCGCCCCTTCGTAAATTTTACAGAAACACCATCACAAATTAGTTGACCATTATGGAACAACTGTTTCAGAGATGATATTGTATATATGTTCCTTTTAAATGTTGTTACTACAATCCCCATCCCTTTTCACGAATGTGACCTACCGAATTAGACTATTTACTGGGTTTGTAATAACTTGAGCAACATGACAGGTGCCACATGAGGAGCAGGATCCACCTACCTTTCCAGAGCACCTGAGATCACCTCCAGGTTTGGGTTTTTGTTGCTTAGTTTTCTATGTTGTGTCTTGTAAACTATTATTTGTCTGTTTGTTTTTTTCTTTTTCAACCATGGCGTTGTCAGTTTATTTTTTCGATCTATATGTTTGACTGTCCCTCTGGTATCTTTCACCCCTTTTTCAGCAATCTTCACTATAAACTTTTGAATCTACAGGTTAAAAGAAATTGATAATGATTAACACTTATTAAACATTGCTTTATTTATTTTTCAGCTGGGTCTTCAGACAAGTCTATCCTGCTGGAGTTTTCCTCTATGGAAACAGAATGTTCCTATGATTTTGTGATGATATACGATGGAAATTCCTTCAATAGTACCACTTTGGCCACATATTCTGGGAACACATTACCCAAACCAGTGTTAGCAACATCTGGTTATGTAAGTAGACGGTTTCATGTATGACTAGAAAATAGAAATTCAATTCAAGCAATCAATTTCAACACATGATTAAAGTACATTTACATGTAGTAGTACACAGGGAAAAAGTATTGTTAAATGTCTATGTCATAACAATATGGAAATGTGATTTAATTTGATTGCCAATGAAACAAATTATACTAAATGATGCATGTGAATAAACTTAGCTACTATATAGTCAACAGTGCTACAATGAAAAAAACTAACTACTGTAAGTATATATACATAAAAAGGCCCTACCCATCATGGCAAATATTATTGTACAGGAAAAAGGAAATGTCAAACAAAACAAAAAATGATTCAGTTCATTGGTTAATTATAATTAGTCATACAAAATAGCTAGGTCACTCTATTTTAATTTTTAGGTCTTTATACATGTTATAGACATAGTGAGATATATCATTAGTTGGAGCAATTTTAAACTATCTAAATAAAAACCAGTATTTTCTAATTGTATAATTTTAATAAGAATGGACATATTCTTGTACATGTGACACTATAATGTGTGATATTAATTTTACACATATTACCTATACAAGTGAATCATTTGTATTCTAAAAAATGATTAAGAAATAATTCATGGGGGCTTGAATATATCGTGATTTTACCACGGGTTGGCCCTTTATGACAAATATTTTACCCTGAGTGATAGCGAGGGGTAAAATATCGTCATAAAGGGACAACCCGTGGTAAAATCTAGATATATTCAAGCCCCCATGAATTATTTCGATTCTAATAGGTCAAATACGGCAATTCTTTTGGATCGAAGCGCCCTGGGTGGAGGCAAATATTTGCCATTCCCAGAAATAAACACACTATTAAATTGGCGTAAAAGAACGGAGCAAACTGAATTAGTGACATGCTTAAACTATTTAAAATAGAATATATAGATAGTTTTGAATTAATTTAAATGATAATTTACTTATATGTCTTAAATGTTTTAACAAATATGGCTTATTACACATTTTAGCATCGTTTGTTTACGTTACCATGTTGTGATGATTTTTGGTAATACAAGCGTGTATTTTCCCGTAAAATGCTCATATTCTAACGTCATCGTTTTATGACGTCGCAAACTCATTAATAAAAAAGCGTATGACGTGGGAGTACGATCGGAACAGCCCATGCAATATATTCAAATTTTCCCACGGGTGTGTACTCAAAGCGTTTGAAGGACGTCATGTTAGAATAATGAATATACATGTAGGGATACACTCTTATTCATTGTTCTCCCTTCAAATGTCATTTATGTCACCCAGTCCAGCAACAAAGTCTACAGACTTTAAATAGCAGAAAAAGAATAATTTTTTTTTTCATTTTCTAAACATACATGATGATATCTTTACTTTTCCTTAATCTATGATCACTCCATAACAAAACTTTTATATAAACTCAATTTGGGCCAATGTAGTTTGCATTTATGTCTTCTCCAAAAGTAACATTTCCAGGCGGAAATGTACAATGTATATTATCATGGTCATCATGACATGACTATAGAGTTTGATAAGCAAGAAATGATAGAAAAACTCAATAGGGTAAGGTTTTTTCATTCAATCTTGTTTTGTTGAAAATGTAGAGGGTGCCCTTATTATTTTCATAGTTAATCTTTAACTTACTCCATACTAACATTCAATTTTAATTCAAAATCCAATATTAACTGACTGACTGATAAATAACAAAATTAAATGCTTCATATCAAATTTCTGTTGTAATATTAATTTAGTATGAATTTGTTGTAAATCAAAAAATATGAATTGAAAAAAAATATGTCTATTTCAGATGCTGATATACTTATTTAGTGATAGGAATTATAATTTAAAAGGTTTCGTTGCTAACTATACATTACAAGACTGCCCGTACAATTGTAACCGAAATGGTACATGTGCCAACCATGTTTGTCTCTGTGATAAAGGATTTGTAGGAGAATTCTGCGAAAAACAGTTGTGTCCCAATTCTTGTAACTCTCATGGACAGTGTTATCAAAGTGGCTGCCATTGTGATGGGGGATACATCGGAGATGATTGCAGTTTGCCGATTGGTCGAATGGAAGATGATGTTCGTTGGTACAGTTTATCAAAATCTAGTCAGAACTTTACTGCAAGATTTGGACATACTAGTGCATTTATCAAAAGTGTAAATTGTATATATACTTATGGAGGTTTTAGTCTTTATCGTATTTTAGATGATGTAGTGCGATACTGTTTGAATTCAAGCATGTGGGAAATTGCAATAAAATCAAATCCATGGCCGAATGGGCGGAAAAACCATGCATCTGTGACAGTAGACAAAGGATTCTATATCCTAGGGGGAGTTTTAGACAATGGTTCATATTCAAATGATTTGTGGTTTTATGATACATCTTCTGACAATTGGACACAAAAGGCCACAAATAGTTCACTTCAGTTAGAAAAATTAATGGACCACACATTGACATATGCTAATGGATGGTTGTATGTAATAGGGGGTAAAAAGGAAGATGGTTTATTCTCGTCTGACATTTTCCGCATCAATGAAACAGACTGCGAAAGTTGGGAAAAACTGAAAATGTCAGGTGATCGACGACTCAGTCGTATGGTGTCTGGTCACACTGCAGTCTTTCATTCTGTTTCCAACACGATTTTAGTGTATGGTGGATATCGATCAAAATACTCTAAATACGTTGTGCTTTCTGGTTATGTGTATGCATTTAATTTACAATATAATGTGTGGTCCGTTATAAAAAACCCACAAATAGTAGAAGAACCGACGTATAAACATCGTGAAAATCATATTCCAAACAAGCGAGCACACCATACATCTGTAATTATGGGTAATTATATGGTGGTGTATGGAGGTAATATACACATTCATCAAGAACTGGAGACGTGCTATGATAATGAGATATTCTTGTATCATCTTGGCTGTCATCAGTGGGTCAAGCATCCATTGTTTATGGTAACTGGTAAGTCAACATAGAAATGTATACACATATTCCATTTGTTCCAATTGATTTGTTCCAAAACAAAGTTTTGCACCATGTACATGTATATATATAATACACTTAAAATTATTATATATATTACTTCAAAAACGTCCTGGCAATTGAGATTTTAAACTGATAAGAAATAATTATACCATCATCATGATCATGGCATGTACACTGTACATGTTCATTTGTACAAGTTGTGAAATCAAAAACAAGTGTATAAATGATGGTTCAGCATATATTGTTTTTATGCCCAACCTACCATAGTAGAGGGACTATGTTTTCTGGTCTGTGCCTCCGTTCGTTCGTCCGTCTGTGCGTCCGTTCGCTTCAGGTTAAAGTTTTTGGTCAAGGTAGTTTTTGAAGAAGTTGAAGTCCAATCAACTTAAAACTTAGTTCACATGTTCCCAATGATATGATCTTTCTAATTTTAATGCCAAATTATAGTTTTGATCCCAATTTCATGGTCCACTGAACATAAAAAATGATAGTGCGAAGTCCAGGTTAAAGTTTTTGGTCAAGGTAGTTTTTGATGAAGTTAAAATTACATCAACTTGAAAATTAGTACACATGTTCCCTATGATATGATCTTTCTAATTATAATTCCAAATTAAAGTTTTGACCCCAATTTCATGGTCCAATGAACATAGAAAATGATAGTGCAAGTGGGGCATCCGTGTACTATGGACACATTCTTGTTTTTTTCTCAAGTAGCTCAGTCTTAACAGATTAGAGAGGAGTTTTAATAAGAGGGAAAGCATTTTATTTTCAAGTGTCTGATCAAACAGTAAATTTGAAACATGTACAATGTAGTAAAATCTATAATCAATTAGCAATAATTTCAACTGACAATAAAAAAAAATGGGCTGGTTTAACAGCTAAAGAGGGACGAAAGATACCAGAGGAATACATGTATTTTTTAGTTAAACTCATATATCGAAAATACACTGACAACGCCATGGCAAAAAAAGAAAAAGACAAACAGTCAAACCATAGTGCACATGACACAACATAGAAAACTAAAGAACAAGCAACAAGAACCCTCCAAAAACTAGGGGTGATCTCAGGTGCTACGGAAGGGAGCAATATATGATACAACAGCAGATATCATCATGATGATAGAGCAACACAAATTTACTTTAAACTAAATCAAATTGATATACATGTACATATCTTCCAGTTTATCAAATGTTGATTAAATAAACATGATAAATACACTATGATGATAAATTCATACATGTATGATAAACATGATAAACACAAGCATTAATTTCTAAATTAACATCATTTTTACAAAACAATTTCAGATACTCATGGGAAGAGAAGATTTGGTCATTCAAGTGTATCAGCCTTTGGTAATATAATGTTTGTAATAGGAGGCTACAGAGGGGGTGTTCTTGGAGATGTAACGGCCTTCAAGTTTCCACCTACAATAGCCCCAGCAGAGGTTTGTGATGAATGTTTGTCTATCACAGACAATGTAAATGTAAGAAGATGTGGTATGAATACCAATGAGACAACTCTCCATCACTGTTTAAATGAAGTGGATATAAGTAATTGAAGACAACCTTACAGCCTTCAAAAATGCTGCTATAAAAGGCACTGACATAAAAAAAAGTGAAACAATTCAAACAAGAAAAATAACGTTCTAATTTATATCAAATTAATTTGCTTTAACACCCTTAACCTGGGAAAGTGGTATAACAGTTCAACAGAACAATCTGTAAAAAAATTAGTTGCAATTGACTTTTACAAACTCTAAAGATCAGTACAGTGTAACCATTTAAAAAAAATTATAATGAATTTTCAGAACAGTGTATTGTAACCCACCTAATTTGACACCTGAGTATTCCAGCATCCTGCTGTAACCGACACATTTTCATGATCCCAAAATATGCATAACCTTGCAGAAAAAACCTATGTATTGCATCATCCTGCTTAATCTGACATTGTTTTCTGTTCTCCCAGTGTGTCAGGCAGATTACACAGGTTACACTGGGTTTATCTATTTTGATGATCTTTTTCAACTTTTGAGTTATTGACCATTTATTTTATTCTCTTCATGATTCAAAAGTTAATTTTTAGTTGCATAAATAGTGAAAATTTGATAACTTTATTACATTTATCTTTAAATGTTTCATTTGTAGGCTGAGTCAGGAGAAGATACAGATTATTGCAAACAGTACACAGATGTACAAAAAACAGATGTACAAAAATGTATTGATGATATAGAGTGTGTTTTGTGTACTGCAAGGATTGACACAAGGCGCACTGGTTGTGTACACAGAACAAGGAAGAGGGTATATATTTATTATTTTGTTTACTGTAAAATTTTGGGAAACAAACATTTTTAAGAAGAGGGAATGTGTCCTGGCAACTTTATTTTTGTCTGATCAATAAATCTTAAAGGTAAACTATGTATTTGAAATCCTCTTGTCTTTTTATTCTCTTGTCATCACCACTTTGCGGTTCACTGAACATGTATCTTAAGATTTTTTTTGTGTATGAAATCCGATGTTTGAATCGTGGTGTAATTGTCAAAACATGCAATTTTTGCTAACAAAGTATAACTAATAGATTAAGTCCAAAAAATTAAAATTTATAAAAAATTAGTTTATCAACATGATTTAATGCAAAATTTAAAAAGGTTTTAAATGAAAAATCGTCATAACTACATTTTATGATTGATACCTGTATCTAACATTCATTTCAAGTATTTTGTTGAAGAAATAATGTAGATTTTACGAATCCATTTATGGTCCCTGTTTTACCATTGTAAAGTCAACAATTATGAGCACGCTGATGTGCACAATTTGAAAGATGCACTGCCAATTTAACAGTTTACATCCGAACATCAAATTCATATCAAAGTAAATCGTTTTTTATACGACCGCAGAAAATGGAAAATGTTTTGGTCATATATTGGTATCACGTTTGCGTCATCGTCTGTGGCGTCCGAATACTTTTTCTCAAAAACCTTTCAACCAATTTGCATAAAACTTTGGTTAATTGTTTATATCTATTGATGTAAGCTACCTTTCGTTTTTTATAAATTTTAGATTTTATGTTTCAAAGTTGAGGGGTTTTATTCATTAAAAATTGGGATTTTCCAGTTTTCGGACAACAACTCAAAAATGTTCTCATGGAACTTTGGTGAATTGTTTATATCTATTGATGTAAGCTCCCTTTAGAATTTTATAAAATTTAGATTTTATATTTCTGAGTTATGGGGGTTTTATTCATTGAAAAAGGGAGGGATTTTCCAGGTTTTGGACAATTACTCAAAAACTCTTTCAGCAATTCTCATGAAACTTTGTTTGTTTTTAGTCTGACAACACATTTATTAAGTATTACAGCAAAAAATCCAATTAAATATAAATTCAATTCATACATCTAATTTCAAGTTCTTTGACTACATTTATTCAGAAACCTATATACATGTATGTCAAATATATAATTACAATCCAAAGTCAGACCTGTATCAAACTTGAATATTTTGTCCATTTTCCCCCCAACTGTTCAGGATTGGACCTCTGCGGGTGTATCCAGCAGCCCTCGGCAAAGCAGTTTATTATGTCTTTGTCAAAGGGTTAAAGTAAATATTTCGTACAAATTTTATGAAAATCAAACGAACCAAATTTATTAGAGTCAAGGTGTTTGGTACCACCTTTGATAAACATGAACTGTATATGTATATTTATCATTGTAGGAATGTGATTCCAGTAAGAATCCAATCTTAGTAGATACACCCTGCCAAGGAATCTGTTCATCTTTACTGTCATGCCAATCATGTTTAAGTCACGGACAAGGAATTAACTTGATGTCGTCATCACCTAGCAACAGAGTATACCAGGAAGAATGTTCTTGGTGTGTGAAAAGCTCAACTTGTACACAGACAGTTGGTAAGTGTAGTTATACTTGTGGATTGTATTTATATGTGGTGAACCAACACATGGGAGTGGAGATTTCAGGTAGGATAAGGAGTTTATTGCACTATGATCTGTAAATAAGATTTGTCCTTGGAAGAGGATTTCAAGTAACATGTTAAATTTTTTAGTAATGGGGGGATTTAGTTATCCTTCAAGCTCAATAACTTCACGTATAAAAGATTTTAAAACTAAATGCGCAAAAGATAATTGCGGTTAGGTATAGATTCTATTCCTTGTTTGCGTTTTTCTAATTTTCTTCTTGACCAAGGTTTTAGAGAAGAGTAATAACACAAGCTCATATTTAATCCTATCCAAATGTATGTATTCAGTAAAAGATTACTTAGTGGTTAATTACAAATTTCTCAAAGAAAGAATGTGTGTTATGCAGAGACTTTGTAAATCCTTTCCTGTCAACCTACATTCATAATCCCTTGAATAGGAGTCTGCTGGTAGAATAAAAAACAAAAATAAACACTTCTGCAGTTCAACTGCAAAACAATTGCCTGTGTAAAATAGATTTGATATATGTATTTTTAGATCCTGATGAGCTTTGTCTGCCTGGAGAGGATTTCATTTCTGGATTGGATGGTTGGTGGGGATCAATTAATCCAAGTTGGAACTCTATAGAGCAGTGTACAAACAATGACATTCCAGCAGGGATACAGGTCATGTACTACTACGAGCCAGATAACATACTGCAACCAGATCAAGTAAGTACTGTACAACTTGGATTTCTACCCTCCACATGGGGAGTGGACCTGAGTTTGCAATATTTCAAGATTGTCCTAAATGCCACTTCTTTTCTTTCATTCTACAAATTTAGCATATAGTACATCAGAAAAATAAGTTTAGGTTTGGTATTTGATATTTTTACAAAACCAGAAAAAAAAATCTATATGGAAAGGACATATTTAAGTTGGTTTTGTTTGTCTTTTTATACGACCGCAAAAATTGAAAAAATTTTGGTTGTATATTGGTATCACGTTGGCTGCGTTGTCGTTTTCGTCCGAAGACATTTGGTTTTCCCACTCTATCTTTAGTAAAAGTAAACAGAAATCTATGAAATTTAAACACAAGGTTTATGACCATAAAAGGAAGGTTGGGATTGATTTTGGGTGTTTTGGTCCCAACAGTTTAGGAATTAGGGGTCAAAAAGGGCCCAAATAAGCATTTTTCTTGGTTTTCGCACCATCACTTTAGTATAAGTAAACAGAAATCTATGAAATTTTAACCATAGTCTATGACCAACAAAGGAAGATTGGGATTGATTTTGGGAGTTTAAGGCCCAACAGTTTAGGAATAAGGGGCCAAAAACAGATCCCAAATAAGCATTTTTCTTGGTTTTTGCACAATAACTTTAGTATACTAGTAAGTTAATAGAAATCTATGAAATTTTAACACAAGGTTTATGACCACAAAAGGAAGGTTTGGATTGATTTTGGGAGTTTTGGTCCCAATGAATTAGGGTCCAAAAGAGTCCAAAATTATACTTTTTTTTTGTTTGATTTCATCAAAAAATGAATTATTCGGGTGCTTTGATATGCCAAATCTAACCGTGTATTCAGATTTTTAATTTTTGGTCCTGTTTTCAAATTGGTCTGCATTGAGGTCCAAAGGGTCCAAAATTAAACTTAGCTTAATTTTGACTAAAAATTGAATTCTTTAGGATCTTTGATATGCTGAATCTGAACATGTACTTAGATTTTTGATTATGGGCCCAGTTTCAAGTTGGTCTAAATCGAAGTCCAAAATTGTTAGATTAAGTATTGTGCAATAGCAAGAAATTTTCAATTGCACAGTATTGTGCAATAGCAAGAAATTTTCAATTGCACAGTATTGCGCAATAGCAAGAAATCTTCAATTACACAGTATTGTGCAATTGCAAGAAATCTTCAATTGCACAGTATTGCCCAATAGCAAGACATATCTAATTGCACAATATTGCACAATAGCAAGAAATTTTTAATTGCATACATGTAGTTTTGTGCAATATCAAGAAATGTTCAATTGCACAGTATTGTCCCGTTTTCAAATTGGTCTACATTATTTAAAGGTCCAAAGGGTCAAAAATTAAACTTTGTTTGATTTCATCAAAAATTGAATATATGGGGTTCTTCAATATGCTGAATCTAACCATGTATTTAGATTTTTATACGACCGCAAATTTTGAAAAAATTTTCGTCGTATATTGCTATCACGTTGGCGTCGTTCGCACTCTAACTTTAGTAAAAGTGAATAGAAATCTATGAAATTTTAACACAAGGTTAATGACCATAAAAAGAAGGCTGGTATTGATTTTGGGAGTTTTGGTCCCAACATTTTAGGAATTAGGGGCCAAAAAGGGCCCAAATAAGCATTTTCTTGGTTTTCGCACTATAACTTTAGTTTAAGTTAATAGAAATCTATGAAATTTTGACACAAGGTTTATAACCACAAAATAAAGGTTGGGATTGATTTTGGGAGTTTTATTTTCAACAGTTTAGGAATTAGGGGCCAAAAAAGGGCCCAAATAAGCATTATTCTTGGTTTTCGCACAATAACTTTAGTTAAAGTAAATAGAAATCAATGAAATTTAAACACAATGTTTATGACCACAAAAGGAAGGTTGGTATTGATTTTGGGAGTTTCGGTCCCAACAGTTTAGGAATTAGGGGCCAAAAAGGGACCCAAATAAGCATTTTTCTTGGTTTTCACACCATAGCGTTAGTATAAGTGAATAGAAATCTATGAAATTTAAACACAAGGTTTATGACTATAAAAGGAAGGTTGATATTGATTTTGGAAGTTTTGGTCCCAACAGTTAAGGAAAAAGGGGCCCAAAGGGTCCAAAATTAAACTTTGTTTGATTTCATCAAAATTGAATAATTGGGGTTCTTTAATATGCCGAATCTAACTGTGTATGTAGATTCTTAATTTTTGGTCCAGTTTTCAAATTGGTCTACATTAAGGTCCAAAGGGTCCAAAATTAAACTTAGTTTGATTTTAACAAAAATTGAAACCTTGGGGTTCTTTGATATGCTGAATCTAAAAATGTACTTAGATTTTTTATTATTGGCCCAGTTTTCAAGTTGGCCCAAATCGGGGTCCAAAATTAAACATTGTTTGATTTCATCAAAAATTGAATAATTGGGGTTCTTTGATATGCCAAATCTAACTGTGTATGTAGATTCTTAATTTTATATTAATTCATAATACTTACGTAATTGGAAATTACATTAGGATTATCTCCCCCTAATTAGTATTCACACCGCCGATCGCGCTTTAAAATATCAATAAAGCGCTCAGGTATATCGACTCCCACCACGCATGCGTGATTCCCCAGTCTTCTTCTTCGGCGAAAAGTGTTCACACGCTTTATTTTTTCCTCTCGGAAATGTAACTTTTTTGATTTATATATCGTGTATTTTCATAGTTTATTTTTAAGTTTTTGAGATAGACGCTTTTCATTGTCAACATGGCAGAAGCTTTCATTACGGCCATTAATTCGGCAAGTGAAGAAGCAAATTCTCCTAAAGCTACTCCGTCTCGCTCTGATAATAAAAACGAGAAATCGTCAGGTAAACAGACCGGAAGTCGTAAAAAGACGACAAGTAAGTCTCGTAAAGCTAGCAGCACGTGTGCTAAAGAAGTATCAGAGGAACCGGAGACAATGTCAACAACAGGTTTGTCTGTAAACATAGAAAATGAATTGAGGGCAGAAATTTCTAGTGTCAAAGAGACCGTTAATTCGGTGAATTCTCGAATGGACATTTTTCTACCTCTTTTCGAGAAGTTCGTTTCACAAACTGTCACTTCAGGTGGACAAATAGAAACGGACAGAGAAATTGCCACTTCAGGTGGGCAGAACATTTCTCAGGACTCGAGGGACATTGCCACGTCAGGTGGGCAAAATTCTCTCAGACATGCTAGTGTTGCAAATCATGATAATGACATTGATGATGCAATTTCCCTTCAACCGGATAGAGACGAAAGAAGGGGTCTTGATTTAGATTTAGATTCTGATAATGAATCCCAACATTCTTCTGTGAAAAACAGTACACACAACCGTTTTCAGAGATATTCGGTAGTTGATAAGGACTCTCTTGATACTGAAAATGTCAGTAGAGATATCCTTGGTGACATTTTTGGTGAAGATGCCAAAACTAAACCAGACAAATCTGAAGCTGGTATTGTTCTGGATCAAAGTCAGATTAATATTTTGAATCAATCATGGCACTGTGATAATCCTTTATTATTGTCAACTTATAAAGAGGAATATAGGGCTAGTTTTCCAGTGAGTGATAAATCAGCTGATATTCTTAACTTACCAAAACTAGATGACATTACTCAAACTTTACTGTGTAAACGACATGGTCCTAATGCTGGTAAAGCTCATAATAAACTTTTTTCTAAACCTGAGAAAATTTTTGAAAATATGGCTTTCAAAGGTCAGTCAGCAGCTAGAATGGGTTTGATTATTACGGCATACATGCAACAAGCCTTAGGTTCATTAATGGAAAAACTAAATGATTCTGAACCAAATATTGATTTACTTGTACAAATGGTCAAAGATATTTTTGCCATGTCAGTGAAATCTATGGATCAAACAGCTAGAACAGGTGCATTTCATCATCTGATCCGTAGGAAAGCCACTTTGTTAGATACAGGTCTAGAGGACATAACAGAGCTTAATGATAAGTTTTTATCTCTTAAATTGTCAAGTGATGGTGTTCTTGGGAAAGATTTTGAAGAGAAACTGAAAAATCGTTCTGAGACAAACAAACAAATCAAAGATTTACTACCAGAGTTAACTCGTAAATCAGCTACCTCAACTTCAAGTTTTAAAAGGAAGAGTGCTATCATTCATACTAGCCAAGACACTAATGGTCCTAAAGTAGCTAAAAATGACTTTTCCAATTTTCGCATTCCTAAGGTAGCAGCTAAACCTAGTGAAAACAAAGGTGGATTTAAACCTAATTTCAGACGCTTTGGTTCTGGTAGAAAAGAGGCTGATGGTGAAAAGAAAGGTTCTTTTCGTGGCAATGGTAGATCTAAATGACTACAAAAAGCAGGTAAATATTTTATGTCAGAATCCAGAGATACCTGTAGGAGGTCGTTTAAAATTTTTTTGGCAAAATTGGGCAAAAATAACAAACGACAGTTGGGTTTTAAAAATAATAAAAGAGGGTTACAAATTGGAATTTTCGGGGAAAATCCCACAAACAGGAATAAAGAAAACAAATGTTCCTGCGAAAGATTTACCTATTCTGTTAACAGAAATAGATCAACTTTTTGGAAAAAACGCTATAGAAAATGTACCTGTAAAAGAAAAAAACTACGGTTTTTACAGTACGTTTTTTCTAGTACCAAAAAAGACAGGCGATTTGAGACCTGTCATAAATTTAAAACCTCTAAACAAGTGTCTTCAGAAAAAACACTTCAAAATGGATTCTCTAAACAGTGTCTTAAACTTAGTACAAAAAGGAGATTGGGCAATTTCTCTCGATCTGAAAGATGCTTATTTCCACATACCAATTCACGAAACACACAAAAAGTATCTAAGATTTTGTGTCAACAATCAGTGTTACCAATTTCTGGTGCTGTGCTTCGGTCCAACATCAGCACCACGAATTTTCACAAAAGTGTGTTCTGTAGTGGCAGCTCATTTACGAGCCCAAAATATTCGTCTAGCAACTTATCTAGACGATTGGTTTTTGCTAAATCAGACCAAAAAAATGCTGATTTCAGATCGAGAGAAAACGCTAAAACTCCTAACAAATTTAGGATTTGTAGTAAATCTAGAAAAGTCAAGCCTAATTCCAACACAATCAATAACATACATAGGAGCACTGTTTTCTCTAAAAGAGGGAATGGTTCGTCCTACATCAGAAAGGGTGTCAAAACTCCTTTCTGCAGTAGAACTTATCTTAAACAAGCAAAATCAAGCAACAGCAAGAGATTTTCTACAATTATTAGGTATTATGGCTTCATGCATAGAATTAATTCCAAATGCAAGACTCTTTATGAGACCAATTCAGTTACACCTCCTTTATCATTGGAAACCAGTTTGTCAAAATCTAGGAATAAAAATTCCTTTTTCGAAACATCTAAAAGGTCACCTCAGATGGTGGTTAAAAATAGAAAATTTGGTCATAGGCAGATCAATAACACCTTGGGAAACGTCAATAACAGTAACAACAGACGCATCAAATTCAGGGTACGGAGGTCACATCAACAACAGTCTCATAGTTCAGGGTACATGGTCAGTAGAAGAAAAACTTCTCCACATAAATTCTTTAGAAATGGAGGCAGTTTTTCTAACTGTAAAACATTTTCTCCCAAAATTGATAAACAAAAATGTTCTTATTCGGTCAGACAATTCAACCGTTGTTCGTTACATAAACAAACAAGGAGGCACTCGTTCTCCCCAGCTATGTATGAGAACTTGGAAACTTTGGCAATTAGCGCTAGAAAATCAAATTTTTCTGAAAGCTGCACACATTGCAGGGAAAAAGAACATTCTAGCAGACCATTTAAGCAGGGTAAAAATTCAACCAACGGAATGGTCATTAAACAAAGAGATAACTCATGCAATGTTTCAGATTTGGGAGACACCTCACATAGATCTTTTCGCCTCTGCGAAAAATCGACAAACACAGATCTATTGCTCCTGGAACCCAGACCCTCAGGCTTATGCAATAGATGCTCTAACAATTCCTTGGAACAACATGTATGCATATGCTTACCCTCCAATTTGTCTAATACCAAAAATACTACAACACATGACAAAGTACAATTGTCAGTTAATTCTAATAGCCCCACATTGGCCGCGCAGACATTGGTACACAAATCTTCTGAAGTACATAATAGATTATCCAAGGAGCCTGCCAGTCAGGGAGGATCTATTACACCAGCCAAAAACAAACATATTTCATCCAAATCCAGCAGTATTCAATCTGACTGCATGGTTTTTATCGACAAACAGTTTAAAGAGAAAGGTTTTTCTAAAGAAACTAGAAAATTACTCAGAGCCTCATGGCGCTCTGGGACTCAAAAAGATTACTCTGTCAAATTTCGAAAATTCAATAGCTGGTGTAGTAGACGGGAAATTGATCCCTATAGTGCCTCTTTGACGGAGGCGGCTGAGTTTTTGACATTTTTATTCTCAGAAGGTCTTCAGTATAGAACCATAGCTGGTTATAGATCTATGTTATCCTCATTCCTAGCTCCAATTGGGAAAATTCCAGTAGGACAACATCCTTATATAACTCGTCTTATAAAGGGTGTTTTTAACTCGAGACCTCCAAAAGTAGTGCTTTTACCTGAATGGGACTTACCCTTAGTTTTAAAAAAATTAAAACAAGCACCTTTTGAACCAATGAAACATGCTCATTTGAAGTTTATTTCTTGGAAAACTGCATTCTTAATTGCAATTACTTCTTTCAGGAGATGCAGTGACTTACAATCTTTGTGTATTGGAGAAGAGTCGATTGTTGTGCAGAAGAAAGGGGTAACTTTTGTTCGTCATGGACTATCAAAACAGGATAGACCAAAACATTTTGGCAGCAAGATTTTTATTCCGTCTTATCAATCAGATAAATTATTAGATCCGAAGCGGTCTATTTATTATTATTTGAAGAAAACTGCACCTTTTAGAAACTCTGACAGTGAGTTTGAGATCAAGTTGTTTTTATCTTTTATTGAACCGCATAAACCGGTTACATCACAGACTATTTCGTCTTGGATTGTTAATGCAATTAAATGTGCTTACAATGAAAAAGACAAAAAATTTCGTGCTCATTCTACAAGAGCCTTGGGCCCATCTTGGGCACTTTTTAACGGCGCATCTGTGAAGTCTATTATGGACACAGCAGACTGGACAAAGGAATCAACCTTTACTCGTTTTTATTTACGTCACATAGATGTTGAAGTTTTAAATTCTGTGTAAATAAGAATTTTGTATATATATGGAAGAAAATTCTGAAAAAAGAAAAAAAAAAGGAGAAAAATTTATAGAAAATGGAAGAAAAAATTTTAACTGTATAGTGTTGTGTTATTTATATCTGAACTGATGTGAAGAAAATACAGTATACAAAGTACAGAAAGATTCTTCAGCTGTGGATAGCTTAGAAATCTCCTAATGTAATTTCCAATTACGTAAGTATTATGAATTAATATAAAATTGGGAAATTTGTTCTCAAATTTTAATTTTATGATAGAATAATACTTACGTAATTGGCTCCCACCCACCTCCCCTTTTGAATCTTTTTTGGTGAACACTTTTCGCCGAGAGAGACTGGGGAATCACGCATGCGTGGTGGGAGTCGATATACCTGAGCGCTTTATTGATATTTTAAAGCGCGATCGGCGGTGTGAATACTAATTAGGGGGAGATAATCCTAATGTAATTTCCAATTACGTAAGTATTATTCTATCATAAAATTAAAATTTGAGAACAAATTTCCCAATTTTTGGTCCAGTTTTAAAATTGGTCTAAATTAAAGTGCAAAGGGTCCAAAATTAAACTAAGTTTGATTTTAACAAAAAATAAACTCTTGGGCCTCTTTGATATGCTGAATCTAAACATGTACTTAGATTTTTGATTATGGGCCCAGTTTTCAAGTTGGTCCAAATCAGGATCTAAAATTATTATATTAAGTATTGTGCAATAGCAAGTTTTTTCAATTGCACAGTATTGTGCAATGGCAAGAAATATCTAATTTCACAATATTGTGAAATAGCAATTTTTTTTTAAATTAAGAGTTATCTTTCTTTGTCCAGTATAGTAAGCAAGAAATATCTGCAAGAATTTTTTTTAATTGGAGTTATCTTTCTTTGTCCAGAATCAACTTAAATCTTTGTTATATACAATATACAATGTATATTCACTTTTTACTACCAACTGATAAATTTAAATAATCTTTACCATTCAGTGATAACAAGCAGTTTTTTTACATCATGTATTTAAATGAGTAGTAATTGTTGCAAACTCCATTAGAATATTTTAATTGAAATTAGTTTTGGAATAAGGGAAAGGGGGATGTGAATAAAAAATTGGGTTAAATTTTTCTCATTTGAAATTTCATAAATAAAAAGAAAATTTCTTCAAACATTTTTTTGAGAGGATTAATATTCAACAGCATAGTGAATTGCTCTAAGAGAAAACAAAAATTTTAAGTTCATTTGAATACATTCATTCTGTGTCAGAAAACTATGCTGTGTCAACTATTTAATCACAATCCAAATTTAGAGCGGAATCCAGCTTGAATGTTGTGTCCATACTTGCCCCAACCGTTCAGGGTTCAACCTCTGCGGTCGTATAAAGCTACGCCCTGCGGAGCATCTGGTTAATATTTAGGCCCTGTTATCAAATTGTTCCACGTTGAGGTCTAAAGGGTCTAAAATTGAACATTATTTGATATCTTAATGAAACCAAACCTAATAGCATGAATAGTTAAGAAAACAAAAGAAATATATACATTGAAATTATACAATCATACTGATTTTCATCTGGCCTGACTCATTTTGTCATGAAGAAAATAACAGCAATCATTTCATTGAAAAGTTAAAACGTCTTTTTATCAGTTTAATTTGTTTTTTTACAAATTAGATTTTGCTATTATAAAAGAAATATATGGACTCGCTTGCTTGTTTAAATATCAAAATACACTTGTTAGTTTAATCAGAGTATGGTACTGATCAATGGACTTCATTTTCCACCATCAACATTGCACTTTTACTCTGACATCTGCAAATATTGGACCTGACATAGAAATTATAATAGAATATCTCAGACATTTAACTGCTGTTAATTATTTTTTAGGTATTGTTTATGAACTCCTTTTCTGTGCCTATCGAAGACGTATTACCATACCATGGAAATATAGATGAAACAGGAAAATTAATCACCGTTAGAATAACTGGTTACATACATCCCTTAGACGCCCCATTAGTGTACGGCAGCAACATGCTACAGCTGTATTTATCAGGATCTGGAGACATTGTAGCAACATTGAATCTGAGCAATGACAGTTCAGTAAAAAATCAAGAAATAGTCATTCGCAAGTCAACCTATCTATTATCCACAACAAACTTAGCCAATCGAAAAAGTGAAAAGTTGTTCCCAAATACAACACGTGGACATAAATATTATGTGGCTGTCGAAGCAGAGAAGCGTAAAAAAGATAAAACATCCACTCTAAGCCTGCAGTGGAATATTGAGGTCAATGAAGATAGTGAAATAAGGGGTAACCACCATCACATGCCGAACCTTCATCCAATAACCATGGAATTTCTAGAACCATATAACAGTGTTCATTGTTCTATACACAATAACTGTTTGGCTTGTATGACAGATGCATCATGTGCCTGGTGTTCATCATCCTCCACATGTTTGTACAAGGGAGACAACTCTACTAAATGTAATGAAACATATGCAATAACACATCCTGAACAGTGTGACCTATGCCATGACTATCCAGACTGTTATTCATGTGTTACAGTAAGTCAATATTTCAAAACAGTTAATTTAAGCTTAGGTTTCAGAAATTTTTATATGTATTTGTTATTTTATTTCTGCGTTTTGGCACCCTTTATTTTCTGTAACAGTTTTCTAACTTCCAAAAATCAAATGTAGATCAGTTGTTTTCTTCAATCACTCCTACCTTCCTCCAACAATAAAAAATGGCCACCACAAAAAAAACAAATTTGTGTATTTGAATGTGTATTTAGTAGTGTAATTATGATTGTGTACCTCCTACATGATTAATTTGGGGGTGTTTCACATTAATGCATGATTTTGTATAAACTGTCATCTGGTCATAGTTGTATGAATGCTTATGAGACAAATAGCTACCAGAGTCCAAATGACGTTGGTGTATACAACTATATGTATGCATAAGGCAGGAGCTGGGTTTTTGTTTACAGTTACTACTGTAAATCCAAATTATTGCAATGTTTTTATTATTACGCAAAATGCTACAGGGTTATAATCAAAATACTTTCAACTCGCATTTTGAAATTTTTAATATGAATAAAACAGGATAGTCTAAAATGATAAAATCACAATGATAAATGCACACAATAATGGCTGAATTTACATGTACAGTAATCCTAAATTTTAAGGCATAAATTTGTATTTGTGTTATTTCTTTTTGATACTGCAAAAAAAATAATTCCTTTATTTCTATTCTAGGATGATTTGTGTGAATGGAGTACAAAATCTGAAAAGTGTATAAGACGAGGACGATTATTGAGAAATTTACGACAAATATCTGAGTGTCCACAACCATGTCATCTGTGAGTTTTAGTTTATATAACATGTATAAAAAGTACAGTGGTGGTAGTAATTTTTCGTATAACTACCAAGTTCTGAAATGATATTCAAATGGTAGAATATAAGACATTTACAGCTGTATAGCTTGCTGTTCGGTGTGAAACTAATCTCTGTGTTGAAGACCGTACCTTGACCTATAATGGTTTACTTTTATGAATTGTGACTTGCATGGAGATTTGTCTCATTGGCACTAATACCACATCTGCCTATATCTATTTAAATATAAAAAGTTTTAAGTATCAGAAAATCTTGACAGAATTGGGCTGTTTCATTGAAAAATACATGGTACCAATGGTACATGACACTTTAAAAATTGGTTATCTCCTAAAGAGTAAATTTTAGATTATCACTTACAATCCAAGTTTCCAAAAACTATTTTACACCCAACTATAGTTGAGGTTTCTATGGGCCTATGGTTTAAATAAAAGAGTCATAACATAGTACAGCATTTGATTATATATCATTGTCTCACTTTCATTGTAGGAGAAAAAATTGCAACCTCTGTGTAGAAAAAGACAAAGATGAATGTTTCTGGTGTGAAAATACAGGCGAGTGCTTTCCTTTCGCTCACTACATCTCTCACCATATGAGTGGTCAGTGCCAGGAATGGGTGGACAGTGATGACCTTCTACATAACCATACATGTCGGGACTGTTCCGTATACAAGTCATGTGATAACTGTTTGTCACGGTATGGATGTGGATGGTGCGGTAATGTGGACAATCGTATGATAGGAAAATGTGTGGATGGTGATTTTTCAGGTACGTACATTTATACAACAGTTTGATGCTCTTACTTTTATTATCATTGGATTCCAAATTTTGTGGGTACAGGGGAACCTCAAATTTAAATCTTTTAAGATTACAAATTTTGATAGGGAATGAGAGCTGACTTTGTGAAAAACCACAATATTGGATATGAATGATCATCTAAGTTATGCTCAAACCAAGAATATTGGTACCCACGAAAATAACTGAATTCACAGTAGATCAAACTGCTATTGTAATGTTATGAACAGCTTGAACCTCAGGGGACGAAGGGTGCTAGTTTACCCAAATTGCATCAGATTTTTAGGGCACTGCTGTAAAGCATATATGTAAACCAACCTCAAGCAACGTACAGCATTTTTGACAAATGTAATATAATCAGGCTGTTAAACATCCCCTTAAAACAAAATTCCTTATTTCTAGGCTCAACTCTATGAAATATTATGAGCATATTTAGACAGCTATTTTGTTTTTGATGTTAGTTCTTTATTATTTCAGGTCCAACACATAATCAGAACTGTTCTGTGATTGTTGCTGATGTAGGGAAAAAAAAGAACATCACAGTGGCTGATCCTTCGATGTGGATGTATGACAAATGTTTAGATGTGGATGAATGTACTCATGATGTATATGACTGTGACGAGAATGCTTCTTGTGTAAACACTGAGACATCTTACATATGTGTTTGTAACAAGGGATTCATACAGTATGGAAAAGAGTGTAAAAAAACGTATGTATTTTTTTTATACGACTTCAAAAAAATTGCGTTCATATAAAGCTATCATGTCATTGTTGTCCAAAGACACATTTGGTTACCGACAATAACTCATCATCGATGTATCTTAGACTATTTTGACAAAATAGACCCATACTGGCTTCTAAGAATGAATTTTTATTTCACTTTCATTAATTATGATTGAACAAGAAAAATCATATTTAAATATCTTTTAATATCCTAGCTAGTGCCCCTTTAATGTACTATTGTAATATAGCAATTACCGTCATTCCAAATATTCATTTCAGTAATGCAGGTCAATGTTGAATGTTTGAAATTGTTTTTATGCCCCACCTACGATAGTAGAGCCACCTGTGATAGTAGAGGGGCATTATGCTTTCTGGTCTGTGCCTTAGTTCATTTGTTCGTTCGTCCGTCTGTGCGTCTGTTCGCTTCAGGTTAAAGTTTTTGGTCTAAGTAGTTTTTGAAGAAGTTGAAGTCCAATCAACTTGAAACTTAGTACACATGTTCCCCATGATATGATCTTTCTAATTTTAATGCCAAATTATAGTTTTGACCCCAATTTTATGGTCCACTGAACATAGAAAATTATAGTGTGAAGTTCAGGTTAAAGTTTTTGGTGAAGTTAAAGTTGCATCAACTTGAAACTTAGTACACACGTTCCCTATGATATGATCTTTCTTATTATAATTCCAAATTATAATGTTGTCCCCAATTTCATGGTCCACTGAACATAGAAAATGATAGTGCAAGTGGGGCATCCATGTACTATGGACACATTCTTGTTACTGTAGGAGTCAGAATAACAAGAAATTAATTTGGTGTGTCAAAAATGAACTTAGTTTTTGGCAGTAACTATTACATGTTTCACTAAGAGCAGCAATAGCAAGCTGGACACAGAATCTAATGGAACTCTTTACATATTTTTTTTTATTATTATCTTTGGTATATGTTTAATGACTTTAAAAAATGCTATAATGATTTTTTGCATGTTTCAGGTGTTATTATGATTGTGTATATGGTAAATGTTCGGTTGATTATGAATGTCACTGTGACCTTGGTTACACGGGACCAGACTGTAGCACAGATTGTCAGTGTAATAACCAAAGTGTCTGTACAAAAGGGGTGGGGAAGTGTGATTCATGTCAAAACAACACCAATGGTAGCCACTGTCAGTTTTGTTTACATGGTTACTATGGGATACCATCAAAAGGTAATGTTGAAGAAAAGAAATATATATGTTCACTTGGTGATCCTTGACATAATTGTTTGGTCTCTTTTGGTCCCCATGATTGATTATAAACAAAACAAAGCTGTCTTATCAGTGTTGTACAGCAAAATTTTTTTTGATTGTTGAGAAGTAGTTTAAAATGTTCCTTTTGAATTTAAAAGTAGAAGTTTTTGTCTATTAACGAAGTTGCTGTATTAGATTTATTCAGCCATTATTAGATATATGAAGCCATAAGTATCAATAAATTAAATTCTTTGAGATTGCATTCAGTAATTGTATGCATTTTTGCAATCATCATAGAGATTTTGCTTTATTTGAATTTATAATTGCTGTACAAGTTGATAGTTTCTGTTAAATTGATCCACTGTCTTTTTCTGGTGAATTAAGAAAATGAACTAACACATAGACGATTGTCTCATATTCAATTTAGACAATTGATTCTAAAACAGAAACAGAAGATGCCAGGCAGACAATAAAAAGATTTCAGTTGAAAACAAACACAATATCAGGAATAGAAATAAAGATAAAAACAAAGGATAAGACTAAACAGTCAACACTTACGTATAAAACACAGTTGTGTCTAAAACACTACCCTTTTCATCCCTTCAAAATGATGCAAAATGTTGTTTTTTTACTTAATATGGGAAGATATTATTTCTTTTGCAGGTTGTAAAGCTTGTCACTGTAATGGTCATGCAGAAACATCTCGTGGTCAGTGTAGTAATGTGACAGGAGAGTGCTTCTGTACCCATAATACAGAGGGAGAACATTGCGAACGGTGCCAAGAAGGTTACTATGGAGACCCAAGGTTGGTACACTTAAGAATTAGCTAAACAAGTGTAAAACAATATTCTTAATAAGCAGTGTGTAATTTTTTATTTTTTTTTATATATATTTGTCATTTATTTAATAACTCAACTGAAAAAATGAATAAACAACAGATATTTGATGTTTCTTTTTTATTGAATTCAAATTACACAATTTTGACTTGTAGATCATTTTCATTATTGAAAACATGACCCATTTTATGCGGGAATTTCTCGCTACATTGAAGACCTGTTGGTGACCTTCTGCTGTTGTTTTTTATTTGGTCGGGTTGTCTCTTTGACACATTCCCCATTTCCATTCTCAATTTTATTATCATGTTTAATGTTGATGAAGGAAATAAGTGCTCCTAAATTAAATACTTGTATAGCACATTACAGGTAATACATCATATTTACACTTTGGTGAAGATTTCAAAACTCTTGATTTTTATATTCAGAAATGGCGGCAAATGCTACAGGAACTGTGACAACAGAGTAATTCTGAACCAGAAGTCAGGGTCACTAGGGTCATTCCAAGGTACAGGGGTGACCAGTACAAGGAAGCATTGTGTATGGATTATTTCAGATATAGCAATAGACAAAGTAGAAATTGAGGAGCCAATGTATGATACCTCTGAGATCTCAATAACATTTACCATTGACAACATTGTAACTAAATGTGGTCGGGTAAGTGACTTTTAGCATAATTCATAATATTGGCTTTTGGCAAATATAATAATATTTTTGTGGCATTTGTTATTGCAATTTTGTCATTTTAGACTAATATGCGATTTTAATTTATGCAATATTGAGAAATATCCTGTTCAATTCATATAAGAAATTTCAAAATGAGAGTTTAAATAATTGTGATTCTAACCCCGTTGCATTTTTTGCAATAATTTCTGAATTTACAGTATATAAATCATATGGTTACCTGAATGATTCAATCTTACCTACATTTGTTTGAATTAGTAACCTTTGATAATTAGGAATAACTTTTTTTCTGAGCTGTCTTGATAATACAGCGTTCAATGTAGCCGAAGTAACAAATGGTAACTAATAATTGTCAGTGAAATTGAAAGCTGTTTAATTTAGTCATTAAAAAAGATAATACATTGTAGCTGCTTTGTTTTCATTACTTTTAGTGGTTCAAATTTTGTAAATATTTGATTCAATGTAATAATTTCAGGCATTTTACAAAATGCCTTTCAATATCATGTTTCTAAGCACTTTGTTAAATGTATGTCTGGAAGAAAAAAAAGTTGACTAATGAAATTCCTAAATCTAGAAAAATGCCTGAAACATGCATTTACCTAATTTTAAGATGTTGTATTCGTTAGCCTTATTTATTGTTATGTATAAAATCAGAGAATGTTTATATTTTATTGCAATATTTGTTTTTCACTCTCTGTAATTTAAACCATTTATCAAACATTACACAGAAGAAGAAAAGAAGATATATGAAATAATGTATGATGTATGATTACAGGAACATGTTTACGTATACGAGGGGATTCCAAGCTTTATATATGGTCATAGTTCACCAGATACAGACACAGGACTTTTGGCATCTTTCTGTGGATCTGAGACTCCAAAATCTGTCACAGTTAGGTCCAAAGTGATCACAGTCTTTTTTGAAACTGGTAAGTATTTGGGTCCAACAGTATTCCTAGCACACTAGATAAGACTTGTAAGGCCAGAAATTAGATAAATAAAGGGAAAAAACAAAATAAATAAGGGAAGAAACTTGTAAGATAAATAAAGGAAGAAACTTGTAAGATAAATAAAGGAAGAAACTTGTAAGATAAATAAAGGAAGAAACTTGTAAGATAAATAAAGGAAGAAACTTGTAAGATAAATAAAGGAAGAAACTTGTAAGATAAATAAAGAAACAAGATAAATAAGTGAAGAAACAAAATATATAAAGGAATCACCTTTATATCAATCTGCATGCTTCTTATCCTTAGCATACCTGCTGTACTGTGGAACTAAGTTTGACCAAAATTGGTATGTGAATGCATCATGAGTCAGAGAAGTTGAAGTGTCACTTACAAAAGTTTAGATCACTGTTACCCTAACTTTGATTGCTATGATAGTAAATCCCTGTCTGCTTGGAGTCTGGGATTTGGATTGGATTTCAATGATTTTCAGATCTTTTCTAGTTTATTTCATGAACACTAAAGCTGATTTAAAAAGCAATTTAGGACCATGATATGGTTGTTGATGTGACAGCTTACTTATATATCTTACATTTATTACCCATGATTCAAACAATAGTGAATTGTGTTCTGTAAGTATTTTACCATCCTATTTGAATTCTGTTCTGTTTGTAGGTGTATTTAACCATCCTATCCATCAGTTGACAGCTGATATTGTGACCTTTGCAGGCATTCCAGCATGGCCTAAAGGTAAGATATGTGAAACCAGCAGACATAACTATAATGTGCAAATCTTAATAACGATTGGTTATGTGTGTACAGCAAAGTAATGCAGTATGAATATTATCACAAGTGACAGAACAACACATTAATTTAAAAAAGATCAAATTTTAATGCCACAGACCATTTCACAAAACTTAATTCAGTACATGAAGAACAAAATTTGTGCTTGTAACATGAAATCTAGCATTTTGAAGTCTGAGTATGATGATTGTACTCCAATAATATATGTCAGCCAGGCCTGAGACTGTATTTTGAAATTTCATCAGATTTACTCCTGCAGTATAGAGATTAGTTGATATTAAGTCCAGATTTTGAAATTAACCCATAGTGATGATTTGTATTAACTGAGAACTCCTTTAAATGCAGAATTGATTGTGCCAGGATTTAATGCCAGTTATCAAGTGAACGATTGTGGTGTCAGCTGTAGGTACCAGCAGAGGTTACAGAATCCAGTCTGCCAAGGAAACAAATGTATCTGTGATGCAGGGTTTGAGGGAGAGGAATGTCGCAAGTTTGTCTGTTCACCAGGATGTTTGTTTAATCAGGTATGTTTTATATGCTGTTAGGAATCTTGCCAGATATTGTTATTTGCTCTTCACTAGCAGTGTGTGTGGGATACATTGAACTTGAATAGACTTCACTGGATGCAAAGGACACTTGTTTAAGACACTGAATACACTGAAAACTTGAAGGGCTCATTTAATACCCTGAACATTAGTAGAGAACACTTAATGGTATGAATTCACAAACTAATGTATGCATTTATTATTGCAAACCCTTAACCAAAAATCCAAAATTGCAATTGGAAAAAGTTTATAAAAGAATATCTCTACAGAAATATTATTATTAATATTGAGAACTTGATATTGTGGCATTTTTCGCATTCATAAAAATGACCCAATAATTTAGAATTTACAGTTTACAGAAAATTTCCTTGAACTGGCATTAAATATTTGCCACTTGACATAAAGCAAACAAAAATTCCATCATTGATATACAGGGCACTTGTAACTTGTAGGCTCTTAGTATTGCCTTTGTAACTTCATTAGAGATATTTTCCACTGTACACTGAATTTGCCTTTCTATGATTGACTAGCCTGTCATTGGACATTTCACTAGGTATGGTTACCTTTCTACATGTGTATTTTCTTTAAAGGGTTTCCAGTCATGTCATTGCATCACATCATTTCACTCTTGTAGTATTATCTGCCTTTTTGATATGTTTATTTTCTTTCTAGGATTCCCAATCATGTCAATGTAACTCCTCCCTGGGGCCAGTGGAGATTTTCCCATGGTACACTGTGTTCCAGCCTTACACCAGATTACCTGAGGACATATCACGGAGCAGATATGGCCACACCCTTGTAGCCTGCGGGACTGACAGTATGTACATGTTTGGTGGGTACTCCCTGAGACATGGACTACTGAACGATGTGTGGATGTTTAATCTGACAACTAATAAATGGACCCAGATTGTGCCATTCACTACAACTGAGCCTACTGGAAGGTAATTTTGATACCAAATATTAGATATAAGAAGATGTGGTATGAGTGCCAATGAAACAACTCTCCATCCAAGTCACAATTTGTAAAAGTAAACCATTATAGGTTAAAGTATGGCCTTCAACACAGAGCCTTGGTTATTTATTAATCCAGTCTTTGCCTTATGTTGGGCAGTAAGATCTTTGCAGTGTTCATTATTCCCGTTTTAAAATTAATTTAAATGAGCAGTAAAATATTTGGGTTAGGGTAAATTCCGCAGTAAAATGTCTTCTTTGAAAAACACATCTTATTTGACACATAAGAAGATTTCCAAATTCTGACACAATATATTTCTTCTAACTAGTGTGATAAAAAAAGTTTTTTTTAAACAACTGCCAATTTATAGTTGACTCATACCAGCATTCTAGGTTTGCTTTTACCTACAAAATCCTGAAAAATAATTATGAATACACCAACCATATACATACAAAACTTTTTAAAAAGATATTGAGCCAATTACTATGCTCTTATTGCTCATTGTTACCAGAAGCACATCATCATCAAATGATAGACAAGTCATTCAATCAAAGGTATCCATAATTTTCTAGAATTGAATTTAGAATTGATCTAAACTATATCTCTATTGAATGTTTTGGTGTTACTCAGTTGACATTCCCCCATTATCTGTAATTGTATAGACTGCTATCAATTTTTGGAGAATGTTTGTTGCCCTCTAGATGTATTTTATTTATTTTCTATTGGGTTGCTGTCACATCTCTTTTTATTCATAGATAGTACAAGTTTGAATATTTCTTCTAATATATTTTAGATATTACCACACAGCAGTCTATTTAGATTATCTGAAGACGATGTATGTGTTTGGAGGTTTTGTCAGAAGAGGAAACAACGTAGAAGCTACAAATGAAATGTGGAAATTTGCTATTGGTGCTCACAAGTGGACATTAGAGGTAAGAAGAATTTCAATCTAATTAAAATAAGGTCCTGTATACAAGTTTTAATTTATACAAGGATCTGATAATGATCCTTTTCAATTGATTTTTTAAAGACCATTCGAAATCCTCTGGTTTTGTCAGATTAATACACACCTTCAAAAATTTGAAATGCTGAAATTTCATTGGTTGATGTTATTAACTACCAGAACAGAGTGTTTTCAGATCCTTGTAGGCAAAGCTTAGGTACAGGATTTGTGTTTTATTCACATTGAATCAATTACTTCCCTTCTTAGTTCTTCTCTTTGAACAGACTGTTTATAAATTAAATCATTACAATAAAGTGTTATATTAGTTATTACTTTCATTTAACCATCCAAACTCCTAAAATATTCAAAAAGTGTTAAGTGTGAAATTATTACTGTGGGATTTATTTTTTCTGTCATTTTCATGATTTAGATGAAATTGCAAAATATCATCATTCTTAAATCTTATCTTTAAGGCAAATTAGAATACAAGACACAAAATAGGAAATAAATCTTGCAAACAGGTTTGGCCTTTGAAGTCTTGAATATCAAAATATTTTGAAATGAGAGATTGTTTAATAATGAAAGTGTATTTTAGGTGTCATCAGAGGTACATCCTGTTGCTGGCCATACAATGACAAAGATAGGTGATGCTAAACTGCTTGTGATTGGTGGATTTTCCAGAGCAGGTTACTTCTCAGAGAACATGTATGAATATGATGCTACTATATCTACATGGAGAGTCTATACACAGAGAGACCTGATAGGAGCTCCAATAGGTATGTATATTGAGAAACACAAATGAAGCATTGGATGACTAACTAGATTTATAGTATATACTTAGTAATAAATACAAGTAAATTGTGTGTGATGCAAATCAATGGTAACCATGCTATATCAGCCATACATAATGATTTGGATATCAGTAATGGTTGCAAAGGTCGTCAAACACCTAATCTGTATGACGTCATGACATAGATATCAGTCATGGTTGCAAAGGTCGTCAAACACCTAATCTGTATGACGTCATGACATAGATATCAGTCATGGTTGCAAAGGTCTTCAAACACCTAATCTGTATCACGTCATGACATAGATATCAGTCATGGTTGTAAAGGTCGTCAAACACCTAATCTGTATGACGTCATGACATAGATATCAGTCATGGTTGCAAAGGTCGTCAAACACCTAATCTGTATGACGTCATGACATAGATATCAGTCATGGTTGCACAGGTCGTCAAACACCTAATCTCTATGACGTCATGACATAGATATCAGTCAAGACCTAATCTGGCTGTAAACAGAAATTTTTGGTTAGTTCAATTTCACATATATGTAATACCAGAATATTTTCTTGTATTAAGTACATGTACAACATGATGGTACAAATCACATTTGTTGAAATATTATAAATTTATAGAAGTTATTTTTGCCAGGTCTTGCTTCCTGATAAAAATTCTAAAACTGTGACATTCTTTTTTTTTAGTGTTCAGATAAAATTATCTTTTATCAGTATTATTGTATTATTTAGACATGTGGCCAATAAAACTATATTGTAAATGGTAAGTATTTCGTAAAGTGAAATGGCTGTGTTTATTATTTTATCTCAAAATTATAATTGCAGTATATTATTATTAACATGAGTGTGATAACAAACAGTATTTTATAAGAATTATATAACTTTAGGATTGTATGGTCATACTGCTGTCCACCATGAGGACACCCAGTCTATTTATATCTATGGAGGAATACTATACAGATCACCAAGAGTTAATCTGTCGGAATCTCCTAGAGTGGTCCTGTCTGATGAGCTGTATTCATTTGATTTAGTTAGCAAACGTTGGAATAACCTGCAGTCAACTAGAAATTCAGAAGAAGGAGCTGAGGTGAGTTTAATTTTTGTGTCCCATTTATTTTGCCTCATTTATGGGCATTATCTTTTTCGTTCTGTTGGTCTGTTTGTTTGTCAGCCCTTCTGTATGTCCGTCCCTCTTCAGGTTAATTTTTTTTGGTCAAAGTAGCATTTGATATTTCCTATGAGATGAACTTTTTAATTTTTATGCCAAATTAGAGTTTTGACCCCAATTTCAAGGTCCCCTTAACATAGAAAAGGATAGTGTGAGTGGGCCATCCCTGTACTATGGACACATTCTTGTGTTTTTGGGTGTTGTATATTGTGTTAACTTTTTTTAAGGAGGGGAGGGAGTCATTAAGTTATTTTATGAGATATTTAAATGTTACATGTCGGAAAATAAAAAAGTATTTATTATGTTCTTTTGAAAAATGCTAAGAAATGTATAAAAAAAATAAATGATTCACATGAGAAAATGAACTGAATCAATGAAAGAGCCTATTTTGGCCTCAAATTTCAGGTTCATTTAATGAAATATTTTGGACACTTTTTAAACACTTTAGCGTATATTTCAATTGATTCAATTAACTTTTGTAAAAGATTTTAACTGATCAAGTCATTAAAAATGCTCTGATTCAAGCTTTAATATGAAAAATCGATCAAATATGCAAAAAATCTTCACTTTTCAGATGGTTTTTGTCAAAAATGAAAGTGGCCGCATCTGTGTTCATTCTCAACCTTTTTATATGTAATGTATTATTATCAAATACAACTTACATTTCAATATTATGAATGAACAGGAATGCGGCCACTTTCTTTTAAGATGGAAACTGTCAAAAATTTAACTAAAATGCTAAAAATTGTGAAGATTTCAGTAATTTAGCATGACTTTATGGTAGTAGTACTCGATATATGTGCATTGTATTGTCAAAAACAGCCCATATTTGTGTAGCAGAAGTATTCTGCTTTCCAATAAAAAGCTAAAAGATTGCATTTTCACAATTTTGTAAAACTACTATATTTTGGGGCCAAAAAGGGTTCTTACTGAACCTACTCCTTTGTGAATATTAAACACTTGTGTAAACCAGAAATCAATTTTAATGTGCTGTCATAAAAGGCAAAACTGTAAATATTGTTTAATGAATATATTTACTTGCTCAAATAGAGGGGAATGCAGGTTTACTTATATGTGTCGGTTTGTCTGTACAATATAAGTGTTGCATTTTTCTCTGTAACTAAAAGGTGTAGTTCTATGTATGGCACCAAACTTTATCTGTCTATGTCATACAAGTTTTTCTTATATGTGAGTGTTATGGAACAATAGCTCAAAGACAAATTAGCTTAAATATGTTAACTAAACATATCTGGTTAAGAAAAACTAAAAAGTTCATTCTTGAAGGAATTCTTTTTAGAAAGGTGCCTTTGTACTCTCAACATTTTGCACAAAAGTCTAATATTCTTTACAAAGTTATCAGTTACTTTTAAATGGACATTAAAGAACATTCAACAAGGTAGAAAAAGTTATCAGTTACTTTTAAATGGACATTAAAGAACATTCAACAAGGTAGAAAAGGATATCAGATACTTTTAACTGGACATTTGTTTGTTGATTACAGAAAGACAAGAGGATATTCCACACAGCAGTGGATGTAGGGAAGTATATGGTCATATTTGGTGGACAGTCTGATGACCAACAACTGACTGACAAGGTGCTGGTTTACCATTATCTATGTAATAATTGGCATTCCTTCCAGTTCAAAGGTAACATCTATATAATATTGTTGATTTTTATAAAAAAAATCATTTTTATACGACCGCAAAATTTGAAAATTTTTTGGTGGTATATTGCTATCACGTTGGAGTCGTCGTCTGCATCGTCGTCGTCGTCCGAATACTTTTAGTTTTCGCACTCTAACTTTAGTAAAAGTTAATAGAAATCTATGAAATTTTGACACAAGGTTTATGACCACAAAAGAACGGTTGGGATTGATTTTGGGAGTTTTGGTTCCAATAGTTTAGGAATTGGGGGCCAAAAAAGGGCCCAAATAAGCATTATTCTTGGTTTTCGCACTCTAACTTTAGTTTAAGTAAATAGAAATCAATGAAATTTAAACGCAATGTTTATGACCACAAAAGGAATTTTGGTATGGATTTTGGGAGTTTAGGTCCCAACAGTTTAGAAATTAGGGGCCAAAAAGGGACCCAAATAAGCATTTTTCTTGGTTTTCGCACCATAACTTTAGTATAAGTAAATGGAAATCTATGAAATTTAAACACAAGGTTTATGACCATAAAAGGAAGGTTGGTATTGATTTTGGGAGTTTTGGTCCAAACAGTTTAGGAATAAAGGGCCCAAAGGACCAAAATTAAACTTTGTTTGATTTCATAAAAAAATGAATAATTGGGGTTATTTGATATGCCGAATCTAACTGTGTATGTAGATTCTTAATTTTTGGTCCCGTTTTATAATTGGTCTACATTAAAGTCCAAAGGGTCCAAAATTAAACTTAGTTTGATTTTTTACAAAAATTGAATCCTATGGGTTCTTTGATATGCTGAATCTAAAAATGTACTTAGATTTTTTATTATTGGCCTAGTTTTCAAGTTGGTCCAAATCGGGGTCCAAAATTAAACTTTGTTTGATTTCATCAAAAATTGAATAGTTGGGGTTCTTTGATATGCCAAATCTAACTGTGTATGTAGATTCTTAATTTTTGGTCCCGTTTTAAAATTGGTCTACATTAAAGTCCAAAGGGTCCAAAATTAAACTAAGTTTGATTTTAACAAAAATTGAATTCTTGGGCCTCTTTGATATGCTGAATCTAAAGATGTACTTAGATTTTTGATTATGGGCCCAGTTTTCAAGTTGGTCCAAATCAGGATCCAAAATTATTATATTAAGTATTGTGCAATAGCAAGAAATTTTCATTTGCACAGTATTCAGCAATAGCAAGAAATCTTCAATTGCACAGTATTGTGCAATAGCAAGAAATCTTCAATTGCACAGTATTGTGCAATAGCAAATATTTTCAAATGCACAGTATTGCACAATAGCAAGAAATATCTAATTGCACAATATTGTGCAATAGCAAGAAATTCCAATTGGATTTCAATTGGAGTTATCTTTCTTTGTCCAGAATAGTAGTTGAATCAACTTGAATCATTGTTTTATACAATATACAATGTATATTCACTTTTACTACCAACTGATAGATTAAAACAATCTTTACCATTTAGTGATAACAAGCACTTTTTTTACATTTTAATATTTTATGATGTATTTAAATGAGTAGTTATTGTTGCAAACTTCATTAAAAATTTGAATTGAGATCAGTTTTGAAATAAGGGAAAGGGGGATGTGAAAAAAAATTGGGGGGTCAATTTTTTTCATTTCAGATTTCATAAATAAAAAGAAAATTTCTTCAAACATTTTTTTGAGAGGATTAATATTCAACAGCATAGTAAATTGCACAAAGGCAAAAAATTTTTTTTAAGTTCATTAGACCACATTCATTCTGTGTCAGAAACCTATGCTGTGTCAAGTATTTAACCACAATCCAAATTTAGAGCTGAATCCAGCTGGAATGTTGTGTCCATACTTGCCCCAACCGTTCAGGGTTCAACCTCTGCGGTCGTATAAAGCTGCGCCCTGCGGAGCATCTGGTTCATTTTGAATAAATATTTTACAACGTATTAAAGACCTTGATTGTTAGTGGTATCTGCAATGTTCCAGATGTCATTAATGCCTATTTGTGGAGGGGAAGGCAACACACATGTATAATGTTTAATGCCCGAATAACAAAAAAGCTCCGCAATTATTAAAAATTGTTAAACATTTTTTTCCTAAGGCCACGTTTTTTTAATTTGTTTGTTTACGGATTTTCTCCATGAAAAAGTCGGGTCGGTCGGTCCAAATGGATGATATTTTTTTATTATCTATGAAACAAGAAAATTCCAAATGATTTGTTAATATTCAGTACTTTAACTTGATCGATGTCTTAAACCTGTCCACATTTGGACAAGTCTATTTCTATGAGATGATGCATCTTATGGACTGATGACAAATAAAAGAAACAAACTTATTGTGTAATAGGTTTTAAACACAGGTTTCGTTCCTCAAAATTATTTCCGCAAATGACATTTCAAGGTCAGTTATAATTGATTTGTCTATTTTTAGAAACATAAACTGGAAGTTTTATTTTTTTCACAACAGAAAGTGTTATCTACTTTGTTAGTGATTAATGCATTTCTTTCATAAAAAAAGAATATTTTTTAATTATTTTCCAGGGATAATGCATTTGTTAGGGTCGGCGGGAATAAAAAAGCATGAAAAGTCAATTTTATTTTTATTCTGGAAATAAATCAGGTCCGTGGATCCGTAAACCAACAAATTAAAAAATCCTGGCCTAACTGAACATAATGATATCAGAAATATGTATGCTTAAATAAAATTGAAAAAAATAATTGTTCTATTTCTTATAATTTTAAAAAGTTATACATGCATATATTTTGGATAAACTAATTTTTTTTTTTTTTTACAGAAGTCCAAGAAGATGAGCCAATAAACATAAGGGTGTCGGCTGTATCTGTTGCCATAGAAACCAGTGTTTACATCATGGGTGGTTACAGTGGTGAAGTTCATAGTGGGATGATCAAATTGACACTGCCAATAGACAGGTGTCGACTGATTAAGGATGAGCATGAGTGTGTCAGATCCTCGACTGGATGTAAAGCATGTATTATCTCTAGTCCGGATGGGAGCAATGTCACATCCTGTTATTCAGCTCACATCCATAAATTTTTGCCAAATGAGTAAGTGGGAAAAATGACAATGTAAAGGAATAAATGTGGGTTGTTGCATTGGAATTTAGATTTAGATTTATCAATGAAATGCAAATTTACTATAGGCTTGTATTTAGACTTTGGTAAAACCACAAACCAAAGATCCACAAATAAATGATATTTTGAAAATCTCAAAATTTAGTAACCATGAAAATAATGAATCCACAGTAGTTTGTTATCTTTACCTTCCTTGTTTATCAACATTTTTGAAAAGTGCTTGAAAGATTTAGAAATGGGTGCATTGGATAATGGACCGTAAATGTTATTACCTTTTGTTGCAGATGTTTTGGCCAAACACTTTTACAAGGGAAAGGTGAATGTGATAAGAATTGGCACTTAAGGAGGGATTGTGATGGTTATACAACCTGTGATTCATGCTTAGCCGTGTTCCCATACTTTAAGGATATAAGACAGGTAGCTATAGCTATTACATTAACCAGACAGCAAAAAAATATGCAATATATTGAAGAAGAAAAAATGGTATGAGCATGATGAACGTCTGTTTTATTTCTATGTTACATGTAATGTTAGAAATTCAGTCCTACATTTACACAGCTTATTTATTGTGAAAGTAATTTCCTAATCGAATTCATGTTAACACACTCTTTGCTCTATGTGATACACTGTCATTCCATTCCTGGGTTTAGCACTTCTAAAGATTTATACACAAACCATATGGTTGTAAAAAAAACAATACTAAAAAAAAAACATTGTGCGAGATTCATATTTCTGTTTATTTATACATATGTATATGATTTTTGTTGATGCAAACTTTATTGAAATTTAGGATGTAGTTGTATGATGACTTTCTTATAATCAGTTTTACAAAACAGGTTCTGATCTTTTCTTAGGTCATATAGTCTATACACTGGATATCTTCATATAAAACTAAAGAATTGAAAGTACAACCATCAGATAAAAAATATTTCCTATTAAATTGATTAGTTGTTTAATTACACTGTGTATTTTAGATATGCAAATGGTGCCAGAACTGTGGAGAGAACAAATGTGTAAAAGTTGGTCGCAAATGCACTGGTCAGACCTGTAAAAATCACCCGAGTTCTTCACCAGTCGGGGAATCCCACTGGTGTGGGATATTTGAATGTGGGACAAGTACTTGTGAAAGATGTAAAGCTCTGAACTGTGAATGGACCAGTACAAAAGGATATAGTAAGTTCTTGTACCAATCTCATCCTGATAACTTAGTGAAACAATTAGTGTTGAGGAATCATGCAGTATAAAATTGAGAATGAAAATGGGGAATATGTCAAAGAGACAACAACCTGACCAAAGAGCAGATAACAACGGAAGGCCACCAATGGGTCTTCAATGCAGTGAGAAAAACCCTCACCTGGAGGTGGGCTCAGATGACTACCAAATAAACATATCAATGAACCAAAATTAAAAAACACACAAGACTTACAAGGGCTAGAGTATGTCCATATGTGTATGTCGTAAAGAAGAATAATGCAAGGTTTAATCTTAATTTATTTCCGCATCCACGTTGTACATAAACATGTACTCCGGATTCCTTTATTTTCTTTCATACCAATTTTTAAGATCAAGTATAGAGTGTGTTTTCATTGATATTTGAATTTGTGGTTTTGAATATTAAAGTTTGCATACAAACTATAAAAATGTACACTTTTTTAAAACTTGAATTTATGGCTCACCATAACCAACTAAATTCATGAAGATTAGTACCCTAGGAATAATAATGAATTCACATTCCATAAATGTGATTATCACAAATCTTTGGCCTTTGGCCTTTAATGGAGGGTTGTCTTATTGGTATACCACAAACCTTTATTTATATTGATAACTATTCATTGTACACAATATTACAGTAAATCTGGTTTTTTTTAATATTATCAGATGTAGAAGAGAATTGGTATTGCAGACGTAATAAGTCACCTAATATTACTGTATGCCCTGCACCATGTCAATTGAATGCTAACTGCCAGTCATGTATCAGAAGCGTAGGAGCAGAAGCTGGGTCAGGAAAATGTGTATGGAGTCATGCTCTACAGGAAGTAAGTTTGCCTACCTTCACATTGAAGAGGTCAATAGTCATGCTCTACAGGCAGTAAGTTTTTGGGGAAAGACAGCTTCAAGCCGTCAATCCCCTATGGGGTTGACCAGAGTGACATTCCCTCACATCATTCATTTTGTTTTTATAGTGTGGAAAACCCCCCAACAAATCTTACTTAGATATAAGAGAAGGAGACCCAGAAATGAATAGATTGACTTTAAACACTTTCTTACACATTTCCCTTCTGTTTCTAACGAAATTATCGTATCTTGAGCTCTCCTTTTTACACTATTTATGTTTCTTTTACAATCCGGAAAAAATTAGTATGACAAGATATTCTAAATATATCCAACCTACATTGTATTTTATGACGTCATTCTTGGAAGAAGCAGGGATATCCTTCACTGGTTATTTAAATCATTCTCAGAGATCATGCACTAATTACAAATTGGTGTTTGTTAAATCTAATTATAATAATGTTTGCTGTAGATGATTCAAACATCAACATGCAATACTTTAATTTGTAGGTCAACAACTTTCAAATAAACAAAGATCATGGGGTTTACATGAGACAGGAGAGAGAAACGATTATATTATTTTTTTCTGTAAACATTCTGTTTTGAGAATCTTCCTCCAATTCAGGAGCACCTCAATTGATGAGTAATTATCCATTAAAATAAAAGTTAATGTATTTAAACACTTAAAATGTGACGTTTCATTGGATAAGTAGTCTTCCATTAAAAATAAATTTTTGTGTACCTATACATAATCATTGTAATGGTAAAAAAAAAAAAGTGTTGCGTTTTGTAGTTTAACCATATTTATTCATAAAATTTAAAAATATTTCAAATTTAGGATTTGGAAACAAGCTTCACACAGTTTACATCAATCATATTGTTCTTTATTAGTACCTATATCCCTGAACCTATATCCCTGAACTGAGAGTTATACCTTTACATTGAAGAGGTCATATGTTTTGATCAAGACTTCCAAAACGGTCATATATTCCGGACAATTGTATTATGTCCGGTAAAAGTCTGTCTGGGAAAAGCATGAAACGGTCTTTTACTTTTTAGATATCAAGGCTTTTTCGGTCATTTTTACATAATTCACCATCTTTTTGACCCAATATTTTGCCTTTCACAGCCACACATTTCCGATCATAAAAGTGACATGATAATTAATTACTATCTAAACAACCCCTACTTCAATACTTTCTAATTTTAATCAAGGCTAATTAGTTGTTGGACAGCTGAAATCGGTGAACACTGAAATCTACCTGTTCAGGTGAAGGTAAACTATTTTCAGTACCGGACATCGGATAAATAGATCGGTCTATTAACAATTATTTTAACATTTCAGCAGTTTGTATCTTATTGATTTAGTCCAAAAGATTAAAATTATAAGAAATACATTTATAAACATGATTTGATGAAAAATTAAAAGGTTTTAAATGAAAAATCATCAGAACTACGCATTATGAACTAGAACACAAGTGCGCATGTGCACAGGTGGGAAGTTTAATTATGCATCCTGCATTTCTTCAAAAATGCTAAAATTATCATTGAAACCTGTATCTAAAGTTCATTTGAAGTATTTTGTTGAAAAAATAATGTGGAAAGAGCTTCCTCACTCAGTGGTGCATTGTAAACGTACATGGATTTTACGTATCCGTATATGGTCCATGTTTTACCATTGTCATGTCAACATCCGATTTAAAAACTAAAGTAAAGTTTTTGACATCATTTTGCCAAAAAAAAGAGACTAAGGCAGATATGAGCACGCTTTAAGATTAAGAAGGATTAAGATGGCCGCCAAGATAGAAAGGAGTTGAACATCAGCTCTGCAGTATTTGGCATTTTTAAGCTGGATTTTGATGAAGAATTCTATTGAAAGTTATATCATTATATTCAGAATTGTATGGACTATATAGAAATCAAGTTATTTTGAAATTTCCTTCTTCAGTGGACTTGTATTAGTGTTAAAAACATTTTGGATTCAGTGGAATTTAATAATTTTGTATTTTGAACTGTTGTTTAAAATATAGAAAGTATGCCTGGGGATAGTAATCAGAAAGGTGTTAAAACTGTACAAACAATGTTGGCAGCTAAAAAGCCTGGAGCTAAAGAATCTTCACAAGAAAAACCACCAAAGCAGAACAAACGAACTCATTCAGATGTAGCAGATGAAAGTTTGGAATGTACTGATAGCATGACTAGTATTCAAACCACTCTTAGTGAAATCAAAAAGGCCCTTCAGGTAACAGTTACTAAAGATGATTTAAGTAGTGCAATTAACTGTTTGGTTCAACAAAAAGACTTAAAAGATATTGTTACCAACATTGTTAAACAGTTATTATTAACTTTTGAAAAGAATTTCTCAGAAAAAATTGAAGCAAAAGTAAGGGAGACAACTGGAAAGTTACAAGATCAAATGGATTCTCTGATGATAGACAATGAAAACCTGAGAGAACGTGTGAGGGCAAAAGATAAATCTATAGAGAAATTAGAAGAACAAGTAAGTGATAACAACAATAGAGCTATTGATGCAATTAAGCTTGGAAATTATAATGAACAGTATAGTAGAAAGCATAACATCAGAATGCTCAACTACCCAGAAAGGCCTCATGAGGTATTGAGAGATGAGTTTGTTAATATGGTAAACAAAGAGTTAAAGGTAGATATTAAACCTGATGATGTACAGGCAATACACAGAATTCCTGGGAAAGAGGGACACATAAAACCTATCATTGTTAAAGTACGCAATACTGAACTGAAAATTAAAATTATGAGACAGAAGAGAGGGCTAAAAAATGACATCAAGTTCCATGATGATATTACACAGCGTAACCTAGGACTGATGACAAGATTAAAAAACGGTGAACATTTTGAAAACGTCTGGTTTTATAATTGCAATGTCTATGCCAAGCAGCAGGATGGGAGTAGAATTAGATTTGACTTATTTGACAATATTGAACAAAAACTGAAAAACAAAAACAAAAAAGGTCATTGAAATTCTTTTCCTTATTTGATACATTGCTTAATGTTGCATCACTGTAAAAAATGAAAGATAGTACATGTAATAAGATTAAAACAATCTGGGCTGTGCATATTATCAATTTATTTACTTATAATGCATCTCTCTGAATTTGATTTAAATAATTTGAATTCATATTTGATTCAAAGTACTTTTTTTTATATATATAATTCTATTTATTTTTGTGTGTGTGAACCCTTCTTAATTTGAAGATAACTGTATATTTATTGAAGGGAGATAACTCAAAAAAAAAAATTACAAATCAAAGAGAGATAACGAAAATCTTTTATTATTTTTACTTATCATGAATCTCTCAACTAAATATATATACTAATTAATACATTGTCTTTAGAAAACAACTATCTTTATATTGTAAATAATTAAATGCCATACTGTAAATGAAATTTTGTTGTACAAAAATGACTTTACAGGTATCTATGCCAAAGTGTCCATCTTATTGTTGAATGTGTGTATGATTGTATAAACTATGATTGTGTATTGGTTTTTAAGTTAGAATTTATCTGCTCAAGTTTGAAATATTGTTTTGTTTTATATGATAATGGATAATATTGTAACAGTGTTGTCTATGAATGTAAGGGGTCTTTTTTCTAATTCAAAAAAGAGAACAGATGTTTTTGATTGGGCGAAGGGCAAAAATGCTTCAGTAATTTGCTTTCAAGAAACCCATAGTAATAAAGATATTGAAAAAAAATGGGAAGAGGAATGGGGAAATACATGTTTTTTCAGTCATCATAGTAACAAAAGTGCAGGTGTCAGTATTATGTTCAAATTAGGTCTTGATTTTGAAGTGCATAATTCTATTATTCAGTGTTCTCCCCAGGATTTTTGGATAGCACCAGGGTAACGCGTGACGAAATGAATTTTACAATATTTTGTGTCGCTTTGCGTCGCTTATTTTTTTCTTGTTGGTTTTTGTCATTACCTTTTTGCCTTTGTTTTGTTTACTGTGGTACTGTGTTGTATGGACTTTGGGTCAGAACATTATTGGTAGAAAAAGTAAATCAATAAAACAGTTTGTATACTTTAATATCTTTGAAAAAGAAAAGAAAGCACAATTAGTCTTTAAACTAAAGTCACTTCTTATATTTGGATCAAGCCATTTTGTCCCAATACTTGTAGTTACACTACACATTCCCTATGTTAGATTTGACCATAACAATGAACTTTGAACAAGATTAATTTTTGTTACAGAACCTTCAGTAAATTGAAAACTACTTTCTATTCTTTTTAACAACAGTTTTATTTATTTTGTTATGCTTCTTAGTTATTATTTTTAAAATTTAAGTTTATTAATACTTTATTTCTATTGTATAAGTTATTCTAAACTCACATTCCTGTTAAGTTTAGGCCCTATAAGCTTTTTTATCCAACACCAATTGCTGCAAAAATCTATTTAATATAAAATGACAAAATGTCTGTGTATCAATAAAGGTATCATTCTCTAAAATAATTTGCAAAACATTTTTGTTGGTATGTTCTAAGAATTTTTTATCCTTAATGTAACATTCTAATATAATTTTGCATTCAATTTGTACTTTATTTTAATTTTCAATAAGAAATTATATGTGAGGAGCATTTATTTGTAATAAGCAAAATCAGGGGAAATAACTCCACAATTAATTTCTATAACAGTCAAATTATTTTGACTAAAGATTGGCGTAAAAGAGTTCATTCACAAATGTCTACTTGTCCCCTATTACAAGTCTGTTATTAAAATTATGATCTCTTAATTAATCAAAACACAAGAGAATCATGTACATCGATTAAATCCAATCATCAATGTTAACCTCAACAGGTAAATCGATCACGTGGTGTAAACAATCTACCTGTCAATACTGGATTAAACTGGTTAGAACTGGTCAATTTTCATGTAAAATTTTAACCCTCACTAAAAGTTGAAGTCATTTGAAACTTTACCGATTTTAATACGAATTTTTTACCGAAAACTTTAGCACCACGGAGAAAAATTATACATCGCGGCAAGAACGATACCACCGCGGTAGAAAATTATACATCGCGGGCCCGTGGTCCTTTAAGGCCCTGGGGAGAACACTGTATTATTGATATAGATGGTCGTTATATTATCTTAGATTTATCCTTGTCAAGTCAACGCATTACTTTTGTTTGTTTGTATGGATTTAATACTGATGAACCTTCATTTTTTAATGACATTTATAAGAAAATGGCATCATTTTCAAATACTAGCTTTTTATTATGTGGGGACTGGAATGTTGTACAAGATACAAACATAGACACTTACAATATTATTCATATAGAAACCCAAACTCACGAAAAAAGATTGAAGAAATAGTAGAAAGTCTTGAGTTATTAGATCCTTGGCGGACCTGTTATCCAAACGATAGAAAATATACATGGCGTCAATGCTCACCCATAAAACAAAGTCGGCTTGATTTTTTTCTAGTCACAGAGGATCTGTTTTCACTCATGAAAAATACTAACATTATTCCTGGGTATAAGACAGATCATTCTGCTATAACTTTCACCTTTTCTGCCAGTTTAGCAAAGCGGGGAAAGGGATATTGGAAATTTAACTCCCAACTGTTGCGAGATTTAGACTATATCAAAAAAGTTAAAACATGTATAAATGAGAGTATTTTAGAATATTATGAATCAGGCAACATAGATGATCTGTTAAATGTTAAACTCTCATGCAATGATCAAGTATTTTTTGAGTTGATAAAAATGAAAATTAGATCTTTGTCTATTGGTTACAGTATTCAAAAAGCTAGAGAGGAAAAAGCTGCAACACTTTTACTGGAAAATGACATTCAAAGTTTGGAAAATCATATGAACATATCTCCTGATGGTCAAATTCATGCAGCTTTAAACCAGAAAAAGTTAGAATTAGAAAATATAAGAGAAGGAAAAATTGAAGGTGTTTTTTTAAGATCCCACGCTAACTGGCAAGAGAATGGGGAAAAGTGTTCAGAGTTTTTTTGTAAATTAGAAAAGAAAATTTTTATTAAAAAAACGATAACTGAGCTCATAGATGAAAATGGAAAACATATATCAGATCAATCTAGAGTTTTACAAGAAGAAATGAATTTTTATAAAACATTATACTCAAGTAAAAATCTGGAATGTGATGATGATTCCTTTTTCAAGCACAATGTTAAACTCACAGAAGAAGAGAAGGATGTGTGTGAGGGTAATATTTCTTTTAAAGAATGTGCAGAATCTCTAAAATCTATGTCAAATGGAAAGAGTCCAGGCTCAGATGGGTATACTGTAGAATTTTACAAAGTCTTTTGGCGAGATATTGGACCTTTTCTTTTTAGATCATTATATTTTGGCTATGAAAATGGGGAATTTTCTAAATTTCAGTATCAAAGTGTCATTACGTGTATTCCAAAAGAAGATAAAGATAGACGTTATCTAGCTAATTGGCGCCCAATTAGCCTAATGAATACTGACACCAAGATTGCTTCTGCCGTTATTGCTAATAGAATAAAACCTGTTTTACCATCTATTATCAGTGACTGTCAGAAAGGCTTTATTAAAGATAGATTTATGGGTAAGAATACACGTCTATTGTATGATTTGATGCACTATTTGGAAAAGCATAACAAAACTGGTCTTTTACTACTAGTAGATTTTGAAAAGGCTTTTGACTCTATTGAATGGTCTTTTTTGAAAAAAGCATTGAAGAGTTTCAATTTTGGGCCATCTATATGCAGATGGTTTGAAGTATTTTATTTGAAAGCATCAAGTTGTGTTATAAATAATGGCCATCTTTCAAGCTTCTTTAATTTGGAGAGAAGCTGAAGACAAGGTGACCCCCTCTCCCCTTATCTTTTTATTATAGGTGTTGAGTTACTTTCTATGAAAATAAGGTCAAACCCCAAAATAAAGGGAACTTTTGTTCATGAAAATGAATCCCTTTTGAGTCAATATGCTGATGACACTTTCCTTGTTTTGGATGGAACTGAAACATCTTTGAGGGAGACTTTAAATTGTTTCGACTCATTCCAAAAAGTATCTGGGTTAAAAATTAATTCTTCTAAAACTAAAGCTGTGTGGTTTGGGAATAAAAAGTATTCAGATCTGATTCTCTGTCCTGATTTAAAACTTCAGTGGTGCTATTCAAATTTTAAACTTTTGGGAATTGAATTCTCTTTAGATCTTGATAGTATGCCAGAAATTAATTTCTCCAAAAAGATAAAGGAAGTGTCAGGCATTCTTAAGAGTTGGCAACATAGAAAATTAACCCTAATGGGAAAGATTACTGTTATCAAGACTTTGGCACTTCCAAAATTAATTCACCTGTTGACTGCACTACCCAACTTGCCAGAATCAAAATTAAATGAGTTGAATACTTTATTCTTTCAATTCATATGGAATGGAAAACCTGATCGAATTAGACGAAGTACTTTAATCGGAGATATTCCACAAGGAGGTTTAAATATGATTAATATACATTATTTTAATATATACCTTAAGATTGGCTGGATAAAGAGGTTTTCATCCAATTTATATGGTAGTTGGCAATCATTATTATTAAAAAACCTTGAACAGTATGGTGGAGAAAGGGTATTGCATTTTCAAAAGGAGAAACTCAGAGAAATCTCTGATAGTCTTAGCAATCCTTTTTGGAAGGATGTATTTTTTAGCTTTCATGTAGCAAGGCCTGCTACCAATATTTCTGTTCAAGATATTTTGTCATTAGATATTTTAAATTTTGCACCTCTAGTAGATTTTCCGTATTTTATTCAGTGGCATAGAAGGGGAGTGCAGTCTTTGTTTGACCTTATTAACTTAGAGACTAAGGACTTTTGTAATTTTGATCAGATAGGACCAAGACTTCAAACAAATAATTTTTTAAAGTATTATGGTCTCATTGCTAACATTCCAAAGTATATGAGAGAATATATTAAAGAAAAGATTGCTCATGTAAATTTTGAAACTTTTAACTGTATTGATATTTTTTTGGAAAGATTATTGTGTAACAAAAAGGCAAAGTTTGTATACAAAGATCTTGTTGACAGAAATGTGCAACTGCCAACAGAAAAGTTCTTACAATGGGAGGAATCACTATGTATTGAAATTGCAGATTGGTCAGAATATTATGTTATTTTAAGAAAATCATGTAAAGACACTTATTTAAGAACTTTTCAATATAAATTTTTACATAGAATAATTGCAACTAACACTTTCTTATATAAAGTTAAACTTAAAGATTCAAAGCTTTGTACTTTTTGTAAGGTTTCTGATGAAACCATGGAGCATTTATTCTATGAATGTCCAATAACACATTTTATATGGCAAACTTTTTCACAAAAACTGAAAAGATATTTTGTGAACTTTACATTATCTAAGAAGCACATTTTTCTTGGTCTTCAAAATGAGAGTTTACTGTTGAATTTGATTATTATTATTGCAAAGAACTATATATACAAATGTAAATTGTATGAAAAGAAACCAAGTATTATAGGGTTATTAGCAAAAATAAGAAAATATCAGGAAAATGAACATTATATAGCAAAGAAAAATGGTACCACACCTTATTTTCAAAAATTCTGGGCCCCATTAGATTACATTTTTACTGATTAGTCACCATTACTTTTGATTCAAATCATATAAAATAAAAAATGAAACTTACAGTTCATAAAGAGCAGATCTTTACAAAGATAACATTTTTCTTTGCAATACACAAGTTGATTTATGTTATGTTAATGCAAGTGCAAGAATGTGTGTGTGATTGTTTCTTTTCCACTTTTTATTATAATGTTAATATTTAAATAATATATATTCACATTAGAAGAAAAAAATGTAGTCAATTTTTTGTTGTATATATATATATATCAAACCTCTTAACACCATAGTCAGGTGGTGATGTAAAGGGATTGTAAAAGCCTGACTAATGAAAAACAAAGATATGAGCACGCTGATGTGCACACTTTAAATAATGCACTGTCAATTTAACAGTTAACGTCAGAACATCAAATTCATATCAAAGTAAAGTTTAATAACGTTTTTTTTTAATCTATTAATGTCAATCATTGGGATGGCCATCTGATTACTATAATTCATTTAAATTGCCTTTTGTGACTTAGTCTTAGGGATTAAAATCGGGATCAGATATAAAATGTCTGGCTGGCATAAATATTTTTTGGAAGCCTTGGTTTTGATTCTGAATGATAATTGAAGTACCACTTGCCCAAATCTGTTGAAACTTTAGCACAATGTCATGGACTATAAATAAAAAACAGGTCAAATTTGATTTTGATTGTTTTGACATTTACTGTTCAAGAGTTATGGCCCTTATTAAGGTTTAAAGTAAGTTTTTTTCGGTATCCAAATGATATTGATATTAATAGTGCTACTTGACTGAATCTTTTGAAACTTATAACAATATAATTAAACATTAACATATCAAGAGTTATGCCCTCAGTTAATACAGTGTTGTGTTTCTGTTGTTTCCTGATGATAATGATAACACCTTGAATTAGATTTTTGAAACTTTTAACAACAGTCTGCCAGTTCAGCCACTAGTCCGACATTTCAACAGAGAGTTACAGATTGCATTAACATTTGCTACAATACTGTAAATTCAGAAATTATTGTGTGCGTTTATTTTTGCAATTTTGTCATTTTAGACTAAAATGTGATTTGAGAAATATATTGGTTAATTCATTTAAAAAAAATCAAAATGTCAGTTTAGATTTTTGTGATTATAACCCTGTTGAATTTTTAGCTTTAATTAAAACATCACAATAATTGTGACCATTAGATTTTGAAAATTTGGCTGCAGTAGGAGTATTTGACTTGTCATCATTTTCACAACTTGTTTCTCAGTGTGCTCTTTATGAATAAATCTACTTGTAAATCACTACAGATATAATGTAAATGATCAGTCAATTAGTTATAACACAATTTAAGTTTCTGACTGTTTCTTTATTTTTCAGTGTATGTCAGAAGCTTACAAACCTCTAAGGTGTTCCCATGGCAACTGTGGTCTACTGATTGACTCTTCTACAACTGAGTGTTTAAGGCCTTGTCATGAGTTCAGACAGTGTTCTAATTGTCTGAGAGCTCCAGGGTGTGGATGGTGTGCTGGAAATAATGGCATGGGCTTATGTATGTCTGGAGGAATGAAAGGACCGACTGGTGGTGTCTGTAATCCTGGAGATATCAGGAACTTTAAGACTGGTCAGTATTAGGGTCTTCATTTTTTATTGATAATTTGTATGCCCAACTAGGGCATTATGTTTTCAGTCTGTAGATTTAGACGAAGTTGAAGTCCAATCAACTTGAAACTTTGTACATATGTTCTCTATGATATGACCCCAACTTCATGGTTCAGAACATAAAAAAATATAGGGATTGAGGCATCCATGTACTATGAACATATTCTTGTGGGTTGAATATTTAACATATGCACCTCAATTTATTTACCCATTTAGAAAAGTTTGTAGATTTTCCCATATTACAGTCTTGTTGAAAAGTATCCAACTTTTAAATAATTCCTACAGATGCTTACTTTGTAGAATGTTTGGAAATTTATCATGTTTATTGAAGACCTGCACCTCATTTTGTGTACACATTTATAGAATTTTTGTCTTGTTTTCATTTTAGAAGCAATGACTTAGATTGTTAAAAAAAAATATTCTCACATTTGAAATTTTATAGCAATGACTTTTTTTTTTTTTTTTTAAATTGTTCAGAAAATGAAATTATCTCACATATGAGATATGCAATTAATCCTGTGGTGATAAGTTGATATTTTCATATCTTCGTTTCAGGACAATAAAATGAGAAAAAAAAGATAATTATAGATTATCAATTGACGTCTCCTCGCTCAAGCAGGCACAGCGATTGCGAGAAAAGCAATAAAGCTGAGATGACCAATGATAATCTGCTTATCGCTATTTTACCTATGACAACATTGTTAATTTCATAGACAACCCACATGTACCCTTAGTTTCTAGCAATAATTTTTCATATCACTCTACTGTGCTGAGAAAAGAAATTATCAGTCAGGAAGATCAAAGAAAAATTTCTTTAAATATCAATAATTGTAGGGTGGGAGCAAAATTTGTCTTAACTTTTAGTCCCTAGTGTCTGAATCTGTTTAGTTTTTCAAAGCTGAAGTATATTAATCAATATGTGTTTTTTTTTTTAATATTTTTTATAGATTCACCAATGAACCAATACCACTGGTCAATAGTTGAGCCGATTTGGTCCTACATAAGCTGTCCTCCTGAAAATGAATGTATCAATGGCCACCATACATGTAACAATGTAACACAGGACTGTTTTGACACGTTGAAGGGATTCAATTGCTCATGTAAAAAAGGATACAGGGAAGATTCTAAGTAAGTAAAGGGAGGAGTGGGGAAAGGTTGGAGGGATGACTTCAAGGAATAGGGAGAAAGGGGCTAAAATTAAACCAACATTTAACTGTGAAATAGAATCAGCTCATTCCAATTGTTTAGTAGAAAAATCTTGTGAAGGAGAAAAAGGTGGAAGGGCGCAAAAGGGTGCAGTTTAGGCCTAAAATAAATTCTAATATGACGTCATTCAAACGCTTTGAGTACACACCCGTGGTAAAATTTGAATATATTGCATGGGCTGTTCCGATCGTACTCCCACGTCATATGTTTTTTTATGAATGAGTTTCGCGACGTCATAATACGATGACGTTAGAATATGAGCATTTTACGGGAAAATACACGCTTGAAAAACCGAAAATCATCACAACATGGCAACGTAAACAAACAATGCTAAAATGTGTTATAAGCCATAATTGTTTAAACATTTAAGACATATAAGTAAATTATCATTTAAAATAATTCAAAACTATCTATATGCGTTATTTTAAATAGTTTAAGCATGTCACTAATTCAGTTTGCTCCGTTCTTTGACGCCAATTTGATAGTGCGTTTATTTATGGGAATGGCAAATATTTGCCTCCACCTAGAGCGCTTCGATCCAAAAGAATTGCCGTATTTGACCTATTAGAATCGAAATAATTCATGGGGGCTTGAATATATCTAGATTTTACCAGGGGTTGTCCCTTTATGCCGATATTTTACCCCTCGCTATCGCTCAGGGTAAAATAATTGTCATAAAGGGCCAACCCGTGGTAAAATCACGATATATTCAAGCCCCCATGAATTATTTCTTAAATATTGTTTGTTTCCCCAATCCCGACCGACCCTGCAAAAATGCTCTGACTCATAAAATTTTATTGTCAAAACTAAGATAAATATTATTTTATTCATTTCCGATTTGCAGGCTTGCCAGATCGACGGACCTTGTTCCAGCTTTTGAAAGAAAAGAAAAAATTATTTCCCTACCTACCTACTCACACCTGGCTTGGCAGGGTCGGGATTGGGGAAACAAACAATATATTAATTTAGGCCTTAGGGGAACTATTATCACATGTGCACATGACAGAAAACAGTTGTGGTCACAATTGCACTTATTATACCAAAAACCGGTGGAAATTATTCATTTTTTTTGAGAGACTTGAATGATTGGATGCAGATATATTGGCTTGCAAGCTATTTACTTTTAAAAGTATTTGTCAATTAATTTGTTTAGAGCTTCAATAGATTTTAAGTTACATAACTACAAATCTATTTAGAAATCTATTTTAAAGTTAAAGTTTCGTTAGAGAGATTTGACTTTGGTAAATATTTTTTACAGAACTAAAGAATGTATACCAGTATGTCATCAAGGTTGTCGACATGGCATCTGTGTCAGACCAGATAAATGTGACTGCAGTTTTGGTTATGTTGGCAAAAATTGTACGGTAGAATGTGAGTGCCATAAAAACAGTGAATGTGAAAGTGTGGAACAGACCAAACATTGTTTAAGTTGTCATAACAACACACAGGTAAGTAATGTATATAATTTTATTAATCTTCCTAAATAACCATGAAATATTTGGGACTAGACATCAAGCAAAAAAAGGCCCTTGGGTGCCGGGTGGTCTTAGAAGTCAATCTACTGTATCATTTGTCAGTCAAAACAGGTTGTGAGTTCCAATCCTGCACATGTAGATATATCTCCAATCTTAATTGATTAAAATTGTCAGATTTCCTATCCAAAGTCTAAGTTCTCTCCAGGCACTCCTACTCCCAAAAAAACTGACCACCTTGAAATAGCACAATAATGTTAAAAGTGGCACAAAACACCAATCGATTAATCAATCAAGCAAACAACAATCAATTGGTCAAAACATTTTGCAATAAATACTGGTTTTAGAATCCTAATACTTGTCCACTGCAGTAAGTAGATATAAGAAGATGTGTTATGAGTGCCAATGAGACAACTCTCCATCCAAGTCACAATTTATACAAGTAAACCATTATAGGTCAAAGTACGGTCTTCAACACAAAGCCTTGGCTCACAATGAACATTAAGTTATAAAGGGCCCCAAAGATTGACAATGTCTTTGTCTGATCAGATTGTTCTTTCTGTTGCCTTGTAGGGCAGAAGAAAATACTTCTGTTGTTAAAGCATCTGATGCAGTTCTTATTGACAGTAAAAATGTTTATTGTTCATTATATCCAACTATGGTAGAAGTATTTGTAATAATGGACACTTTTATGTGATCCTGATTAAGTACTTTGAATTGATTAATGTAGAAGTTATTATACCCCCGCTTTAAAAAAGTATACCCCTGCTTTAAAAAAGGGGGGGTATACTGTTTTACCTCTGTCTGTTGTCCGTCAGTCAGTCCGTCCCACAAAACTTTCGTCACATTTTTCTCAGGAACTACACATCCACCCTTTCTGTTATTTGGTATCAACATTTATATATGTCAGCAATACAGTGTGATGCGTTTTCAGATTCATCACTTGACAACTTCCTGTTTACCGAACACTTGTATGATTTTACACATGATAGCCAAGTTGAAAATTTTCGTCACATTTTTCTCAGGAACTACACATCCACCCTTTCTGTAATTTGGTATCAACATTTATATATGTCAGCTATACCGTGTGATGCGTTTTCAGATTCATCACTCGAAAACTTCCTGTTTACCGAACACTTGTATGATTTTACACATGATAGCCAAGTTGAAAATTTTCGTCACATTTTTCTCAGGAACTACAATACAAGGATTTCTGAAATTTGGTTTCAGGATTTATATAAGTCAGCTATACCGTGTGATGCGTTTTCAGATTCATCACTCGATAACTTCCTGTATACCGAACACTTGCATATTTTTACACTTTTAATACTATCCACTTGCGGCGGGGGTATCATCAGTGAGCAGTAGCTCGCAGTTTCACTTGTTTCAACTTTAGCACCCTTGTTGTTACATACTTACTAAAGAAAATGAGATTTAATTGAGTAAAAAAAAATGAGGTGTCAAAAAAAAATGTTACGAAAAATAATCAAGACTAGAGTATTAAAAATCTGAATGAAAATTACTAGAATAATTTTTCTTCAGCTAAGACGAGAATCTGAAAAAAATCGATTTGTTAAATGCAACCATTTAAAAAATTATTATTGTAAAAAAGTAGTTTTTATTTGTTATTTTTTATGTTACAGGGAACTCAATGTGAACATTGTAAATTGTGGTTTGTTGGAAGTCCAAAGATGAACCAACCTTGTAACTCCTGTTTCAATGTCTGTAATAATCATACAAACAGATGTTCTTCTGTCAAAGACTTTAAGAAACTCAATGCCAGTACCATTTATTCTACTTATGACTATCACAAAGTGGTGAGTGATATGCATTTAAAAAATTACAAGATAAGATGCCAAAAGGGCAATACAATTCATTTGTTAATTAGTCCAGCACAAAATTTAAAAAACAAAGCAACACAAACCCCATTATAAATCGGTGAACATTTCAAATGCTTTCGAGAAGGCTGTATGTACAACTTTCCAGTTGAAGAGTAGTAAACTGCTACATAGCTGAGAATATTTTTCAAGATTGCATTGGAAGTAAACTTATTTGTGTGTTGTTACCATGTTAGATTTAAAACAATATACTATGGCTTCATTATTATTAATACAGTAAAACCTGTCCAAACCGAACACCCACGGGACTTTGTGTTTTGTTCGGTTTGCACAGGTGTTCCGATTGTAGAGGTTAACGGAAGTCGACACCAAAATAATTTTGGCATTTACTGACAAGGGATCATAGGTGACACAACAGACGACAGTTTATTTTTGTGTTGATTTAGATGTAAATGTAAAAATAAAAGAAGATGAAGATAGACGTTTGCTACATTTTTGTTTATAAATCAAACGCCACTCCGTCAATCACGCTCGTCAATTGGAGATGTCTGACGTGGAGCGATTTTGCTTTTTATAATTATTTTCTCATCCACAAATTCACTGACCAATTCAGATTCACTGTTAAATGACGATTCCGTTGTTGAAAAGGGAACGTCATTGTGCACACAAGTTCTCTGACTAAACTGGTCACCCGCTGATTGAAACTTAGGCACATGATAACAGTGAAGCAACAGCAGGGATCAAGTTTATTCTCGGACTTTATCGTTGCTTTTAAAATAGCTAACGGAAGTCTTCAGGAGTATTCGAATCAAATATATAGGGCCTCTAAATCATACAAATCATTAATAATATTTTATTGTTTTGATTGGTATTGATCGATTTTGACAGGTACTTTTAGATACAAATTTACTAACGAGCCTTCAAAAAGCGTTCGGAATTCGGAGTTGACAGGGTTCGTTTTTTTCAGGTATATTAACGTTAAATCATAGGGAAATTTTGTGGATTTTGAAAATTGTTCGGTTTAATCTGAAATTCGGTTTTATCAGGGTTCGGTTTACCCAGGTTTCACTGTATTATATATTCATTGGATACCAATGTGTGGGTAAGGTGAATCACAAACTACAAATTTTCTATAGGCTTGATTGCAGATTTGGGGGGAAACTATGCAATCAAATATCCATGAAAATACAAGTTTTCATCAATACATAAAAAAAATGGTACCCATGAAAATAAATAATTCAACATTATTTGATATTTTGAAAGATATTATAGTAAAACTTGTAATAATACACATCTTCATTTACTGAAAACCTTTTTTTAAGTGAACTGTATGATCAAAACTTACTACTGTGGATTCATTATTATTTGTGGAATACCATTTTTTTTTAGTTTTCTGGATACATGTGAACCACAAATTCCAATGTTCAACAAATTACAAACTTTTTATAGGTTTTGAACACAGAAATTGACAAAACCATGAAATCAAATATCCATGAAAAAGTGCAAGTTTTCCTCAATCCACGAAATTTGATACCAGCGAAAATAAATGAATCCACAGTAAATCTATTTTTTGCAATTTTGTAAGCTGTGTACAGTGAACACCTGTCCTATTATATCAAAATATTCATTCCTTGTGTGCCTTAGACAAATATAAATGTTTTGATTTATTTTTAAGTATAGAAAAATCACATATGTGTAGATACTTTTATAGATGGAACATATCTGCTACAAGATCTATCTGCCCTGAAATTTTTAGATGAATCGGACAACTCGTTGTTAGGTTGCTGCCCCTAAATTGGTAATTTTAAGGAAATTTTGCTGTTTTGGGTTATTATCTTGAATATTATTATAGATAGAGATAAACTGTAAACAGCAATAGTTAGTATCCAAGTTTTGTGGATTCATATTGAATTTGTTGTTCTACACATGATTTACTCTAAATAGTCGAATAGTCATAAAGTTTTAATTCAATTACGCATGAATTCAAAAATAGAGAATGTATTTAATCTTTTAAAAATTCTGTATATTTTTTTTTAGATTAAAGAATTTAATCCTAATGGTCCTGTCAGTGATCCAGTATGTATACGATGTCAGAACAACACAGAAGGTAGAAAGTGTGACGGCTGTCAGTCAGGCTACTTTAGACATAAAGGAATGACAAAATTTGATGCTTGTATTAAATGTCAATGCCACGGCCATAGTCATTTCTGTGACAATATGACAGGGGAATGTCGTCCATGCAGAAACAATACACGAACACGTTGCTCCAGCGATGAAAATGACTCTCCGGATACATGCTGGAAAAAACAGGTACATTGATAAAAATCTGATATGTATTTATTCAAGGGTTGCAGAGTTCTAAACAATTATTTTTTAATAGCGGCATGGGCTTTGGAATAGTGCTGTTTCACCAAAATTAAAGCACCCCATTTATAATACATTTTATTGTGAAATCATCTCATATAGCACCATTGTAAAAAAACATATTGCACTATTGTACCATTGTGCTATACGGCCCTGGGAGAACACTAGGTCAACATTTATGTGCAATAGTTATTATGAGGAAATGAAGTTGGCTCATCTATTGCATTATCTAAACTTTGTCATATTCTATATGTTAGTTTTTCACAGATTTTCATACGTGAACACCCATTTCTAGTGAATAAGCAATGTCTGTAGAGTATATCAAAACAAAACTTGATTATTTTATGTGAAACACATACATTTGAAGGCAGTGTATCCTGTTAACAAACCATATGAAACTTGATATGAAGAAGGTGAGATTTAAATGAAATCAGTTAGGCAGCAAACCCAACAACTCCAGTTAAATATCCCCATATTGATTCCACACCACATATCAAAATATTCATATGCAAAAATATATAAATCTTTTTTTGCCTATTCATATGAGTATTGTAATTTTGTTAAAGTGTGCAGTGTGTGAAGAATACTTTCAAGGTCATCCAGTCCATGACCACCAATGTTACCGCCAGATGAATGTTGATAGAGAATATTGCCTTGACCCAGAAACACAGAATGAATGCAGCCAAAATGCTCATCCTTTGATGCAAGGACGAACTGTATTCTTTGCCGTACAACCACGATACCTCAATGTTGACATTCGTATAACTATAGATGTTCTCAAAGGAGGTAAGAAATTAAGTGCAGGAGGATAATAAAAACAAGAAGATGCATGTAAATGTTTATGAGGCAACAACCCATCAACCTTCAACAATTAGCCAAACCCATACTGCATAGTATAAAAACTATTTGCCTAGTATATACATGAGTAAAATAGCTACTCAATACAAACCATAACAACTTTAGGTTTTTTGAAATTTTTGCAAATTGACAAAAGATTTTGTTTAAATTCGTTTAATAATAATTTGATAATTTAGTTTTAAGTAATAATTGCCTATTTTGATTTAGTAAAACTGTTGTTCAATTGTCATTGAAAAAATGTCATTTCACTTTACAATTTTTTGTTTTATCTAGGAGCAGACGTCTTCTTTTCATCCAGTGACCAGACTTTCACTGTTAAGGACAACAAAGAAAATGGAGTACACATCTTAGAACTCGACAGTGACCTTCACATAAGAGGTGGAAGCTCTCAGAGATGGTCTTATCCAATCAACAAAAGGAGCTTAGATAATTATAATATCCACATTCACAACATAATGACTGACTTGGCTGAATCAAAACCTCTGGACAAGAGAAGTGTTCAAAATAGTACATCTGGAGTCTCTCATGAGTTATTGGAGATACATGCCAAGAACTTTCATACATACCATACCGTCACTCAAACAAATACTATTTTACGTGTGAAAAATGTGGAGTCCCGATTAGTGATTACTTTACCAGTTCACAGTCATAATTTAAAATTTGCTCGATTTTATATCATCATGTATGGAGTAGGTAGTAAATACTCAAACAATACATATGGAAACTTATATTTCAGACAGGATCAACCGCACATAGATTTATTTGTCTTCTTTTCTGTCTTTTTCTCAAGTTTCTTCCTCTTTTTAGCTGTTTGTGTCTTGTTATGGAAGATGAAACAAGCTGTTGATACACAACGTAGTCGACAGCAACGTGCGAAAGAAATGATGCATATGGCTTCCAGGCCATTCTCAAAAGTTCTTGTGTATGTTGAACCAGAACCAATTATTATGTCATCAACTCCTGTCTTGAGGAGACCAAAACTTCCAAAAATACCACACAGAAATGTGCCAATTATGGGACTTACTCCAGTAGATTTATTACCACCTATTATTCATCAAACAATTATTAAAGAAAAAGTGCCATTTGATGTGATTCCAATAGCAGTTGAACCTATTATTAGTGGTTCGGCAGCGATAAGAACGGTTGTTATACAGCTTCCCGGTGGACCACATGCTTCATCAAAACTTTGTATAGGCTCAACATTGACATCTAATTATAGACCTTCAAATAATAATCCTAAATCTAATACAAGGAGAAGACCAAGTTCTACTCAATGTTGATTATGAAAAAAACTACAGATTTATATAGTGTTCAAAAGATTATAGACCTTAAAATAATAATCCTGAAGCTAATACAAGGAGAAGACCCAGTTCTACTCAATGTTGATTACAAAAAAAACTACAGTTTTATTTAGTGTTCAAAAGATTATATACATTCAAATAATAATTTTAAATCTAAAACAAGGAGAAGACCAAGTTCTACTCATGTGGATTATAAAAAAAAACATATAGTTTTCAAAAGATGAAGTCAAGCTCAACTTATGTTGTTATGGTATAATCTTTTCGGCCAATAAACTGTGTAATACACCTTGTATGTATATGTAATACAATGTTATGTTGATGAAATATAATCAAATTACAGCTGCTTTGATACCTGTAAAAAGAGTGATAAGTAAAAAAGAATTATACACCAGGTGGATAAATTGTTATTATAGAAATTATATGTATTAATATGTTTAAGGAATTTGATTCATTTTTTTTTGTTGAACCAAAATTTATAATTTTATATCAATGCAATCAGTGTATTTGTTTAATTATGTAAGAATGCTGATGTATGCGTTAATTGTGATTTGGGCATTTATTCTCCTAAGGGAAATGTCTTTGTGGAGAATAAACAATTCAAGTATCATTAGTAAAATTTAAACAAGTCTGTTGTCTTTTTTGTTGGTGCTAGACAATTTTCTTATGTGTTATTTTATTCTCACATTAAACAATTTGGATACAGATTCTAAAATTAAATGCAGGACATGTTTTTTTTGAATTGCAAAAAACGATTTTTTTTAAGACCAAATAGTTGTAAAAAAACCCAGCTCATTTTAGATTCTGTTTTCTTAAGATGATTTGAATACCTATTTGGGAGAAGGGCAACGTTCTTAATCTTTATTTTTGATGTAATTGGTATTATTATTTTCAAAGAAATGATTTGAAATGAATTAATCACTTGTAACTTTTTCTGAATAAACATTAAAATCAGTACTACGATGGGGATGTTAAACAACCTTGGCTTACAATGAGGGTCTCCCTTAGCAGGGTCTTAATCTACAGCTATTGCATTAAATTTTATGGAATGAATGACTTGTGCATGTCAATATTTAGAACATGCATGTAATGATGTTAGGGAAAAAGTATTAATAAATTTTGACAATAGCCATTTAAAATCTTTTCTCAAATTGATGTAAAATGTAGTCCAGAGAATCTAAATATTAAACATACATGAAATGTTGTTTAGCCTTCATATACTTTTATGTGTTGGTGTTTATAATATCAACAAGTTCAAAATTTATTTTACCTTGATGATGATGGAGGGATATGTTTTTTTTTAACAACCTTTACTGGCTATAATTAAAACCCTCTCACGGTCTGGCTTGAAATATTTCAAACCTACTTATATTTTGTATCTACCTCTCTGATAAGTATATAACCTAAAATTCCTCCTTAGCTAGTTTATATTAGAATGCATTGTATTCAGAATTACCAGTAAATATAAGAAATTAACTGATAGCTTTTATAAGTTTCGATTAGATTAGTACATTCATTTTTTAAATTTTATAATGTCAAGTTTTTTTTTTTTTTAATTTCAATTAATGAACAAAGTGGGTATAAACTTGTTGAAAGAATGATTTTTCTTGTAGAATGTTTTTTTTTATGGAAATCTAGTTAATAATTTTAGTTTCTGTGAATACATTGCTGTTTTCCAGTATACTGTAAACCAACTTATTTTCTTGAGTGATTTATTTTATTTATTTTTAGGCCATTAAAAAAAAATGTGAATATAAATTCTCCCAAATATTAAAAACTTTTATCTTTCCTGATCATCTTGATATAAATACATCTAGAAAATAAGAAATTGTGAAAAGAAATTGCCGTGGAGTCAGCTAGTAAGGGCTAAACACAAAATAATGTATGGAAGAAAATAATTTGTTTTATAGTACTTTAGATGAACATTTCTAGTCACATGTTTTTTTTTTTATTTAAACCAGTATTAAAGAGATCTCATGTTGATTTATTTCTGATGAAAACTCGACATGCTGTCAGCCATTTTTTTGTGAGTGGAAAAATGTGGTGGTGTGTTCTAGCAATTTAATCAGTTTAAATTGGCATTATTCAAGATCTGAATTTATATAATTCTGTCTTTTGTTTGAATATAAGACATCTTTTATTCCTTTATTGAAAGGATAGGCTGGGTAATGGGATATTAAAGAAAAGTGTCAGAAGAAACATGACAGGAAGAGAGAGAAAACAGCTATTATTTCAACTCTGAATTATTTTTAATTAGGAAATTTGCATAATTTCTTGTGCTTTTAAATTTTAATACATTCCATGTTTGTTCTGTTTTATAATGTTTTGAGTGGTGTATAAAACTTTCCATACATTGTATTTTGTATAGATAGGATTGAGGGCCACACAGTACAATCTATTGAAAAGGTGCTATCTTCTCTGAAATAGGAAATATTGTGTGCCGCAAAAAATCATTAAAATGCAGAATAAACATGGAATTTATTTAAGAATTAACACAATTTCCATAATTAAAAACAATTCAAAGTTGAAATAAGTAAAAAAAAAATGAATTTGGGAAAAGGAGTAAATGAAGAGAGGGTACCCCTGTCTATCCCTACTTGTTTACAAATTAATCCTAAAATTCTCCACACAAAGGATTTATTTTTGTTTTTAAAACTGTCAGAACCCATATACATGTTATTTATATCTTTCATTTGAATTTATTTTGTAATATTTTGTGTTGATATGATACAATTTTAATACAATGTATATACTTGTAGAAAATAAAAACTTATAGCTTTATCAATACATAATCATCATTTATAGCATTAGACATCTGATTGTCATAAATCAATCATTTATTCATTTTTTCATGATGGCATTATTTTCATTTGTTATACGATTACAAATTTGTTGCTTATTATAATTATATCTTGAATTGTACATATTGTTTATCTTTGCCATAATGTTATGATTTAGTAAGTTTTAATATGTTCTAAATTAACTTGGAGAACTATTTGTTATATCTTGTATTACGTTGATATTTAGGCTACATATATATAACAAAGTAAACTAGATTGAGTTAGTGATGAGGGAGTATCAGCATTATGCAGAATAGATCAAGAAAGAAAATATAGTTGTAATTATCAAACCTAGGGAATATAATAATATACTCACACTTCAACTGAAGTCGCAGTTAATAATTTCTAGCATACCTAATAGATCTTTATATGTCCCCACAGTAGCAGAGGGGGCATTAAGGTTTTTTTCTTGTCCAAAAATAATTTCAAATTACAATTTTTATAATCAATTTGGTGAAATTTTTGTCTTATGCAATATTGTTATACTTGATTCATAAATTGTTATAATTTATCAATATTTTAATTTTAGCTTTATTATTGTCAATATTCAGATTCTTTGCAAAAACTAGACAATCTTGTTCTAAATTTTAGATTGAACTATAAAAGCTAGTTTTCTAAATTTTCTTATCCATAAATGAGGTCTATTATTTATTTTGTATGCTTAGTTATGTTGAAATATATTTATATATGTTGGTGCCAGATAGTGCATTTTTAGAAAGAAATAATCAAAGAAGAATGAATTCATTTAAAAAGCAAATTATCATAGTAATGCTTACAGTGTTTTAACTTTGTGTGTTACGATTTTACTGTCTCTGGTGTTAGAAAACAGACGAGAAATAAAACTTTTGATCTCCTATTTGAATAAATAATTTAAAAGTTTCGATAATATTTATATTCAAACATTCTTTTTTGAAGACCATTTATTGACATCTAAACATGTTTTGTTTTGTTTTGAGTTGATGTTCTATTGACAAAAACCCAAGATCAACTTCTATTCATATGTTTTTCAACAAATATCCATAGTAATCACTTGCTCAAAAGACTTGATTTGTTATATACAAGTAAAAAGTTACAATTGTGGGTATGTTGGAAATAAAATCATTTTTGTATTTATTGAATTTAGGAAGTTTCAAATTTTGGACAAATTCCAGGATTTAAAAAAAAAATTGTACTGGTAGATAATTTATCCAAAGAAATCCATTATTTCAAAAAAGAAGTTGCAAAACATGATTATATATAGTTTATGTCAACTATTGGTGGTTGTCGTTGTGTTACAAAGTATCCCTTAGCATGTACAAATTTCGCACCCCAAGTCCTGGTTATCATAAATTATTTGAATCGGTAGTTATTAAAAATTCCAAATTAATTGGGAAAAAAACCCTCTTGATATTAAAATGTATAAAAGTAAATAGCAACTATGTTTTAAAATTAATGACCTGTATGGACTATGACATTTGTATCTTTGCTAAAATTGTGTCAAAACAAAAAAGGCTGGAGAGCGCAATTCCATTAAAATGTATGTGGGAGGGTAGGAAGGGAAGTTTTAATTATTGAATGTGAGTCATGAGTCTTTTTCAGTATGCAACTATTACCATCATGCAAAATTATATAAAAAATGGTTCTCTTGGTTTTAGAGATATTTGGAAAGTCCCTTCCTACCCTCCTACATACATTTTTATTAAATGGCCCTGAATGTAATTGTCAAAGATTTTCTTAGTAACTCTGGCTCATGGTACTCTTGAAAAATAAATTAAAAGAGAACAGTTATTTTCATTTTTGTCATTATACATCATCTTCTCGTGTGATATTACATTACATATTTTTTGTCACTTCTACAAGTATTTAATCAGGAAATACATGTTTGTCTTATGCCAGTATTATTGCTTTTTGATTGTCTTTGTGAATGCTCTAAATAACCTAGTAGATATCTATATAGTAGACAATTCATTACTGTAACTATTGTTGTACATTTTGTTATTTAAAATCATAGATCTGAATACTGTGGTGTATTTAAATATAAAATATAATCACAGGAATTTTTTACTGGAAAAAGTTCAGAAGTGAAATGAGGTGTGCAAATAATAAATTAAGCAAAATGAAATTGCATTTTAGATTGAGGGAAAAAAAACACGTGTCCTTTTAAAGGGACCTGTCCTTTTTTACATTAAAGGTTTTTCAATTTTTCATTTTTATATATTTTTTCTCCAGCAAATTCAAGTTACAAGTCAAATGGAAATTAGGGGGTTGGGGTCTTTAAAACAGTGCCTCCCATGCCCCCTTCCTATCCGTGTGTGTTTGATTTTTGAACTGCCTTTATGAATATACATGAACAAAACCTTGGCCTTAATCAATGATATAGTATTATATCATTATTAAATAGGTAAACTTTCCTTTTCACTTTTGGTACCATGCTATATATGCTATTGTGCAGAAACAAACCTTAGACAAAACCAAAATAGTGCTTACCCTATTAGAGAGAATAAAAATTGTTACCAATAAAGTTAATCCATCAAATAAGCTTTAATTACTGCATTACATTAATTTATAATGCACAGTTAATTTTTGTTGGTTTCAAAAACTCGGAATAAATTAAACATTGCAACAAAATGTTGACCTTATTAAGGGGTTATCTTACTGCTCTAATAAATTCAGCAATAAAGGAACTATGTTATTTGTAGCATTGTACTATCAGATTATCGTCTTGTTGTAAATTATTTTATGTGATATTATGATGGTCACACGATTTCATATTGATATAAATGTATTGCATGTAATATTTTGCAATTATTTGTGTGATGGTCAATTTATCATGCACATCACAATGCAATAAATCATTTGATATAATAGTCTTCTTTGTTATCATTGCCCTGCCATTTTTTTTTTGTGTCCTGTAGAAAGCACCCTTGAAAGCATCCTCTCTGTTTGTCTGTCTGTCTGTCTGTCTGTCTGTTTGTCTGTCTGCACTTCTATGTCATATGATAAGTGACGATAAGCTGAACAGATTTCCGTAATTTTTATGGACAGACATTACACACAATGTTGATACATTGTACAATTATTGATTTTGCTATAGAGCATCATTAGAACAATGCATTTACCAGGACAAATTGATGTTTATATAGTTATTGAGTGTTCAAATGAGAAATATAGGCCTGCAAATAGTGAAAATATTAGATAAAAATTAGAAAGTAAAAAAAAATACTGTAAATTCAGAAATTATTACGTGCATTTATTACTGCGATGTAGACATTACAGATCAACATGTGAGAATGATTGTAGAGATTTAAGGAAAAGTTGCATACAAATATATGCAGAAGATTTCATAATGTCTCAGGTTAGGCGAAGGGTTCGGATCACACTAACATGTTAAACCCTGCCATATACTGTATGTATGTACCTGTCCGAAGTCAGGAGCCTGTCATTCAGTGGCTGTTGTTTGTTTGTGTGTTACAAGTCAGGAGCCTGTAATTCAGTGGTTGTTGTTTGTTTGTGTGTTACATATTTGTTTTTGTTGATTTTTTACAAGTTTAGTTTATTATTTAAGTTGAGTGTATACTTTAAAGGCAACATTTTAAGCTCAACTGGCCCACAGGGCCAAGTGAGATTTTCTCATCACTTGGCGTCTGTCGTCTTAAATTTTACAAAAATATTCTCTGAAATTACTGTGCCAAATTTAACCAAACTTGGCCACAATCATCATTGGGGTATTAAGTTTAAAAAAAAATTTCCTGTTACTTGGCCAACCAATCAAGATGGCGACCATGGCTAAAAATAGAGCATAGGGGTAAAATGTAGATTTTGGCTATTAACTCAAAGCATTAAGAGCAGATCTGACTAGGGTAAAATTAATTATCAAGTCAATATCTATCTGTCCTGAAATTTTCAAATGAATTGGACAACAGGTTGTTAGTTTGCTGCCCCTGAATGGTCATTTTAAGGAAATTTTGCCGTTTTTATACAACCGCAAAAATGTTTGTGTTCGTATATTGGTATGACGATGGCGTTGTCTTCGTCTGAGGACACATTGGTTTTCGCACTATAACTTTAGTTTTAGGTAAATAGAAATGTTTGAAATTTAAACACAAAGTTTAGGACCACAAAAGGAAGGTTGGGATTGATTTTGGGAGTTATGGTGCTGACAGTTTAGGAATTATGGGCCTAAAAATGGTCCAAATAAGCATTTTTCTTGGTTTTTGCACAATTACTTTAGTATAAGTAATAGAAATCTATGAAATTTAAACACAAGGTTAATGAACACAAAAGGAAGGTTGGGATTGATTTTGGGAGTTTTGGTCCCAACAGTTTAGGAATTAGAAGCCAAAAAGGGGCCCAAATAAGCATTTTTCTTGGTTTTCACACCATAACTTTAGTATAAGTAAATAGAAATCTATGAAATTTAAACACAAGGTTTATGACCATAAAAGGAAGGTTAGGATTGATTTTGTGTCTCAACAGTTTAAGAATTAGGGGTCCAAAGGGTCCAAAATTGAACTTTGTTTAATTTCATAAAAAAATGAATAATTGGGGTTCTTTGATATGCCCAATCTAACTTTGTATGTAGTTTCTTTATGTTTGGTCCTGTTTTCAAATTGGTCTACATTAAGGTTCAAAGGTTTTAAAGTTAGTTTGATTTTAACAAAAAATGATTTCTTTAGGTTCTTTGATATGCTGAATCTAAACATGTACTAAGATTTTTGATTTGGGCCCAGTTTTCAAGTTGATCCAAAGTGGGGTCCAAAATTAAACCATGTTTGATTTCAACAAAAATTGAATATATGGGGTTCTTTGATATATGCTGTTCTAAGACCACATTCATTCTGTGTCAGAAACCTATGTTGTGTCAACTATTTAATCACAATTCAAATTCAGAGCTGTATCAAGCTTGAATGTTGTGTCCATACTTGCCCCAACTTTTCAGGGTTCGAACTCTGCGGTCTTACAAAGCTGTGCCCTGCGGAGCATCTGGTTGGTAATTATCTTGAATAATGTTATAGCTAGAGAAAAACTGTAATCAGCAATAATGTTCAGCAAAGTAAGATCTACAAATAATACAGCATGGCCAAAATGGTCAGTTGACCCCTTAAGGAGTTATTGCCCTTTATTGTAATTTTTTACCAATTTTTCCTAAATTTTTTGTAATCTTCTACAATAGTTATCAAAGGTACCAGGATTATAATTTAGTACGCCAGACGCGCATTTCATCTACATAAGACTCATCAGTGATGTCATATCAAAATTTTTATAAAGCCATATAAGTACAAAGTTGAAGAGCACTGAGGATCCAAAATTCCAAAAAGTTGCAAAAATTTTCTCCTCTGAAACTACTAAGCCTAGTTTAACCAAACTTAGCCACAATCATCATTAACGTATTTAGTTTTAAAATGTGTGCGGTGACCCAGCCAACCTACCAAGATGACCATCATGGCTAAAAATAGAACACAGGGGTAAAATGTAGATTTTGGCTTATGACTCTGAAGAGCAAATCTGACGAAAAGTTAATTTGTTTATCAAGTCAATATCAATCTGCCCAGAAAATTTCAGACCAATTGGACAACTGGTTGGTGGGTTGCTGCCAAACTGGTTTAATGACCCCTTCAGGAGTTATTGCCCTTTATAGTCAATTCATAACAATTTTCATTAATTTGGTAAATTTTTGTAAACTTTTACAAATAATTTCCTCTGTAACGAAAGGGCCAAAAACACAATTTTGTCATGAATCCATCTGTGTACTTTGTTTAATATGCACATAGACCAAGGTGAGAGACACAGGCTCTTAAGACTCTCTATTTTTTTTTTTATATCAAACACCAAAAGAGTGGTACAAGTTCATTGAAATATTATATATTAGTAAAGTGGATTTCAAATATTTTTGGATTCTCCATAACTTTTTGAATACAATTTAATTATTTAATGAAGTAAAATGTATTTTAAACAAATAGAATGTGTTTTTAAAGTCAATTTGGTTGATTAGCAGTTTGATAAATAACATTGTTATATATTGTTTATGGATTACTTCAGCAACCTGAAATATTCACTTTATATAGTTTGGCATCCTTGGCTGTACTGTCTTCATGTAGAGAACATCCTATATAGAGCTGCCCTGTTGGAGTGTAAGCAAGAGAATTTGGATATGCTATTCCATTGTCTGTTGTCTTCATGTATGTAATCATTTGTCCAGAGTTGTTCAGAATGTAGAGGGTATGAGTATCAATATCAGCTACAATGACATTGTCTTTTGGTGTTGTCACTATTCCTTCTGGTCCAAATGGTACCTCCTTATTGATTTCTGTATCCCCTTTATAAACGTTTATTACATGACCTGATGGATCTAACACTACCACTTTTCCACAGACTTCCTGTGAATCATAGTCTGACACATGTATATAATCATTACTGGTGGTAGTAATACTGGCGGGATAATCAAATATAGGTCGTTTATGTTGGTCATGTTCATACACACATTCATGGTCTCCATTCTTATTTATCACAAACACAGCTACTCTTTTATCGATTACATCATAACCTCCTACAATGACCTGACCTTCACTTGTTATATGAATTGCTGTAGGAAGGAAGGGATTAATGTCATACACACTCTCTGTTACTTTACCAGTGGTACTGCTTATCACTTGTAGTCTGGATTTCATTGTTGACACAAGTAAATCATCAGATGCAATTGTTGCCATACCATAGACCTTGAGGTTGAAGGTTGATATTGTTTTTAGATTGGTTACTTCAGGTTTCACTTTCTGTAGCACTTCATCTGGTTCACAAGCTATCCACAGTGAATCATCATGATATGGAGATAAACAATCATTCACAGAAAGATTAGTCAGGTATTGGTTAACAACACTAAGAGAAACATTTACTTCTGTTAATGATATGTCTACACTTTGTAGAACTCCAATGTTAGACTGAGTTATCTCTCCTGGAATAAATTGTAGTGTTTTTTTACATGATATTTCAGGTTTGGGGACAGACCCTTTTATTGATCTTTCCATTTGACAAACTTCTTTGAAAAATTTAGAAATGTCAGTGGTATTATTGAAATCTTTAATATCACTATACTTTTTATCAATTTGTCTTTCACTTTTAGAAATGGCATTGATACTTCCTTCAGTTGTTTTGGTACAGGCTTTGTGGTTCTGGTCTAACTCATTTCTTAATTTTTTTATATGTTCTTCAACTGCGTCTTTTAAAACTTGTTCATATTTAAGTATATCTGCACTAACTTTGGCATAACTTGAATTTTCAGCATCATGAAGCAAATTTGCTTGATCTTTTGTTGCAGTAATTTCATTTTTTTCTTTTTGCAGTTTACTTTGTCTTTTCTTCAGTTTGTTTATCTTCAAGGTATATGCATGACTTATTTCAGTTAGATCATGTTTCTTATGAACATTAGCAATGCAAGTAGGGCAAACGAGTTTGTCACATTTTGTACAGAAAAGACAAGACGATTGTTCTGAATGTTCTTTACACATTATGTTGGTAAAATCCAATCCTTCGACAGTAAGTTCCATATTCTTGATATCTACTACCTTATGATATTTACCAATTCTTACTACTGCACATTAAAACTCCACAAGTCAAGCATTTCCATTTAATATTCTTCTCAGTTTCACATGAATAACAGTTTATGGTAATCTGGCTTCTAATTACGGATTTAGAAAACGCCATTATTGAAGTAATCTTTATTCGTAGTTTATATATCTCAACTGTAAAGTATAGTTAAGATTAACGTTAGGTAAATGTAATATATAGGTTTAAATGTGCGTTATAGTAGGACAATTATCGTATCTTGATCACATTATATGACGCTAGTGTTAAGAGTTTCAATTTCTTTTTATAAAAGAACCTTTTTTCTACATGTATCAATAAACAATTCTTTATTTCAATATTATATTAATCATGCATAACAAAATGTCTTTATATTGAAAAACAAAGAAAAAACATATGATATGTGTTTGTGTCTTTCAAACTGAAATAAGTTTATACCCAATACCCCATATTCATCGTTTTTCTATTATTATTTATTAGCAATAAGAATGTAAACTAAATCAACCATGGAAGATAAGGAGTTGCACATGTATAACTTTTTTCTGATGAATGAAATTAATATTAGAAAGAAAAGAAAGGATGACATGTATTAACTTTTGGAGAGCTACTTATAGAAAAGGTTTATTCATATGAAAGATATAGGATAAACATCAAGGAGACAGCCATCAGGAGACAAGAAACCCAAAAAGAATTTAAGTGGTTAGCATATGGTCTCTACAAAAAACAAGTGTTTAGATGATATCTTAATGTTGAATGCCCTGGAAAATAGTGAAAAAAAATAAATAGTTAACTGAAATGTTATAAAATCAATTTTCCTTTCATATTTCATATATATGTCACAGGCAAATTTTTAAATTTAGACATTTTCTAAAATGCTTGCAAGTTTCAGTCATTATACATAATAACTAATTTTATATGCATTTAAGCAAATGCCTGAAAAAATTGAAAGGCATTTTACAAAATGCCTGAAATTGTTTAAAAGAATGAAATGTAAAAAAATCATAATAATTGAAACCTTTGAACACCGGAGCAGTTTTATTTATGATAATTATTGAAATAAAAAAGAAAATTTTAAATAATCAAGAACACATTTTACTGATAGTTATCAAAGGTACCAGAATTATAATTTAGTACGCCCGTAGGACTCATGAGTGACGTTCATATCAAAATATGTATAAAGCCAAACAAATACAAAGTTGAAGAGCATTGAGGTTCATTCCAAAAAAAATAATCTACAATTATTTATCATTTCTCCGAATGTTTGGATGACAAAACTGTTACACAATTATTGTCCTGATTTTTTTTAAATACTTTGCTTGGCGTAAAAATCTAGATTTAGCACTTCTACCAAAGTTTGAGAAACCTGAATCCTGATACATTTTGCTGTTTCATTACCTTTACTGACAAACACTTACCTCGACATCATTGTGGTTCTCAATAAGCACACACGTCACACATGAATATTAATTTTTTTATAGGTTCCAAAAATCAAAATCTTCAACAGGAGACGCTTTTCCTGTCAAAGCACTGTCATGCCATGTTCAATCAACCATTTTCTACATTTGAAAATGCCTGTACCAAGTCAGGAATATGACAGTTGTTGTCCATTGGTTTGATGGGTTTTATCATTTGTTTTTGTCATTTGATAAGGGACTTTCCGTTTTGAATTTCCTCGCAGTTCAGTATTTTTTATTTTACTTTTGTCTGTTAAATGCAATTTTTGATTATTATCGTTCATATTATCATATAGCCTATAGAGATAATCTGTAAACAGCAATAACGCTCAGAAAATTGCAATCTTCAAATATGAATTTAAAAGCAAATTTGTAATCTTTTACAAAATTTTCTCCTCTTCATATACTGGACCAAATTCAAACCTAGCCACAATTAGCAATAGTTTATCTTGATTGAAGAAATGTATCTGATGACACTGCAAACCATATATTTGCATCACAGTCTTGTATAGCGAAACCCCTATTGAGAGAGGTTGGTATCGATGAGGATGTACAAAATTCTCATTATTTCTGAAAGGGAACATTAAATATATTGCCATATTTAAGTTAAATGCAACACTTTCTGCATGTTAAAACCTCTACATTTTTTTTATTTTTATTTATGGGTGTTCTGTAGGTGGAATTATCTGTCCCTATACAAAAATACCTTCATTTCAATTGCAAGCAGCAGTCCAAATTACTGTCCTTTTTTTGAGCCAATCCTCAACAGAAATAACCCATACAAAATTGTTCGTGTCTTAAAAATGCATGACATAGTTGAGACTGAAAGCAAAGAAACAGCCAGCAGTCAATTACAAAATTTTTTTGCATATGTTTCGCTTTACTGTTTTGAATCTAGAATTTGTAAAAAATCTATTGTAAATTTGTTCTATTGACAGGAAAAATTGTCTTTCTGCTATTTTGACAAAATAATCATATATTCACTATTGGTATCTGAATTACAAAGTGAGTACGTACTTTACGTAGTTTCACTTAAAAGATCATATCATTTGACATACAGACCTTCCCAGCTGTTTTTGGATAATAAATTAACTATACGGAACCATTAGTTATTTTCTTTCCAAGATATTGTGTTTTTGTTCACATTTAAAATATCTTAGTTCAGTCATTTTACAAAATGCCTAGGTATTTCTAGTCATTTTGTATAATACCTGTCAAGTTTAGGCATTTTGTAAATTGCCTGAAAAGTCAGTCATTTTACAAAATGCCTAAATTTAGAATTTGCCTGGAACATATATATTTCAAAGAGCAAAATCATATACAGTGGAATTATATTAATTACATGAAGATAAATATAATTCGTTTTTTTTATGGCACAGGCTACCATGATATAGGATGATAAGAATGTTGTTTGTTTTAATTCTATGCCATGCCATAGTGTTGTCCTTAACCATCCTCCTGTCTGTCTGTCTGTCTTTCTGTCCTTCGCTCTTTCCGTCTGTCCGTCCTATTTTAGTTTCTGCCCTCAAACTTACGTTTTCTTCATTCAAATTTTATGAAACTCATACACAATGCTTAGAATCACAATAAACATAAATGTTAGCAGTGAGTCACTTACTGTTATATATTAATGGCCCTTTTTAACTTGAAAATTGCTAAACTTTAGGTGGGGCATTTTTGTCCTCAGTCTCATTCATTTTAACTTCAGATTTACCAAGTTAAAAAAATGGTTATTGATGTTGTGATTTTTTTTTATACCAGGACTAAAATATATGTTAACAAAACTAGTTTGATGTCGCTTTTACAAATCATACACAATTCTAATCGTTGTAGTTGTAGAATCTTTTTTGACGGGATGATGCGGTATGTAGTGTATGTGCTGTGGCTCGTCCTCGTTCTTCCATACCTTTTCAATGAAATCACGTTTTTCCTGCTCTTTAATTATGTCGCCATATATTTGAAATAAGTTTGTTTCCTGATTTAAGTGGTTAACGACTCACTGATGAGTCTTTTGTAGACGAAATGCGCGTCTGGCGTATATGTTCCGGACCATATGAGTATTTGGACCATACGCGTATGGTCATGACCATATGCGTATACTCATATGGTCGGACCATATGAGTATTATACTCGCTTGGTTATTAACGGGCCGGACCATATGAGTATTTGGACCATATAGGTATTTTTTCAAATATACAATAGAAATAATACGTATTAATTTTACATTTCAAAAGCTACATAAAATTTAGTGATTTAACAACCAGAAGGGTCACCCCTAATGAAGAGTTTTAAAGTATACGTGTTGATTACCCCGACCATACGCGTATGGTCGGACCATGTGAGTATATACCCATATGGTAATGACCATACGCGTATGGTCCAGATACTCATATGGTCCGGAACATATATACTAAATTTAGTCCTGGTATCTATGATGAGTTTATTTACAACCACTAGGTCGATCCCACTGCTGGTGGAGATTTATTCCCTGAGGGTATCACAAGCCCAGTAGTCAGCACTTTTTGTGCTGACATGAATTGTCATTGATATGGTTATATTTATAAATTTACTGTTGGTACAAATTTTTGAATATTTTGAAATACCTAGGCTTTTCTACCTCAGGCATAGATCACCTTAGCTGTATTTGGCAAAACTTTAAGGAATTTTGGTTCTCAATGCTCTTCAACTTCGTACTTTATTTGGCCTTTTTAATTTTTTTGGATTCGAGCGTCATCGAGTCTTTTGTAGACGAAACGCGCGTCTAGCGTATATACTAAATTTAGTCTTGGTATCTATGATGAGTTTATTTGGTCCTCATCTCGTTTGTCGGTAATTCATGGCATTCATCAATTCATGAAAGGTTTGCCTTGTACTTTCCATCTTCATTATATAATTATGTTATCGATGTTGTTGAAATTGTTTGATGATCTGTTTATCCGTTTATTGTCGAAATTGGTACCGTTAATTTTATTACTACCACTGGGTCAATGCCTCTGCTGGTGGACTTTTAGTCCCCGAGGGTATCACAAGCCCAGTAGCCAGTACTTCGGTACCGGCATGAAAATACGGATTTTTTTGTGTTATTAAAATTTGCTGTTACAAAATATTAGAAATTATTATAAATTAAGGAATGTATCTCCTCATGCAAAGCTGTGATTCATTTCACGGATTTGGCTATACTTTTTGGACCTTTTGGATTATAGCTCTTCATCTTTTATATAAGCTTCGGATTTCAAATATTTTGTCCACGAGCATCACTGAAGAGACATGTATTGTCGAAATGCGCATCTTGTGCAAGAAAATTGGTACCGTTAATTTTATTAAGTCCCTTCAAATAATGTTGTTGTGAAATGTACCTGCGACTATTCAGGGTCAGCAATCCTATGGTAGACACAATCAATACCTGTAAATATATTTTCTCTCCTGTAGCTTTATTCATGTGGCGAACATTCTTGTCGGAATTTCAAAAGGCAGATATGCTGAAGGTTTCTTTTCCGTCTGGCTTGACGTTCAATTTGTCGGCGCACTGATTCTGTAATCCTATGGGAGCTATTATGATTTTCAAGAAGACGCTCGAATTTTCCTGTTTAGCAGATGTATGCATGATCGGCGTGCCATGTTTTGTACTACTTGTAATATGCTTACTCTGTAATTTTTTAATTGAAAATTCATTGTATAAATTTGTGTGGTGCTTACGTTAACATGTACGACTTGTATTTTTCGACCTACACTCTGATATTAAATGGTTACCCAAACAATTGAAACATAAGTTTCTCTTCTTTCACATCTCCATTCTTGATTTAGTGTCGGTGAACATTTTACATTCTGAAGAGAAATGTTGATCTTTGCAATAAATGCAGTTTACATTGAGAATAGGTTTTAGTTTTTGATTGATTTACGTAATGTCCATCTCATTTTTGTCGAGCCTTCGACTTAAGTCGAAAAAGATCCTAAATTCCGTCGGCGTCGTCGTCGGCGGCGACCTCCACAATATTCACTCTGAGGTTAAAGGTTTTGAAATTTTAATAACTTTCATAAACTATACTGGAATTCTACCAAACTTGATCAGAAGCTTGTTTATGATCATAAGATAGTATCCAGATGTGAATTTTGTAACAAAAATAAATCGGGTTTTTTCCGTGTTTTACTTATAAATGGATTTAGTTTTTTTTCTGCCAGAAAACAACGCATTTACTCTGTGGTTAAAGTTTTTAAAATTTTAATAACTTTCTTATACTATTTCGGATATGTACCAATCTTGACAGAAGCTTGTCTATTATCAAGAGCCAGTATCGAGAAGGAAATTTTTATAAAATTTTGTACCTGTGTATCTTTATTCTATTTATTAATGGACTTTTTGTTTCTTTCAGTGAACATTACATACAGTCTGCAGTTAAAGTTTTAAAACATTTCTTAGATTTATAAACTATCCTGGATTTTAACCAAACTTGGACAGAAGCTTCTTACAATCAAAAGATAGTATCAAGAGGAATATTTTCATTGATTTTTTTCCCTCATTTTTGTCGAGCCTGCGATTCACAGCAAAAGTAGTCGAGACACTGGGTTCCGCGGAACCCTAACTAATTTTTCTTACTAATTTTTGGCATGGAAACTTGCCGTAGGGATAACATTTGCTACACTCTTATTAGTGCTGGCTTCTTGAATCAATATTTCCCACTGTATTGCCTCTATACGATTTCCAAGTGTTCAGTCATCGTTTAAACGATTGAGCTCCAAATTCCATGTGATTTCGAATTTTGTTTTTAAAAGAAATTGAGTTTAACATATTATTTAGTTATATTTTGATGACATTGAGTAAGGGAAATAGTTAATTGCCAATTGCTGCAGTCATGCAATTACATAAGTCAGTCTTCCTTAATGTTTATTTATTCAATGGTCTTTGGATTAGTTATTTTATACTGATCTGTTCTATTTAGAATAGAAAGATTATAGTTGTATTGTATATTTCTATAATCACCCATCTAATAACGCCAATACATTTTACATATACTTTTAAAGCCACATGTATTAACAGTTAATTACTATCATTAATGAAAATAAACTAATAAAATTGGATCAAGTAAAGTCGAGGATTTTAATTTGACATATTTAAATATATGTATATACTAAAGGTTAAAAAGAAGGACCAGCCGGATCGTTTACTTTCTTGAATGGTTCGTGGACACGATTGTGACATCTTATGAATAAATATATCTATTTTTAGTTATCATGTTAAAAACTTTGTTTTCGGTATTAGCTTTTCGGACTAGATTTTACTTGTATGTGTGTAAACAGGAATTCATCTTTTGTTTAAATTTCCGTTTGTATATATATGTTCATCAATATAATATGTTGACAATATAAAGGTTGTTTAATATACTAATTAATAATGAAAAATGCTGGACCTCCCCCTTCCTTTTTTATTATCATATATATATATATATATTGAAATATGTGACACATCAACAACAAACAGTAATGTTATGCGATACATTACATTCACATTATTACTGCTCAAGGTAAGTTTGTACTTAAATACATGTGAAATATCTTTTAAATAGTGTTTTCATTTTACTTTCTTATTTTCTCTTTCTTTTTCCATGGTTAAGAAGAATAATATAAAAAAAAAAGTGAAACCAGAGAGAATATTAGGGGACACATTCATTGTTAAAACTGAATGCTTATTTTTGTTATAAGTGTATTGTTGTACTCTTAGACTGTATTTAGGATCAACGATTTTACAATAAGCCGAAGACCAGTGAGCAAATTTCGCACCCGGAGGTGGTCCTTAGCTGGCCCCTAAAATAGTTGTGAACTAGTTCAGGTAAATGGACGGCCGAAAAAACTCCAAAACATATATATGAACTAAAATTAAAAACATACAAGACTAATAAAGGCAAGAGGCTCCTAACTTTGGACAGGAGCAAAAATGCGGTTGAGTGAAACATGTTTTGTGAGATCTCAACCCTCCCCTATACCTCTAGCCAATGTAGAATAAAGAAACCTTTTACTAGCAATACGAATAATAAAACTTAGTTTAAAATAAGGCCGAGTCCGATGTCATAAAAGGTAACAAAAGAAATTAAGCAAAATTGATACATACATTAACTAGAGGCTCTAAAGAGCCTGTGTCGCTCACCTTGGTCTATGTGCATATTAAACAAAGGACACAAATGGATTCATGACAAAATTGTATTTTGGTGATGGTGATGTGTTTGAAGTTCTTACTTTACTGAACGATTTTGCTTCTTACAATTATATCTATCATGAACTTTGCCCATTAGTAACAGAGAACTATATTTGGTAAAAATTTACATAAATTTATCAAATTAATGAAAATTGTTAAAAATTTACTATAAAGGGCAATAACTCCTTAAGGGGTCAATTGACCATTTAGGTCATGTTGACTTATTTGTAGATCTTACTTTGCTGAACATTATTGCTGTTTACAGTTTATCGCTATCTATAATAGTATTCAAGATAACCAAAAACGGCAAAATTTCTTTAAAAATTACCAATTGGAGGGCAGCAACTCAACAACCAGTTGTCCAATTCATCTGAAAAATTCAGGGCAGATAGATATTGACTTGATTAACAATTTAACTTCTTGTCAGATTTGCTCTAGATGCTTTGGTTTCATAGTTATAAGCAAAAAACTGCATTTTACCCCTATGTTCTATTTTTAGCTGTGGCGGCCATCTTGGTTGAATGGCCAGGTCATCGGACACATTTTTCAAACTAGATACCCCAAAGATGATTGTGGCCTAGTAGTTTCAGTGGAGATTTTGTAAAAGATTACTTAGATTTATTAAAAATGGTTAAAGATTGACTATAAAGGGCAATAACTCCTAAAGGGGTCAACTGACCATTTTGGTCATGTTGACTTATTTGTAGATCTTACTTTGCTGAACATTATTGCTGTTTACAATTTATCTCTATCTATAATAATATTCAAGATAATAACCAAAAACAGCAAAATTTCCTCAAAATTACCAATTCAGGGGCAGCAAACCAACAACCGATTGACCGATTCATCTGAAAATTTCAGGGCAGATAGTTCTTGACCTGATAAACATTTTTATCCCATGTCAGATTTCCTCAAAATGCTTTGGTTTTTGAGTTATAAGCCAAAAACTGCATTTTACCCCTATGTTCTATTTTTAGCGGTGGCGGCCATCTTGGTTGGTTGACCAGGTCACGCCACACATTTTTTAAACTAGATACCCCAAAGATGATTGTGGCCAAGTTTGGATTAATTTGGCCAAGTAGTTTCAGAGGAGAAGATTTTTGTAAAAGATTACTTTAATTTACGAAAAATGGTTAAAAATTGACTATAAAGGGCAATAACTCCTAAACGGGTCAACTGACCATTTTGGTCATGTTGACTTATTTGTAGATCTTACTTTGCTGAACATTATTGCTGTTTACAGTTTATCTCTATCTATAATAATATTCAAGATAATAACCAAAAACAGCAAAATTTCCTCAAAATTACCAATTCAGGGGCAGCAACCCAACAACCGATTGACCGATTCATCTGAAAATTTCAGGGCAGATAGATCTTGACCTGATAAACATTTTTATCCCATGTCAGATTTCCTCAAAATGCTTTGTTTTTTGAGTTATAAGCCAAAAACTGCATTTTACCCCTATGTTCTATTTTTAGCCGTGGCGGCCATCTTGGTTGGTTGACCAGGTCACGCCACACATTTTTTAAACTAGATACCCCAAAGATGATTGTGGCCAAGTTTGGATTAATTTGGCGAAGTAGTTTCAGAGGAGAAGATTTTTGTAAAAGATAACTTTAATTAACGAAAAATGGTTAAAAATTGACTATAAAGGGCAATAACTCCTAAACGGGTCAATTGACCATTTTGGTCATGTTGACTTATTTGTAGATCTTACTTTGCTGAACATTATTGCTGTTTACAGTTTATCTCTAACTATAATAATATTCAAGATAATAACCAAAAACAGCAAAATTTCTTCAAAATTACCAATTCAGGGGCAGCTACCCAACAACCAATTGACCGATTCATCTGAAAATTTCAGGGCAGATAGATCTTGACCTGATAAACATTTTTACCCCATGTCAGATTTGCTCTAAATGCTTTGGTTTTTGAGTTATAAGCCAAAAACTGCATTTTACCCCTATGTTCTATTTTTAGCCGTGGCGGCCATCTTGGTTGGTTGACCGGGTCACGCCACACATTTTTAAAACTAGATACCCCAATGATGATTGTGGCCAAGTTTGGTTTGATTTGGCCCAGTAGTTTCATAGGAGAAGATTTTTGTAAAAGTTAACGACGACGGACGACGACGGACGACGACGGACGACGACAGACGACGGACGACGGACGACGGACGCAAAGTGATGGGAAAAGCTCACTTGGCCCTTCGGGCCAGGTGAGCTAAAAAGGACTACTTGCAGTAATTGACATGCAAACTTCAGACTTAAATCAAACTGATTGAATGATTATGTCTTCATCATATGAAAATCATTACAATGCCTCACGGTAGGGATTTAGTATCATACCACCGTAAAAAATAGGATAAGAAGATAACCCGTATCATGCCAACAACTGATATTAGAATAAATGTGTTTATTTCCGATGTTAAGACCCTATGAGTGAATCATATCAATACCAAATTATGCAAACCTTAATTACCTTACCGTATCGTAACTACTAGTATATCCTTTCCGAATAAGTCTTTTAAAAAGTCTGTTTAGCTTTTGAGGTGAATGCCGACATTTTTGTGCTTTACAATCCTTTTAGATTACAAAGAATCTGTGTATTCTAGTAATCTGCCACACACATGAAATTACTCATTATAAATAAGTGTTGGACAAAACTGAAAACGATAAACCCCATAAAAAGTCTTATTGGGTAGATCATATTCGGGGGAAATCCGATGAAGTTGGGGTTACGTCAAATGGAACATATTTGCACCTGTCCTAAGTCAGGTATCTGATGTACAGTAGTTGTCGTTTGTTTATGTAATATATACGTGTTTCTCGTTTCTCGTTTTGTTTATATCTATTAGACCGTTGGTTTTCCCGTTTGAATGGTTTTACACTAGTAATTTTGGAGCCCTTTATAGCTTGTTGTTCGGTGTGAGCCAAGGCTCCGTGTTGAAGGCCGTACTTTAACCTATAATGGTTTACTTTTTAAATTGTTATTTGGATGGAGAGTTGTCTCATTGGCACTCGCACCACATCTTCCTATATCTGTCATCATCTGTTGAACAGATATGGCATAACGATCCTCTAACTGTTAATGGTGAGCGTAAAATTTTCAAAGGGATGATTCAAGCTGCACCAATTAACATGCTTTTTTTTTTATAGCATCCTTGTAAGCAACATCTCTCTATTTAAAAAAATCATGGTAGATAAAGCAAGCCATACAATCTCAACTGGGAGATACTATATAAAATTTGGAATAAAATGTGGCATGATGTACCTGATATTTTTCTTACATCCATTAGAAATGTCTTTATAATACGATTTAAATCGTTCAAAGTTGTTTTTTTGGTGTTTTTTTTCTACGGTCGGGTTGTTGTCTCTTTGACACATTCCCCATTTCCATTCTCAATTTTAAAATTTAATCTTTTATTTATTAGATATTACATTTTGTGGTCAGTTGTTCTGTATACTTATAACCGGAAGAAAAGTGACTTCAGGAACTTTTCTCATAATTTGCAAAGTGCGTTTCAGGAACTCTCGTTTTGAATTGAATATTTATATGAACTCTCGTTTTGAATTGAATACTTATATGAACTCTCGTTTTGAATATCTATATATGAACTCTCGTTTTATTTATTTATATGAACTCTCGTTTTAGTTTTAAATTGAATATTTCTCCTTTTAGTTTTAGCTGAATATTTCTTGTTTCATTCTTAAATATAATGTTTCTTATTTCAAATATCCAAAGAGATTATAGATTTACTATTTTACAACTTAATCCGATGGATGTCAAAAGTGCGAGATAATACATGTACCTAACACTCGAACTAAAAAAGCAATTATCGCTATTTTACTAAGTTCAGCCGGAGGACAATAATCCTATTATTATTGCATAACATTGGACAACTATATTTATATTTTATGAGAACCTTTATAATGTTTTAATACTCTTATCTTTGACTTAATTTATGTTTTGTAAACTGTTGCTGGGCAGTCTTCCCCTAGCTTTCGAACTGTAAACTTGTGTGAATAAATTTGTATATATTTTTATACGGTCTTGCGTTTAAAGCAGCCAAAGTGTCGATTATAGACCTACAGACTTTAATGTAACCCGTGCCGAACTTCACGGACTCATGCCGAAGTGCACGGGGTTATAATGTTAGAATATGTTCCTCAGTTATTCATACTCTTGTAGATACCGGTGCAGCAGTATCGGTCATAAATACAAATACTTATAAATCATTACAAGTAGACAAATCTTACCCTGTAGATAAATCAGATTTGTTAGGTGTTCGTGGTGTAAATGACAATTTTATCAGAGTGCTAGGCAAAGTCACACCGCCCGTTGAAATAGGAAAGCTAACTTTATTTCACGATTTTTATATTTTGGATAATGTCAATATGCCACTTATTTTAGGCCGAGACTTCATGCATGATCAAAAAGCTGAGATAAGTTTCCCCAAACAAGTTTTAACATTACAAAATGGAATGACAGAAGATTCTTTAAGTCAGGGCCAAGATCGGGATCACACACACAATTTTGTTCGTGTGCTATCTGATGTTACCTTTCAACCAAGACAAAGAGTTATTTTTCCTGTAAAAATAGAAAATTTTAGCGAAAACACATCAGGAGTGATTGAACCAAATTTATCACTTGCTGGCAAACATAATATTATGGGAGCTCGGTGCTTAATACAAACACATAACAACACTTCTGTTTCCAGAGAAAACGGCATCTGTACATTCCTTTGCAGCGCCGAAAAATGTCAAAGAAGTACGCATGTTCCTTGGACTATGTAATTACTACAGAAAGTTCATTCACAACTACTCCAAGATTACTTCTCCGCTCAATCAACTGCTACACAAAGATCAACAATTCCATTGGACAGACGAATGTCAACGCTCGCTCGAAACTCTCAAGACAAAACTTACTTCAGCTCCTATTCTAGTATTTCCGGACTTCAATAAAGAGTTTATTTTACATACTGACGCAAGTGGTACTGCAATAGGATATGTTCTAGGTCAACATGACAAAGACAAGAAACTCCGAGTTATTACGTATGGCGGACGTATGCTACGAAACCCAGAACAAAGATGGGACGTTAAAGACAGAGAATGCCTTGCACTTGTTGTAGCTATCAAACAGTTCCACGTTTATTTGGCCAATAACAAATTTCACGTGTATACAAATCTTATAGCGTTACAATACCTTCATCGTATCAAAGAGAGTACCGGACGTTTAGCAAGATGGTCCATGTATCTTCAGACATACAATTTTGAAGTTCACTATCAACCAGGAAAAGATAACGTTTGCGCTGACTTCCTCTCCAGAATTCAGCATCCCGAGAACCAGCGTCAGCGTCGACTCAGTATAGACGAGATCGAGGCTACATATACAGCAACCGATCAATCCAGAAAAGAAACCAATCAACACAGTTCAGTCATCCAGCCGGTCCAGTCAAAGCACTTAGACGAATCAAAACATGAATCAGTATCAGCAATTAAGGCACTAACTGAAGCAGATAATCAATATCGTAATGCAGATCCATTACTCATGATGATCGAAACCACAAATCTTACCCAGGGTAGAATCCAAGCAGCTCAAAATGAAGACGAAGAAGCAGGACAAATGCTACAATACATTGAACAAAACAAGTTACCCCAAGACAAAAAGAAAGCTGATGTTATAGTCCGTGAGTCAAATCACTACGTTGTTTCTAATGGTATACTGTTTCACCATTACTATCCTAGAGGGAAAGGACACTTATCAGATAGGGTCATCAAACAATTAGTTATACCAAAGGCATTACAAAACGACGTACTTTTATCGTACCATGATGCAATTATTGCAGCGCACCCCGGTATTGACAGAACTTACAACAACATCCGAATGAAGTATTACTGGAAGAGAATGTACTCAGACATTGAAGATTATGTGAAAACCTGTATTGAATGTCAACAAGGCAAGACTAATCCGCACTCTAAGAGAGCACCATTACAGCCTCTTCCGGCAACTGGGGTATTTGAAAGAATACACATGGACATTCTTTGCAATTTACCAAAGTCAGCAGGTGGATTCAACCAAATCTTACTAGTTGTATGTCCGTTCTCTAAATGGTGTGAAGCCTTTCCACATAAAACAGGAGGAGCCGTAGAAACGGCAAGAATCTTATACAACGAAATTATATGTCGATATGGTCCTTGTAGACAAATTCTTACAGATTTAGGGAAAAATTTCACTTCAAACCTCGTGAAAGAAATCTGCAAAATTTTCCAGATCACCAAGCTCAATACGTCATCCTATCACCCAGAATGCAATGCAGCAACCGAACGACAGAATCGTACATTAGCAACATCTCTGCGAATGTATTGTCATGACAACCAGTCGAGTTGGCCCGACTATTTACAAGGCGTCATGATGTCTTTCAGAAACACAATACAAACCGAGTCCACACAATATAGTCCATATTATTTGGTCTTTGGAAGAGAGCCTCGCAATCTCATAGATATTGCATTGATTCCAGAATCCACAAAAGGTCTAAGCAAAGATGCAGAGTCTGCATTTAAATTGATCGTTGATAATCTCATCCACGCCAGAAAAATAGCCAAGACAAATATTGAAGCTGCACAACAGAAGTATAAAACGCAACACGACAAAAAGGTGGAAGAACCAAGTTTTTATATATTAGACAAAGTATGGCTCTATTGTACACGCACACCGATAGGCTTGTCTCCCAAGCTCCAACGAAAATGGACTGGACCATATTACATTGCAGAACACATAGGCGAATATACTTACCGTTTGCGCAAAGCGTCTGACGATAAAATATTGAAGGCTCCAGTGCACGCAAATCGATTGAAGAAGTTTCTCGACCCCAAGAATCGCCCCACAAACCCACCCGATGAAGTAGATGAGGATCAAGACCTAAACCCAGAGGAACTCATGGACATGCCTGAAATCCTTGACAGAGTCAATGACACAATCATTAACCACACACAAAATCAAGTAGGGAAAAATAATCAAAATGTTCCAACACAATTACACAAAGATACGCAACCGTCACAAAATCCAAACCCCCAACAGGACATATATGATGTCGAAAGAATACTTAAGTGTAGAAAACGAGGCAACATTAAACAGTACCTTATTAAATGGCGAGGTTATAGTAGTTCACAAAATACATGGGAACCATCAAACAACATACATACTAATTTAATCCAACACTTTCATGCTCAGAGTCAAAGTAAAAGAAAGCGAAAACGACATGGATAACTTTAATAATAAACCAGACCAAGTTTTTTCAGTGGTTTTAATCAAGTCTAGATAATCAACTAAATGAAAAATGTATTTTTTTGTTTGTCATTTTCACATTCACAATCTTTTTTTATTAAGAACACCTTATTATTCTTAGATGAATATCCATTTTTTCCTGAGATATTTGTCACTGGCAGTAAGAAAATCACCAATACATTTAGCTAAAGTCTGTGTATCCTTGTTGTATCCTAGAACCTAGTGTATTACACAAGTAAAGGTTGTACCTTTGAACAAAGATTACTGACTATAGTATACCAAATAACCACAATTATTGTTTAGTTGTCGTTATTATTTTGTATCATTTCACGTACCATGCTATAGGTAGTTGAATTTACACGTATGAGCTTCCGTATGAATACATAGATTATCAGTGGTATAACAAAATCATTTTGGAATACAATTTTGGTCCGAAACAGGAGTGCAAGATGGACTCGTCACCTATCTTGTGTTCTTGTTTTCATGGGTGTACAGGAGTGACGACCTGTATACTACATGTCAGAAAAATGCTTTGTTATGTTTGATCAAAACCTGCTTACAAGGTAGATATATCCACTGATAATCTGTTAATCTGCTCAAATTCTTGATAGTGTTTTCGAAAATCTTCAAGACAGTCTAGTGTAATGTAGTATGTTAGAATCCTAAACGGGCCATTGATCATTATGTCCCCCTTTTTTCGGCAATTCATTGAATACTCAGATACTTAGTCCTACTTTTATGATTATGATGAAAGCACCCCTTCGTTGTTTTATATATCTATACATATGATTAAGTCATGTTTATCCGAAATGTGAAGTGAAACAGGATATTATAGTATATTTATGTCAGTATTCCCCCTCCTCAGAGTAGTATACTTATGTCAGTAGTGCCCCTCCTCAGAGTACAGTATACTTATGTCATTAGTCCCCCTCCTCAGAGTACAGTATACTTATGTCAGTAGTCCCCCTCCTCAGAATAGTATACTTATGTCAGTAGTGCCCCTCCTCAGAGTACAGTATACTTATGTCAGTAGTCCCCCTCCTCAGAGTAGTATACTTATGTCAGTAGTCCCACTCCTCAGAGTTAGTATACTTATACCAGGAGTCCCGCTCCTAAGAGCGTTAATATATTTATGTCAGTAGTCCCATTCCTCAGAATACTAAGCATATTGTTGTAGTCCCTCTCCTCAGAGTATTTAGATATTTTTAATGTCCCATCCTCATACCCCCTGTGTATATTAATGAAAAGGTCCAATATATGTGCATTTTCTATGTTCGTGATGTTTTCAGTATGTACACACTTTAAGCAACCAGAAAGAGGAATTACCCATAGACGAATCACCCGTAGACGAATTACCCATAGACGAATTACCCAAAGACGAATTACCCATAGAAGAATTAACCAAAGACGAATTAACCCATGGACGAATCACCCAAAGACGATTTACCCAAAGACGAATTACCCATAGATGACATAACATTATCAACCCAAATACGAAATATAGCAAATTGTGCTCGGGACGAGCACTTCGGGGAAGTAGTGGAGAATATAACCGGAAGAAAAGTGACTTCAGGAACTTTTCTTATAATTTGCAAAGTGCTTTTCAGGAACTCTCGTTTTGAATTGAATATTTATATGAACTCTCGTTTTGAATTGAATACTTATATGAACTCTCGTTTTGAATATCTATATATGAACTCTCGTTTTATTTATTTATATGAACTCTCGTTTTAGTTTTAAATTGAATTTTTCTCCTTTTAGTTTTAGCTGAATATTTCTTGTTTCATTCTTAAATATAATGTTTCTTATTTCAAATATCCAAAGAGATTATAGATTTACTATTTTACAACTTAATCCGATGGATGTCAAAAGTGCGAGATGATACATGTACCTAACACTCGAACTACAAAAACAATTATCGCTATTTTACTAAGTTCAGCCGGAGGACAATAATCCTATTATTATTGCATAACATTGGACAACTATATTTATATTTTATGAGAACCTTTATAATGTTTTAATACTCTTATCTTTGACTTAATTTATGTTTTGTAAACTGTTGCTGGGCAGTCTTTCCCTAGCTTTCGAACTGTAAACTTGTGTGAATAAATTTGTATATATTTTTATACGGTCTTGCGTTTAAAGCAGCCAAAGTGTCGATTATAGACCTACAGACTTTAATGTAACCCGTGCCGAACTTCACGGACTCATGCCGAAGTGCACGGGGTTATATACTTATTAACTGATGAACCATGGTTACAGGTAAGGGAGTTAAGCGCTCATATAAATGATACTCTTACACACCCCGACATTATGTGTGTGCTTGTTCTTAGGTAGAAACCTATGATCCATGCAGTTATGGTTGTAAGTTGAAGTTTGCAATTTGTTTTTTTTATATATTTATTTTTAACATAAATTAGGCCGTAGGTTTTCTCTTTTGAATTGTTTCATATTTGGCATGTCGGGGCCTTATACAGTTGATTGTGCGCAATGGGTTTTGTTCCTTATAAATGGCAGTACAGCGACATATATATCGTTAAATACTCGTCATTTGCACTCTGTCGGATAGTATTCATTGGTTTTATATGTTTGATCTTTAAATTTGCCATTTGAATAAGGACTTTCCTCTTTGAATTTTTCTCGGAGTTCTATATTTTTGTGACTTTACTTTTTTCTACTTGACAATCATATCGCAGCTACTCATGTTTATATTTAGGAATAAAAGTACCGTTTCTTTGTTTGATCGAAACGATGTGCCTGTGTATCCCATAATTTGCGACATGTTTCTGATGCCTTAGATTCTTAGATAACAGAATGGCCGTCAAATCTGAGATCCTTAGATAACAGAATGGTCGTCAAATCTGAGATCCTTAGATAACAGAATGGCTGTTAATTTACCAAACGTGTCCTTTTCGCCATAATGACATTTCTTTAGTGGGGTTTCGCATGGCGGATGGTGCAAGCTTAGCAGGAGTTACTCTAATGACACATCCTGTCTCGCTCCTTTTCTTTGGCATCAGTTATTATGTTACCTTGGTGTGCAGTTATTATGTTACCTTGGTGTGTATCACTTAAATGATATTTAAACATTTGAAAATTTGACACAATGAAATTCGAATGTGTCTCTATGAATACTGATATAAGAAAATGTTTTGAAGAGTTAATTGATTATCTCGCTGCTTTGATTTGTTGGCAAAAACAGTCAAAATAGCGATATAGATAGAAAAGGCAGCAGTAGTATGCAGGTGTTTAAAAGTCACAAATCTATGGAGAAAAAACCAAATCGATATCGAATGATATATCATGTGTGAATTCCATTAGTTCCATTATGAAAAGGTTATAATTATCATCCGAAAATTTGTGATAAATTTACATACAAAATTAAATATACCATAAAGTACACGAATGTTTGAAAAAAGATTTAAAAATTAATCACAAACTTTTACAAAGTTGTATCGCAGAATTCAGAATTTAAAAAGATTAATAATATTTGAATGTTATTAACTAGGTCCTTTAATATTTATTTAAAATCATGAGAACCATTGCAAACGTCAGTTCGATAAAGTAAATAGTATTATCCAACAAAGTTCTAAGTTACTCGAGAAAGGTGTAAAATTGGGCTTTGTGTATAATTTGTTATGTTCTGTCTTTTGATCGACATAATTGCTTTTCTGTATGGTGTTTTTTAGCAGTTTTAGGTGTCATGTAATGTAAATGAAAACATGGATATGCAGTTGTATATTCCGATGAAATTTATTCAATGGGCCGCAGCTTATACGCAGCAAGCTTTGCATGCCTGACATCGGTCTATGTTTGTTGTGAGTGCGCGGATTCAAAAGCGCAATGAGTTTAAAATTCTTTTTCATCATTGACACGAATGAGCCTCAACGTTTGTTCTGATACAGGAAAACACTTTTCCCATTTCCGTTAGGATATATTTATTAATGTATAATGTTATGATGATATATAAATTGTGTTTGTTATTAATCATAATGACATATGCTGTACCTATCCTTCTAATCGTAAAAAACATTTAAATATGTGATGCATGAAGAATAAAGTGATTTAAGACTATAAAAACATAACAGTTATATATGCACTGAAGGTAAGTGTGTGTTTTATAAACTTTCTTAAAAATAACTATATATTTGTAAAATTCCTATAATTGTACACATATTGAAAATTAAAAGGCGATAAACATATGTTTCTTATATACATATATATATATATATACAACTCGTCTAAACATCAACCCAACAATGTTAGATCTGTAAATTTGCTTTCGCAAATTTTTGGTTCTTCCCTCGCCGGGAACAATGTGTGTGAACATTGACCATATTGACATTTGAACAAAAATGTCCTAACTGTACCAACATTATATATTATAATAAAAGAAAACACACCACATAAAGCATGCATGCTGAAAAGACAACTGTTAGTGTATTGTATTATTTTTTTTTTAAATGAAACTGATCAATATAATTGGCTTTCGATATCAGATCAAAGAAAAAGATGACATTTTCTCCAGTCAATACTATGGAAGGTTTCTATTAATTTGTTTAAGTATTTTCAATTTTTTAGAATATGTCGTTCGTTGTTCTTCTTTGTATCTTTTGTTGATCATTAGATTGATAGGTGAACACTAGCTGGTATTTAAAAACTAGACCAACCTCGCTTAATGGGTATGTCCTATACCGAGAGACTAGTGAGTGGTTAATTTAAGTTTTTTCCTCAAGATTTCTTAAGAATCTGATGAAATTATCTATAGATTTTTCAACCTTTAATTATATATCAACATTGTGTGAAACAAATCATTTTTTTTAGAAACAGACACCATTTGTAACTGTACGGAATATACTTATTTCTGTAAACTATCACAAATTAGAGAAAATTAAAAAAAATGTGTTCTGATCCCGGATCCCGCTTACAGTTTTGACAGATTTCCGTATCCAGCTTACACTATGTACTTAAGCAATTCTCATTTTCTGTAATTTCTCGAGTCCCGCTAGACTCCATTTCCCGTTTTCACGGCACAAAAATTCGACTTTCACGTGCAACGCTTACAAAAAATCAGCAATCCCGCATCAGGCTTAGACCCCAATGAGACCCACTCATAAGAGTATACATTTTTATAAAATACAGTATATTCTTTCGATTATTACTTTAACCACAACAGCAGAATGAATAAACCACATAATAATTTAATGTCACGGGAAAGCTACGCCTATATATGTAAACTTACAGATTATTAAAGTTGTAAACTATTCACTGACACATCAGATAATATGATGACTACCAATTCTTAATTTTCAGTATAATATATAAAACAATTAAAATACTTAGGCAATCATGTAAACAAGGGTCCAAGTTCTTGTTTATTACATGCGACAATCGCTGAACATGATGCGTCACTACTTTGTTTAAATTTTTCACAATGATAAGTAAATCGCCAATGGGTATGATTGCTTAGAAATTGTTTTTTCGTTATCTTTTATCTATCAGTTATCCTGGTTTGATTTCTTGAATTATTAGTTTTCATATATTGCTTCAAAAAATCTGCTTGTTTTCTATCCAACTTTTACATCAATTGTAGTCTTTCGAATTTTTAAAGTTTAATAAGCCTGTTGGTTAATATCATCATACTTGTATGTCTAGTATTAGTTGTGTCATTATCATCAGTATAACATTCCTAACTTTTTATCTTGTGTTTAAACAAGTTCAACTTTTAGATCCTAAAAATTATATCAAATCAACTAATCAATATCCATTTTTGGTTTGGTCTTTTTACGTTTACCTGAACACAAGCATGACAAGTGAGCAGAACATCTAAGATTTGCTCACCTTGTGGTCGAATTAATATCTTTTAATTAAAGTGATCATGTCCATGCCCGATTTGTTGACATTGAATAAGTATAGTATAGTATGAATAATCAAACGATAATTGATGAAATGATGGTTTACGTTATTTTGCAGAACTGATTGAGAAAAATGGCCAGACGTCTACCAAGAACAACCACAGCTTCACAATTAACAGAGACCCTTTTGGGAGGATTTCTAAACGTTTCAACAATAGAACAACATAATAAAACTAAAGCATTCAATTTAATAACTTATTTTGAAAGTGGGGCCTATATTTATTACGGATATGTTGGGCCAATAATTACTTTCTTTGTTACAATAATGAATATTCTGCTCATTGCAACAATTATCAAAGGGAAATTCAGGACTTCTACGCATGCCGTTATGGTATCTATAGCAATTGCTGATATTCTGACTGGAATAATTCCGGTTCCTTTTAATATTCAAGTTTTTAGTGTCAAACGAAGTAGAGACTTCTTAAAAATAGAATGGTGCTATATTTTTGAAATTTGCCAAGTAATTCTTCCAACAGTTTTCCATCTTATATCATTAAGTCTTACAGTTGGCCTATCAATAGAAAGATTTTTCGTAGTTTCGTTTCCATTGAAAGCAAGCCGATTTTGCACTATGAGGAATGGAATTCTTTTCAGTATTTGTGTATTCGTCATAAGCTTATGTGCACAGATTGATACATTTGAAGACGTTACATATAATCCGGTTGAAATCACATCTTTGAGAGGAACAAAACTTACTGGATGCAGACGATCAGTGAAGGACAGATCTGATAAAGAATACATAACCAGGATGCTTATTCTACGTTTTATTCCATGCATGCTTCTTGTCATTTTCACTATTCTTTTACTTCGAAAATCATCTGACATTCAGGAATGGCGGAAATCAACCACTTCTTCGTCCGGTGCAACAGCGTCGTTAGAGCGAATGGATTTTGCTGTATCTTTGATAGCAACCATTGTTTTTTTGACAGAAATCACTATTGGTACTTTGTTGCTTATTGACCACCTCAAATCCCGACGACAAATAACATCAAACAACGCCTTGATTTCTGGTATTACATATGTAGTTTATATGGTTACCAGTCCTGTCAACTTCGCAATTCTTTGCTTTCTAAGTAAAAAGTTTAGACAAACATTTGTTGGTATGTTTTGCAGACATTAACAATATGGAATATGAAAGAACTTCAGTTGAAAACGTTGCTCGCATAAACCACTACTGTAACAGCATAATGTCTCATTTTGTACATCATATAATGTCGTTTTAGTCATATCGCATGAAGTCTAGGGGACTTAAAAAAACTACTATTCTTCAATTCGTTACTATTTATATGACTTGTACTATCAATGTTTTATCTCAGCAGGTACATAACTTAAATCAAATGTACATGTATTACTCAATATACTTAGTTTTGTTATTGGGTGAGTTGGGTGACCGTTATGAAGTATCCGTTTGACAGATGACGACGGATATGTTCCAAATGTCGTATGTTCAATCCCGTCCCCTTTCCTAAGAATGTGACCAACCAAATTATACTTATTACCGGGGTTGTACTGACTTACGCAACACGACGGGTGCCAAATGTGGATCTGGATCTGCTTACCCTTCCGGAGCATCTATTGTGTTGTTATTTTTCGTGTTCCAATTGTATTGCTTTACAGCACAATTGAGGGGTAAGTCTCACGGTAGAAAGGCTGGGAACGCTGGAACGCAACAGGAAAGAAAACCAAACTAGAAATATCAAGAAACCCGCAATTTATTTAATAAAGAAAACATCAAAGTAATGACAATATAATTTTACAATATTACTTCAAAGTTAAAATAAATTGAAAACAATAATAAAATACAACATATAATTACAATAAATTGTTGAATAATATAATAATTATTGTTATAAATTTAAACTTTGTAAATTAAAAAATATCAGTTACTTATAAATTTTATTTAACTTTTCCAAAATAAAATTAAAAAAAAATAATTTTAAATATAAATTATTTCCAAACTAAGAACTCACCTAGAAATATCAAGAAACCCGCAATTAATGTAAAAGCGGCTTGATTCACTTTATATAGTATTCGGTTCGGACCTATAAATAATGTTTTCCATTGATTACAAACTAATTGTCAAAACAACCGAATATGCAAATGAAAAATGAAATTAGAATGACCAAATATGGTAATGGTCAAGAACCAGGCCAAAACTCAAAATTATATAAAAATAGTTTTTCTTAAATTACTTCTATTTCTTATTTCAAAATTAACCAAATTATATTTCAAACATATTAATAAACATTTTTCTTTTATAATAAAGAACAATTTGTTACTAAAAAATATACACAACATAATATACAACAATCATAATTTATATAATTTAAGATATTTATAAATGTCAATATTACTAATTTATTCTGTTCAAATAGCTTAAAACCACTCAAAATTGCCTGCGTAGTTTGACCATTGTTTTTTAGGGGTACGTCCGTGTTGCTCAGTCTTATGTTTTCTATGCTGTGTTTTGTGTACTATTGTTTATCTGTTTGTCTTCTTTTTTTACCTTGATTTTGTCAGTTTATTTTAGACTTATTAGTTTGAATGCATGTCCCTTTGGTATAGCTGGTCTTTCTTCTCTACTCCTACACAATTGTGTATAATCATATTATTCACCATGTTATAAAACCAAGAAAACAAGTATATTAACCTAGACCTGCTTACTCCTTTATTATAATAACTTAATTATGTTAGATTTTAGTGAGATTTGTTGATAATTTAGATAACACTTCATCATCACTTATTAAGAGTCGGAGTAAAAAATTGAGCAGTAAAATATATCATTGGATAGTCTAGCTGTTGATAAAATAGAAATGTGGTTTTCCACAGTAGTATACTAGTATTCAAATTTGTAATTTAAGTCGTTGTTCCTATGATGGCAAATCTATTGGTCATATACATATTTAAAGATATAAATGGAGCATATATCGTTATTTACACTTTCAATATGAAATTTATTATATTTTGGATTTTCCCAATCAGATATTATATTATTATATATGTGCTGTTTGAATTTTACACATTCAATCTCTATACATGTTATTACTTGAACTTAAGAAAATTGTATATAGTATTAACAAACCTGTACATATTTATAGTTTTATAATGTGGGAAAATGTTGATTCTTTGAGTATAGTTTTATTCACGCATATTGATATTACATACAAACTACGTGTCTGCCATTATGTATACATACATCTATATTGTAATCAGTATCCTGGAGCAGTCAGTACTAAGGTAACCACCAATAAATAAATTACAGTTTTCCATAAAGTAAATGTAAGACATCAATTAACATGAAAGGATCTCAATGGGGTCGTTAGTTTTCGTTTTAAATGATTCACAGTTTGTCATGTCAGCGCCTTATGTTAGAGGGATGACATTTTTTTTTAAGTGATTAAGATTTTAAGTTTTTAACACAATGTTGAGTGATGTCCCCCTATTTATGACATGTTTACCAATAATGTCTGTTTGCTTGTTCACATAGTGTCAAAATAATAGAATCGTATGCGACTGTCATTTGAGTGAGAGGTTATGCTAGCTATTGAACCAGGTCTAATTCACCCCTTTCTACATCAGAAAATGCTGTACCAAGTCATTAATATGACAGTTGTTATCCATTCGTTTGATGTGTTTGAGCTTTGATTGTCATTTGTTTAGGAACTTTCCGTTTTTAATTTCCCTTGAAATTCGGTATTTTGTTATTTAGCTGGCTAAACCTCTCAAACACAAAGTCATTTGTATGGCAGTAGCTTTAATTTTCGCTCCAAAGAAAAAACAAAATGGCATAAAGACAAAGCACATAAGCAAAAAAAAACAAGAATTCAAAAATGGACTGCAGCACAATACCACATTGACGGGATGTGTATATAAGTACCGAGCCACGACAACAGATAGTACCAAAATGGACTTGACACTAAAAGTGATAATTTACATAGACAAATAAAAGAACACTTCGGGTTGCACTTTGTAAATATAACCGGTTCACAAGCAAACCTTTTTTTGTGGAGATACATAATATCCATAGATATTTTGTTATGTTTAAGATATAATTATAAACTTTTTGAGACAGAATTTTTCAAAAATTTAATAATATGTAAGGGTCACCGTGTCATTTTTCAAGGGACCATTGTTAAGCTATAACTCGTTCAAAATTGCCTTATTTGGTTATATTGTTCTTTAAAAAACATATTTGTGTGCATAAAAAAAATATGAGATAGAATTTTGAAATAAATTGTGAGAAGATATGTTTTATTATATGACATGAGAAAAGAAAAGAAAAAGAAAAAATGGTGTCACCGAACTTGTTATCTTGCTACAAGTAAATAAAATCCCTATTAGTCCAGTATATCTTTTTTAAGACAATAGTTATCTCACATAAAATGACTCATTTGAAAAATGATCCTAACCCCCGCCCCCCCCCCCCCCCCCCCCCCCTCATAAAAAACTGATATTTTTTTTAAATCTTGTGAATAATACAATAAATCACCAAGTGTACGTAATATAAAAAAACAGTCTAACCATTAAATTGCAAATCTTTCTCCAAATTTGCAGATTTAGGCAAATAACAAGACCTAATTTGTACTGGGATTGTACAACTCATGATGACAGTATACCATAAATCTACCTTAATTACATAGAGTTGTGTATCATATTTGCAACATTTATATTCTGTTAAGTAGTTGTTCTCCTCTTATATCTGATGTGTTTCCCTCGGTTTTAGCTTGAAACCCGGATTTTTTTTTTCTCAATCGATTTCACAATGGGTATGGTTGTCCTGCGAGAGAACGTACTGTGCTGGTGATTTGGTCCTGACGGGTGCTGGTGGGTCCTGATTCTGTGCTGGTGGGTTTGTTTACATTGTATCAGAAAGGCAATAAAACGACTGTTTTGTTGCTTAATTTTTCTCTGATGTGTCATAAGTACCATGCAAAGTATATTACAACAATATTATATTGCAAAAGTCGTGCAAGTTCGTTAAACGGAATTGTCCTGACGCTGTGCTGGTGATAAGAAAAACAGTCCTGGTTCTGTGCTCCTATGTCCTGGTTCTGTGCTTTTATATTTTAGTTAAAAGTGGCATATATTCAAGATCATTGATGCTGTACTGTTATTGACTTATTAGCTGTTGTCTGCTTTCTTGAAATTGACATTGTTGTGAATCTGTTTACTGTTATTATGAAAGAAAAAATACCCCTATTTTTTATTTTTTTTTAAACTAACTGTAATCTTATTTATTGGCCTGTTAATGGAACCCTTCTTGCTCACTTTTAAGATAAGAAAATATGTTTACGATTTCCGGGATTACGATCATTTTGCAAGATCACCAAAATACGTTGTAATGTACACAATACTTATATAAAGTAGATGATGTGGTATGTTTGTTGTCAATGGACAAATTTCCATAAGAAACCAAAGGAAGTATGTGTTAACAACCATACGTTATCGTACGACCTTCAACAATAACCCATAAAATAAAAATGTAAAAGGTTTTGCATAAAAATGGAGAGCAAAAATATAGAACAAAGGACTTTCTGAGCGTTTGAATCATGTCTTGAGCAGCTTAACACACATTTGTTTGTCAACAATTGAGTGCTGACTATAAGAATGACAATAGTATTGCGGGTTTGTTTGATTGGTGTTTTTTTTTGGGGGGGGGGGAGGGATGGGGATAAGTAAGAGCGAGGTTACAGTGAAAGCTTGGAATAGTTTCCCGTAAGATTTAAAAGTTGTATTGTAAAAGAAAAATGTATCTTATAGCTATTAAGAATCACTTGCTGTAAGATTTTTCCAACAAATATTTTTTTGTCTAAACGGTTATCAGGTATTTTTTTTTCGAAAGTTCGATAGAACACTAAAAAAAATCACTATTTTCTGAAAGGGCAGGCTAGAATATGTCAGAGAATGAATACGAGATAACCTAGAGAACACTAATGAAATTAAGATTTCTTAATTAGCTTTTTTCATTTCAAAATAAATATTTTTGATAAAGAATTACGGGGGAGGAAGTGAACAATGTGTCCTTCTTTTCTATATATAAATATTTTTCATGAATAAAAATAAAATGTGCCTTGATTATAAATGAAAATGAGAAAATGGAAAAAATACCCAACTAAAATACACTTTATTTTTAATATTGGTAATATCACTAAGCTTTTAAGTTTTGTGTGTCAAACACACAATCTCTGTAGTAATGACTCCTTACTAAGATATTTCGCTTCATTCATTTTTTTTCTGCATTTTTTGATATTGTGAATTCATAGAATTATTATATTAAAATGTAGCCTTAATTTATATTTAAAAAAAACTGAATCTAAAGCCAGATATATCAAACATTTTTGTTTCCATCTATCCGTTTTCAGGACTTTAACAATCAACAATAACACGCCTGGAAAGTAAAATGCGTACTCGGCTGTGTGTAATCGACCATTTTAAGACACCCCAGGCTCCTAAACAAACAAGCCGGGGTGGGGTTCAAAGATGCAAATTAAGTACTTATATCAATATTTTATCTTTTCGTGTACGGTTTATGACCCCTCCTGTGGCCTGTCAATTCCGAAATGTGCAAACTGCAATAGTATCAAAACAGCACAGACAATGAATAATAGAGATATAATTTTGTACATATATCAAGGGGAAACTTCTTGCAAAGCATTATTATTTATAGTTCATTATTGTATTCAGTAGAAAAAGAGAATTTAGTGAAAAATAAAATCACTATTTTTGTAGAAAATTCACAGACCTTTGTCCAGAGATTTTTGTTATGTTTAGCATGGGATCAACACAGTGGTTCATTACCGAGTAAAAAAAATCAAAATATCTATCTACCTTGCACATTTCAGAAAATTCAGATCAGATAACGAAACTGGTTCCAGCAACATTTATAAGCAATTTAAGATTGTGACCCTCACAGTTTCCATTTACCACAAATATTCTCGTTACAACGAATCATTTTAAATACAAAAATACGTGTTGCATGCAGCCTTTTGTTTATCTATAATTAATATATGTATACGGATAAAGTTATGAAAGGCAGCAGGGTCATCAGGGTGAGGAGTCCATTTCATCTGAAATAAATGCTAAGCATAGATCTAGAAAGCGACATATAATCATGAAATTAAAAAAAGTCTCTTCTTTTCGACTTTTTTCGAACAAATTGACACATAAAATGAAATACATAGTATTGTGAAATTTTTAACTTATTTTAGATACTATATATATTGTTATCTGATATTGGAAGAAAGATGTTGCCCTTTTATGTTATTATGTAATACAAGTTCGGATCATTTGAAAACACATATTAAACAGCCAAATAGATGCACAAGAGCTAAAATAGGAGTCATAGATCCTGTTGGCAACAATTATCTTGCTTATTTTATTGATTTTGTAACATTTGTTTCAAATATGACCAACTTCTTATCCAAAATCACCAGCACCGTATCAGGACCCACCAGCACAATGACAGGACCCACCAGCACAGTATCAGGACATGAATAAATTGAGAAAATGCTTAATTTTAATAAATTGCAATGTTTTTTTTCACAAAATTGTTTTGTCGTGTGGATTGCGGTATAGAAGGCGGACTCAATGAGCATTTTTGTTTTATTTTTTCAGTTCGAGATTTTCTGAAAATGAGCATTTTTGTGTTACGCTTACTGAAACAGTTTAGAGGGTAATTTTTTTAATGGTTTATATATGAACCCATAAGAAACGAAATTGAAAAATCTCAACTGTTTTCTTCCATTTTTTATGAGTGAAAACATCATTTTCGTCTTTGTTTACATTTTTTCATTGATCACCAGCACCCGTCAGGACCGAATCACCAGCACAGTACGTTCTCTCGCAGGACAACCATACCCACCGTGGATTTATGAATTTCGAACAGCGGTATAATAAAATTACCTTTATCTATATGCCCGAACTTCTAAGAGGACTTATATCAAAATTCTGTACTACCCCTACATCACTTTAGGCAATCTTAGCATGCTTCCATGTGTTTTTATACTAGTAACATTCCAAGTTACATCTCTAATTCCTTGAAAAAATATAGCATTGAAGATGAGCATAGTGAAGACATCAGCACAGTAATGGATATGACAGTTTTTTTCTAGTAATGAACAAGTGGCGATAATAATAGATGGTTGTTTGCTTAACGTCTAGTGGTAATTATTTCATACATTCTCTTGACGAGAAAAAAATAACAACAAATACAATAGGTAGGTCATGTTACAGAAGACATCCGGGATGAAGGTCGAAGACATTTGGACTGCCACTGAAAAAATGTCGGTATACATACTCGATATGCACAGCAATTTTGCATTAAAACAGAACACCCACAAAGAATGGCTTTCTCTTAACACGTGACATCGGCATCAACGTCATCATCCTTATCCGACGTGACTACGTACATCCAGCACAGTTAAACGGGTGCTCTATTTCAACAAGGGTTTTATTGGCGGTCGGAAGGAGACTTACGTGATCATATGTCTACGGTTAAGACAAAGACGCGCACGATCATACTTAAAATATATTGTTATGCTTCAAACCATAAGCAATGAATTGTGTTTTGTTTATTATATAACCCATTTACGATCATTTATTGTCAAATAATGAATAACAAAATCAAAGTGCATTACTATAGAAAACACAAACCACTGAAAGACGACTTTTGCAAGTTCAAGGATACCAATCATATATCAAAATCATGGGAGATCATTCTAATATCTTCTTAAAGAACACTTCGGATAGAAAATTTAAGAGTAATCGTTGGAACTTTTGTTGAGATGAATTGACTCCATCAGCAGAGGCAAGATCGAGACAAACCAGGATATCTCTGGGTAAGTAAAACGATGGTCATATATGTGTCAGTAGATCTCAATTGTTCCGAGCTGCTGAATATATTGTCAAAGAAAACACAGGAATTTGATAAAGGAATCTGGGTTGTGGTAACATGGTTATACAATTGAGAATGGGAATTTGGAATGTGTCTAAGAGACATCATCCCGACCAAAGAGCAGAAAACCGCCAAAAGCCACTAATGGGTCTTCAACACAGCAAGAAAATACCACACACGGAGGCAAGCTTCAGCTGGCTGTTAATAACGGATGTGTACTAGTTCGTTGAGAATGGACACCACACTGAACTCCAAAACAGATAAAGTAACTAAAATGGATAAAATATACGAGACTAGCAAAGGACAGAGACACGCGCAAATATGTATCAAGGTTTAACATGTTAAGTAGGTTTAATCTCTCACCAAATAAGTTTTTTTTTATCTTACAAAACAGACATCTAAAATTTAACAGAAACTAAAATAGGTCGATATGGGATTTTGTGGGGTAAAAGGACTAAAAGCATTAAGACTTACAAAATCACAAAATTTAATATAAAAACAAACATCCCTACATCACCCCACGGTTTTAAATGCAACAGCCGATGATCAATGCCATATCTCTGGCGTTGATAAATCATTGTACCAACTAAAATCAAAAGTCAACAATTGTTTTCTAAGATGACTAATCCACTTTTCTAGTATTTGATCAAGATATTTTTAAAAACTACCTCTTGTGTTTATACTGAATATAGCATGTGCTTTTGCAGTTGCTAATTTGGGAATTTGATAAGTTGAAATATTCAATAGTTTACACAGAAAGCAATAAGAAAAAGAGGAAAACAAACAGGAATTTGCTAGACTTCATAAACCTAGGTCTTTAACGTTGCTTTGGTATATGTAAATTTAGGAATACGGATTTTTAGCGCAGTGAATATAACGTTCTACTAAAGAGGATTTCCGAATCTTTAAGCCAATGAGATTCTCTTGCTTGAGCCGGTCATAGCGAAAGTGAGAAACGCAATCGAGTTAAGATTTCCAATGATAATCTGTATATCGCTATTTTACCTATGACGACGTTGTTAATATCATTAACAACGGTACGTGCTTCCTAAGTTTCTAGCGATAATGTTTATAGCACTCTGCTTTGCTGAGAAAGGAAGGGCCAAGGAATGATCATCAGTGAATTCAGTCAGTGAGATCAAAAGAAATTTTCGTAAATTAGCCACAAATACATTTCTAACGACAAAACATATCATTTATCTATAAGTTTAACATAACAAATATTTTCGGTTATCAATAAAAAGCGCAAGGGATTTTCTGCGACAACATGACATCGTTATGACCTCTTGAAGTTATCAGTGAGCCAATGTAAAAATATATTGATGAAACATTAAGTGGTATATCAAACATGTTCCCTAAAATTCAAATCATATAAAAGAATTGTTAAAATATGCCATTCTCGAGTTGTTTTCATCAGAGACATATATACACAGAAATGTTCACTCTGCTACTGTACACTAGTCGCTTACATTGGTCACCATCTATGTTTGTTTAAGTCCTTTAAAAAATTGTCAATGGTGCTTATTTATATTTATCTGTTGTGTTGTTTAAGTTTACATGTCCTCATTCTGTGATCACTATTTCATCTCTCCTGTTTTGAAAAAATGTTCATGGTAATATTTTCTGCAATAAGTTGAAAAGGCACAGATGCTATGACTAAACAGAAATGTGAGGTATATATGTCAATGAGACAACAACCCAACGACAACAATATTCTTTGCACATTTATGAATGTTTAAGAATTCTTGTGAAGGTCAAAAGCACATAACGTGTACTTATATTATATCCATGACCTGGTACATGTATGTACCTATTGATGCATTCCGTCCTAACTGACACAAGTTGTGGGAAGAGACCAAGCAGTTGATATGCTTATAAAAATCTGATATTAATATGAATTCCTGTATAACAAATTCCGGGAATGAGACTATTTTATTTAAAACAGATGAGATATTTGTGGTAAAGGTTTAAACAGAAGCAGGAGATGTCAAGGGGCAAATCAAAAAGTACAAGGTCGTGTAACACAGAGGAAAAAAATAACAAATGAAATGAAAATAACTGCACAGAAAATTACCTTGAACAACATAAACCCACAAAAGATCAGATAAAACTTGTGCACAATTTTAAATCTTTCTAATTTCAAACTCAAGTTTCACTGTGTATATATGTCTCTGGAAAGAGTAAAGAGAAGAATGTTGAAATACTCCAGTGGTTTATGAAACAAAACATTAAAATTCTACAGTTGAGCAGGAACATATTAACGTTAGATATAATGTTCCCAGAGTTGAGCAGAGCATTTTACTGTACTTACTGTATGAAACATATTGTTTTTAATCAAAGTCTATGATATTAAGTCTTTAAAAAAACACAAATAATGACGGATTCATAATCAATATTTCATGGCAGCAAAAAATAGTGATTTCGACAACACTAAAATGTACTTTCATTGAGGAAATTTACGCAAATGTTCCATATAAAATAATTTTATTTTAGGTCAATCGACAATTTAACATTATAATTAAATTAAAACAGATATAAATTCAGTTTCTCACGAGACAAAATTCGGCCACAAAATTCTACTGGCTACATATTTTTATATATATGACCAGAGACATATAATGTCTCTGATATGACAAAGTTGCCTCATTTCTTTTTTTTTACATGTTAAAAGACTCTTTTTGTTTTCCTGATTGAATATACACTATAGTATTGCCGAGTGCTTCTGTTAAAATAAAGTTCTGGTCATGGTTAAAATAATATGTCAGAATTTGTAAATTTTTAAAAAAACAATTGCCAAGTAATAATCCATTTAGAATTCACCTCCGGTAATATTCAGGTGATCGGAGGGCAATAAATTGCGTAATCGCACACCTGTGAATCAACAGTCACAACTCTATTTAGGACCTAATTACCGGAAAATCGGACACACACAATTTCACTGTGTAATTAAACAAACTATTGCAAAGATATATGCCGTACCGAAAATTTTCTTGTTATAACAATTGAGCATTACCAGATTTGAAATTTTAATTATGAAATGCATATCATATAACAATATTTTTCTCAATAAATGCTTAAAGATAAATATAACATTCAAGTTTTTTTATTAGAAAAGAAATTATAATATGATCTGATATAATTTTCCCATTGCTTCTCTTGATTATCTATCGAGGTTATTCATCCACGACTTGATTGCATGTTCTAAATTTTATCGACGAGAATCTCATTCTGGGCCGCGATCTTTAACGGGATTTCACGGAGTTGCCAATCTCTGTGTATATATGTCTCTGTTTTCATGAATTGGTTACATCGCTAAGCCGCGCGTGCATGATCTCAATCAGGAACGGGTGCACACACGATGTCATCCGATGATCAATCAGCTTTAACTGTGACGTAATAGCAGACCTAGCATTGTACCATAGGAAATTTCAAAAGGGAAGGTGCACGAATTCGAAAGTTCTCTGTGTTACGATATTATGAATATACTAGATATAGATATGAACTAAATGTTATATATCGTACAATCCACTGCAATCAGTGACTATATTCAGGCTAAGCTTTGACATACGACGATCAAGGATTTGTATGTGTCCATATCACGAAAATCACCCTTTTATATCAATAATATTATTTAACCAGTTATATTTACAAAGATTTGTGACGATACAGTATATTGCGGTACGGCCAAATAATGTGCTCCTCAACGGAGGAAGTTTAATATAAGAGGTTTCTTTCTGGGCACAGTCCAAAGCGTTCTACTAGTTTCTTTCCCCTGTCTACAATACACACGTACCTTTTCAAAACGAATAACTCTTTTTCGATGTTAATGTGATAGGTATGCAGAAAACTGAACAGTCTTTACAGGTACGTTTAAAGATGAAAATGATAATGCTACAGCACCCATTTTGCACGAAAAGGATGTTCACATTCTAGTTTAAATTAACTCTGGTCTGGGTACAAGGGCCGAAGGGGACAGAGATGTGTTGAGGGAGGGTAAACAGTTTTAAAAACATTCTTCTGATGTACTGAATTTTTTAGCTCCCAGAGTCAGAATCAAACTCAGGACTTTAAGCAATGTAGACATCTGTATTAACCTCATAGACCACGAACCCACATTAAAAGTGCTACAACCTTTCATCCTCCACATACACCTGATTGCTATTTGTCCACCATTACTAGACATCACACAGGTTCATGTAAAATTTTGACGTCTTAAAAATATCTGACGCCACAATGGAAAAGTGATTGTTGTTTGACATCAATAGTTCAAGCAGACACATTCTCTGGTTATCTCAGAAATCCTACATGTACTTTATACGGTGACATCCCATTAGTCCGACAACCATTATTCAGACAGCCCATTACTCCGACAGCCCACTATTCCGACAGCCCATTACTCCAACAGCCCATTATTCCGACAACCCATTACTCCGACAGCCCGTTATTCCGACAAATTGATGCGTTTTTCTTATGTGTATGGGTAAATTTTCTCTAAAAAGACCAACTCCGTTCTCTTTGATATTTGTGGTTGTCCGTTTTGATTACAATTATTCTTTCCATGCAGGATATTTGTCTCAGTATATTGGAGTTGATACTCATGCCTATAGCAACTGCTCAGTCCTTACTCTCGTCCCACTTTCGTTTTACGTGTCTAGGTACTTTATTTATCTTTATATTTCGTTGTTTGTGTGTTCAATATCAGTCTGTGCTGTTCTAGGTCGCTTTTTTTTTGCATGTGTGTCTTGATCTACCTTCTTTCAGTAGATCTTCGGTTCCCCCTTTTCCCGTATTAGGGGAGTGAGGTGTCTCCACTGTTAACTACATAAATAAATATATCGGAGTTGTATAACATTTCCCGCCCTTTTTGGTCGCAACACTTTCTAACCCTTGTCACTCATCTGAGTTTTATTTAAATTGATTTTGTCACAGATATAAGGGACTAATGTGGCGTCAGTCAAAATGAGAAAATCAGATACACATTATACATACCCAGATCCTAAAAAATAAGATGACAAATAGGAAGAAACATTTGCTCAGAAAATATGAGCAATTCCAATTATGAATACGGTATCATGTTCGGGAATATGAATCCATGAAATACGGAGACAGTACACAGCACTTCCAATAGCGATCGTTCAGACATAGTCTGAGTGATGAAACTTTATATATTTGTAGGGATACAGTGAGATTTTATGTCCTGAGCTTATTTTAAAATCTAGAAAAATATGTCTCTTTTATTATGGTTAGTGGAGAAGCAGAAATGATGGTTTACAACACAACTTATTACGAAAAACAAATATGACGGACATGACGGCAACTTCTACTTAAATATTCATAAGGAAAAGTGCATGTATCGGTTCAGTGTCTGTATATGTTATAGAAATATACAGTCAACGCATTTTGACTGCTCAAATAGAACGAGTGCAGTATAAAGCCAATAACAAACTAGTAAATAATCTAAGACAATGTGTGACATTCTTGTCCCGCTTGTGTTTTTGTCAAATTGTCTTATTTTAAAAAAACTTAGTACATTATGTGTTTTGTTGGAAACTTGACACTTATTTTTCATTTAAAGATTGTTTTCAAGAAGAAAAACATATTTAGATATCATTTATTTTAAGAAAGGTAGTTCTTATGTTAATTCAGAATCGGTGCTCTTCCATTACATTAACAATTGAAATTGCTAGATAATCAAAAAATCTTATTGCTGATAAAGTTGAGGATAAGCGTCATTTTTCAATCAAATGCTCACTTCATAATAACTCTTTCACCATATTTCTAGCACGTAAGAATTTTAAAAAAGTTAGATAAATATGATAAATTTTCGATGAAAAACACAGGAAAACTTTACTATTATGGGGTGAAAATGAGGATTACATTGTTAGTTCTTTTGAATTATGTAGTACATGTCTTGATACTGACTGTTATTTGATATCAATATGTTAGTTGTTTTTTTCTATTTTACTTGGCTCCGATTGTGACTGAGGCTTATAGTGCTATAAAGATAATTATATCATATTAGTATTGTAATTTCTTAATGTTGACTCAATCAAGTTGACCACATTAGACCGCCGCTTCGAAAAAAGTGGGGTTATACTGTTTTACCATTGTCTGTCCATCCGTCCTTCCATCCGTCTGTTCGTTCGTCCTTCAGTTTGTCCGTCCGTCCCATAAATATATTCGTTGCATCTTTTTCATGAACTACATACCAAGGATTTCTGAAAGGTCTATTGAAGTCGTTTATATCGTGTGATGCGTTTTCAAATTCATTACTCATTACATGACAGCCAAGTTGAAAATTTTCGTCACATTTTTCTCCTGAACTACAATACAATGATATCTGAAATTTGGTTTCAATGTTTATATAAGTCAGTTATACTGAGTGATGGTTTTTCGGATTCACAACTCAAAATCTCCCTGTCTACCGAAATGTTTGGGCGGGATTTCATCAGTAGCTCGTACCATCAATGGTTGTTCTTGATTTATATGCTCTTTAACAATGTTTAAATATCCTTTAATTTGGAAAATGAAACATTCTTTTCTTTTATATTCTATATACATATTTCGAATTGAGTATATAGACAGTATTCGAACTACCTTAGCCTTATGTTATATATACGCCATAATACAGAGTTATTTCTTAAAATATGTTATTACATATCTAAACGTAATAATACAGACAGACAAATTTAATTTTACCCTGATACCCTGATACTTGACTTGATACATTGTAAGTGTCGGACTTATGGGTTGTCGGAGTATTGGGCTGTCGAAGCAATGGGTTGTCGGACTATTGGGTTGTCGGACTAGTGGGTTGTCGGACCAATGGGCTGTCGGACTAATGGGCTGTCGTAATAATGACGTGTAACCCTTTATACCACATGGTCTTGTTTCCATATACATGTATATATATTAAAGTACTACTGTATGAAAGAATACTTGTATTTACTGAAAACTAACTTAAGCTCTCAATTTTATAAGCAGTCAGAGCTCAGACATTTTAAACAAGTCTATTTATGTTTTCGACTTAAAGAAGTCAAAACATGTATTTATCATAAAAATGTGTTTTCAATTTTAGATTTATCTAAGTCAGAAAATGACAGACTTGTTTAGGTCAATTTATGTTAATGAAAAAATTTTTTTTTCACTTGGTGGCCAAACTACACCACCTATGACAGCAAAAACCTGTCTGAGAGTTCACAAGGACTTGAGCTATCTATATTTAATTGTCTAATTGAACATCCTTCATTTGTCCTTACTAAACACAGATGTTTTACCTCATTAAGTGTGGTGTGGTTCCAGGTGGTTGCATTGTAGGGTTAATTAACATTATCTCTGATTTTTTAGACTCTCTTATTTTTCTTTAGAAGACAAAGTATTGTCTTTCAATGTTGTCATTATTTGATTTAGACGCATGACCTCCTTATAAATATGGGTGGGTCCGGTCTTGAAGTAAACCAATTTGCAACTTTATAATTCTAGCCAATTATTTCTTGTTTAACAATATTTGACTTATTAAAGTCGTATTTTGTCTTTAGGGAGACAAATCCTAAAACTTACAAATTTAGACCGCTATGAGTCAAAAGCAGATTCAGACTTATTTATGTCTGAGCTCTGACTGATAAGCTGAGATATTAATCACTGCAGCTTACATGGCTTAAATTAACCTGCTACACACTGCAAAGATAATGCTTCAGACTCTTTTCTTAAGTTAATGAATCGTTTATGTCTAAATTTCTTTAATTATCAATAAAAAATTGATGTTTCATTTACTTGGAAAAAATTGAAAATGTCCAATGACGGAAGCAACTGAAAGCAAGTATCATCAAGAACAGGGCAACATGTTTTTAGCTTTTGGGGGTCTTGAAAAGCAAAGTAACAGTCGGGAAAGCAACTTCTTTGCCCAAGTTGCCTGGTAGCGTGAGCCCTGCTTAATCATGTTAATAAAAAGAAGGGCGAAAGTCATCCAACATGCCCAAGGGATATTCAAAAGTACACCAAACACAACATAAAAAATAAAGACTTAGTTACTGTAGCAGCACAAACTCGACTAAAAACTTGGAGTGATCTCACTTGTCATGTATAATTGATGAAATATCAATGATATTGACTGCTGTTGTGCAGCCTATTAAACTTCATATCTTCAATCTGATGCAATTAATACCAAGAATTGAATTATGTTGACAATTCTAGAATATACTGGCTGACTTGAATACATGTACTAAAATTATATACTAAAAATGAATAAACATTATATTTCATATTTAAGTTTCCAATCAAACTGATCATGCTGATAGGAAAAAGTAGGGAAAATAAATGATCGTTTCATTCAGAAATTTCAAAATTAACAACAATCATGACAAAGGTATAATTACATCAAACATAGTAGATATATGTACAAGAAGATGTGGTATGACTGCCAATGAGACAACTCTCCATTCAAGTCACAATTAGCATGATAAGTAATACTAAACCATTAAAGGTTAAAGTCTGGTTTTCAACACACAGCCTTAGCTCCCACTGAACTTTAAGCTATAAATGGCCAAAAAAAAATGAATATTGTAAAACCATTCAATCAGGAAAACCAATGGTCTAATCTATATAAAAACAAGAAATTAGGAACATTTATGAACCACATCAACAAATGACAACCACTGAGCTTATCATACACGTTTTAGATTTACACTTAAATGGCAATAAGTATGTATTTTGCAAGATTAAGTATAAATGTATAAACTTTTTAATTGAAAATAATTTTTTCAGATCCAACTGAGAGAAAATGTTTTCTACTAGTACACAGAAAAAACATTGGACATTTACAGGCGAAACACAGATAACACAAAATAAAAGAGATACTAATTATAAATATGTAAATAAACATGGTGGAGCTAATCTTGATGTAAGTAAACATGGTGGTGCTAATCTTGATGTAAGTAAACATGGTGGTGCTAATCTAGATGTAAGTAAACATGTAAGTAAACATGGTGGTGCTAATCTTGATGTAAGTAAACATGGTGGTGCTAATCTTGATGTAAGTAAACATGGTGGTGCTAATCTAGATGTAAGTAAACATGGTGGTGCTAATCTAGATGTAAGTAAACATGGTGGTGCTAATCTTGATGTAAGTAAACATGGTGGTGCTAATCTTGATGTAAGTAAACATGGTGGTGCTAATCTTGATGTAAGTAAACATGGTGGTGCTAATCTTGATGTAAGTAAACATGGTGGTGCTAATCTTGAGGTGAGTAAACATGGTGGTGCTAATCTTGATATAAGTAAACATGGTGGTGCTAATCTTGATGTAAGTAAACATGGTGGTGCTAATCTTGATGTAAGTAAACATGGTGGTGCTAATCTTGATGTAAGTAAACATGGTGGTGCTAATCTAGATGTAAGTAAACATGGTGGTGCTAATCTTGATGTGAGTAAACATGTAAGTAAACATGGTTGTGCTAATCTTGATGTAAGTAAACATGGTGGTGCTAATCTTGATGTAAGTAAACATGGTGGTGCTAATCTTGATGTAAGTAAACATGGTGGTGCTAATCTTGATGTAAGTAAACATGTAAGTAAACATGGTGGTGCTAATCTTGATGTAAGTAAACATGTAAGTAAACATGGTGGTGCTAATCTTGATGTAAGTAAACATGTAAGTAAACATGGTGGTGCTAATCTTGATGTAAGTAAACATGGTGTTGCTAATCTTGATGTAAGTAAACATGGTGGTGCTAATCTTGATGTAAGTAAACATGGTGGTGCTAATCTAGATGTAAGTAAACATGGTGGTGCTAATCTTGATGTAAGTAAACATGGTGGTGCTAATCTTGATGTAAATAAACATGGTGGTGCTAATCTTGATGTAAGTAAACATGGTGGTGCTAATCTTGATGTAAGTAAACATGGTGGTGCTAATCTTGATGTAAGTAAACATGGTGGTGCTAATCTTGATGTAAGTAAACATGGTGGTGCTAATCTTGATGTAAGTAAACATGGTGGTGCTAATCTTGATGTAAGTAAACATGGTGGTGCTAATCTTGATGTAAGTAAACATGGTGGTGCTAATCTTGATGTAAGTAAACATGGTGGAGCTAATCTTGATGTAAGTAAACATGGTGGTGCTAATCTTGATGTAAGTAAACATGGTGGTGCTAATCTTGATGTGAGTAAACATGGTGGTGCTAATCTTGATATAAGTAAACATGGTGGTGCTAATCTAGATGTAAGTAAACATGGTGGTGCTAATCTTGATGTAAGTAAACATGGTGGAGCTAATCTTGATGTAAGTAAACATGGTGGTGCTTATCTTGATGTAAGTAAACATGGTGGTGCGAATCTTGATGTAAGTAAACATGTAAGTAAACATGGTGGTGCTAATCTTGATGTAAGTCATGGTGGTGCTAATCTTGATGTAAGTAAACATGGTGGTGCTAATCTTGATGTAAGTAAACATGGTGGTGCTAATCTAGATGTAAGTAAACATGGTGGTGCTAATCTTGATGTAAGTAAACATGGTGGTGCTAATCTTGATGTAAGTAAACATGGTGGTGCTAATCTTGATGTGAGTAAACATGTAAGTAAACATGGTGGTGCTAATCTTGATGTAAGTTAACATGGTGGTGCTAATCTTGATGTAAGTAAACATGGTGGTGCTAATCTTGATGTGAGTAAACATGTAAGTAAACATGGTTGTGCTAATCTTGATGTAAGTAAACATGGTGGTGCTAATCTTGATGTAAGTAAACATGGTGGTGCTAATCTTGATGTAAGTAAACATGGTGGTGCTAATCTTGATGTAAGTAAACATGGTGGTGCTAGTCTCGATGTAAGTAAACATGTAAGTAAACATGGCGGTGCTAATCTTGATGTAAGTAAACATGGTGGTGCTAATCTTGATGTAAGTCAACATGGTGGTGCTAATCTTGATGTGAGTAAACATGGTGGTGCTAATCTTGATGTAAGTAAACATGTAAGTAAACATGATGGTGCTAATCTTGATGTAAGCAAACATGGTGGTGCTAATCTTGATGTAAGTAAACATGGTGGTGCTAATCTTGATGTAAGTAAACATGGTGGAGCTTATCTTGATGTAAGTAAACATGTAAGTAAACATGGTGGTGCTAATCTTGATGTAAGTAAACATGTAAGTAAACATGGTGGTGCTAATCTTGATGTAAGTAAACATGGTGGTGCTAATCTTGATGTAAGTAAACATGGTGGTGCTAATCTTGATGTAAGTAAACATGTAAGTAAACATGGAGGTGCTAATCTTGATGTAAGTAAACATGGTGGTGCTAATCTTGATGTACGTAAACATGGTGGTGCTAATCTTGATGTAAGTAAATATGGTGGTGCTAATCTTGATGTAAGTAAACATGGTGGTGCTAATCTTGATGTAAGTAAACATGGTGGTGCTAATCTTGATGTAAGTAAACATGGTGGTGCTAATCTTGATGTAAGTAAACATGGTGGTGCTAATCTAAATGTAAGTAAAGATGGTGGTGCTAATCTAGATGTAAGTAAACATGTAAGTAAACATGGTGGTGCTAATCTTGATGTAAGTAAACATGGTGGTGCTAATCTTGATGTGAGTAAACATGTAAGTAAACATGGTGGTGCTAATCTTGATGTGAGTAAACCTGTAAGTAAACATGGTGGAGCTAATCTTGATGTAAGTAAACATGGTGGTGCTAATCTTGATGTTAGTAAACATGGTGGTGCTAATCTTGATGTAAGTAAACATGTAAGTAAACATGGTGGTGCTAATCTTGATGTAAGTAAACATGGTTGTGCTAATCTTGATGTAAGTAAACATGGTGGTGCTAATCTTGATGTAAGTAAACATGGTGGTGCTAATCTTGATGTGAGTAAACATGGTGGTGCTAATCTTGATGTAAGTAAACATGGTGGAGCTAATCTGGATGTAAGTAAACATGGTGGTGCTAATCTTGATGTAAGTAAACATGGTGGTGCTAATCTTGATGTAAGTAAACATGGTGGTGCTAATCTTGATGTGAGTAAACCTGTAAGTAAACATGGTGGTGCTAATCTTGATGTAAGTAAACATGGTGGTGCTAATCTTGATGTAAGTAAACATGGTGGTGCTAATCTTGATGTGAGTAAACATGGTGGTGCTAATATGATGTAAGTAAACATGTAAGTAAACATGATGGTGCTAATCTTGATGTAAGTAAACATGGTGGTGCTAATCTTGATGTAAGTAAACATGGTGGTGCTAATCTTGATGTAAGTTAACATGGTGGAGCTTATCTTGATGTAAGTAAACATGTAAGTAAACATGGTGGTGCTAATCTTGATGTAAGTAAACATGTAAGTAAACATGGAGGTGCTAATCTTGATGTAAGTAAACATGGTGGTGCTAATCTTGATGTACGTACACATGGTGGTGCTAATCTTGATGTAAGTGAACATGGTGGTGCTAATCTTGATGTAAGTAAACATGGTGGTGCTAATCTTGATGTAAGTAAACATGGTGGTGCTAATCTTGATGTAAGTAAACATGGTGGTGCTAATCTTGATGTGAGTAAACATGTAAGTAAACATGGTGGTGCTAATCTTGATGTAAGTAAACATGTAAGTAAACATGGTGGTGCTAATCTTGATGTAAGTAAACATGGTGGTGCTAATCTTGATGTAAATAAACATGGTGGTGCTAATCTTGATGTAAATAAACATGGTGGTGCTAATCTTGATGTAAGTAAACATGTAAGTAAGCATGGTGGAGCTAATCTTGATGTAAGTAAACATGGTGGTGCTAATCTTGATGTAAATAAACATGGTGGTGCTAATCTTGATGTAAGTAAACATGTAAGTAAACATGGTGGTGCTAATCTTGATGTAAGTAAACATGTAAGTAAACATGGTGGTGCTAATCTTGATGTAAGTAAACATGGTGGAGCTAATCTTGATGTAAGTAAACATGGTGGTGCCAATCTTGATGTAAGTAAACATGGTGGTGCTAATCTTGATGTAAGTAAACATGGTGGTGCTAATCTTGATGTAAGTAAACATGGTGGAGCTAATCTTGATATAAGTAAACATGGTGGTGCTAATCTTGATGTAAGTAAACATGGTGGTGCTAATCTTGATGTAAGTAAACATGTAAGTAAACATGGTGGTGCTAATCTTGATGTAAATAAACATGGTGGTACTAATCTTGATGTAAGTAAACATGTAAGTAAACATGGTGGTGCTAATCTTGATGTAAGTAAACATGGTGGTGCTAATCTTGATGTAAGTAAACATGGTGGTGCTAATCTTGATGTAAATAAACATGGTGGTGCTAATCTTGATGTAAGTAAACATGGTGGTGCTAATCTTGATGTAAGTAAACATGGTGGTGCTAATCTTGATGTAAGTAAACATGGTGGAGCTAATCTTGATGTAAGTAAACATGGTGGTGCTAATCTTGATGTAAATAAACATGGTGGTACTAATCTTGATGTAAGTAAACATGTAAGTAAACATGGTGGTGCTAATCTTGATGTAAGTAAACATGGTGGTGCTAATCTTGATGTAAGTAAACATGGTGGTGCTAATCTTGATGTAAGTAAACATGTAAGTAAACATGATGGTGCTAATCTTGATGTAAGCAAACATGGTGGTGCTAATCTTGATGTAAGTAAACATGGTGGTGCTAATCTTGATGTAAGTAAACATGGTGGAGCTTATCTTGATGTAAGTAAACATGTAAGTAAACATGGTGGTGCTAATCTTGATGTAAGTAAACATGTAAGTAAACATGGTGGTGCTAATCTTGATGTAAGTAAACATGTAAGTAAACATGGTGGTGCTAATCTTGATGTAAGTAAACATGGTGGTGCTAATCTTGATGTAAGTAAACATGGTGGTGCTAATCTTGATGTAAGTAAACATGGTGGTGCTAATCTTGATGTAAGTAAACATGGTGGTGCTAATCTTGATGTAAATAAACATGGTGGTACTAATCTTGATGTAAGTAAACATGTAAGTAAACATGGAGGTGCTAATCTTGATGTAAGTAAACATGGTGGTGCTAATCTTGATGTAAGTAAACATGGTGGTGCTAATCTTGATGTAAATAAACATGGTGGTACTAATCTTGATGTAAGTAAACATGTAAGTAAACATGGTGGTGCTAATCTTGATGTAAGTAAACATGGTGGTGCTAATCTTGATGTAAGTAAACATGTAAGTAAACATGGTGGTGCTAATCTTGATGTAAGTAAACATGGTGGTGCTAATCTTGATGTAAGTAAACATGGTGGTGCTAATCTTGATGTAAGTAAACATGGTGGTGCTAATCTTGATGTAAGTAAACATGGTGGTGCTAATCTAGATGTAAGTAAACATGGTGGTGCTAATCTAGATGTAAGTAAACATGGTGGTGCTAATCTTGATGTAAGTAAACATGGTGGTGCTAATCTTGATGTAAGTAAACATGGTGGTGCTAATCTTGATGTAAGTAAACATGGTGGTGCTAATCTTGATGTAAGTAAACATGGTGGAGCTAATCTTGATGTAAGTAAACATGTAAGTAAACATGGTGGTGCTAATCTTGATGTAAGTAAGCATGGTGGTGCTAATCTTGATGTAAGTAAACATGTAAGTAAGCATGGTGGTGCTAATCTTGATGTAAGTAAACATGGTGGAGCTAATCTTGATGTAAGTAAAGATGTAAGTAAACATGGTGGTGCTAATCTTGATATAAGTAAACATGGTGTTGCTAATCTTGATGTAAGTAAATATGGTGGTGCTAATCTTGATGTAAGTAAACATGGTGGAGCTAATCTTGATGTAAGTAAACATGGTGGTGCTAATCTTGATGTGAGTAAACATGTAAGTAAACATGGTGGTGCTAATCTTGATGTAAGTAAACATGGTGGAGCTAATCTTGATGTAAGTAAACATGGTGGTGCTAATCTTGATGTAAGTAAACATGGTGGTGCTAATCTTGATGTGAGTAAACATGTAAGTAAACATGGTGGTGCTAATCTTGATGTTAGTAAACATGGTGGTGCTAATCTTGATGTGAGTAAACATGTAAGTAAACATGGTGGTGCTAATCTTGATGTAAGTAAACATGGTGGAGCTAATCTTGATGTAAGTAAAGATGTAAGTAAACATGGTGGTGCTAATCTTGATGTAAGTAAACATGGTGGTGCTAATCTTGATGTGAGTAAACATGTAAGTAAACATGGTGGTGCTAATCTTGATGTAAGTAAACATGGTGGAGCTAATCTTGATGTAAGTAAACATGGTGGTGCTAATCTTGATGTAAGTAAACATGGTGGTGCTAATCTTGATGTGAGTAAACATGTAAGTAAACATGGTGGTGCTAATCTTGATGTTAGTAAACATGGTGGTGCTAATCTTGATGTGAGTAAACATGTAAGTAAACATGGTGGTGCTAATCTTGATGTAAGTAAACATGGTTGTGCTAATCTTGATGTAAGTAAACATGGTGGTGCTAATCTTGATGTAAGTAAACATGGTGGTGCTAATCTTGATGTGAGTAAACATGGTGGTGCTAATCTTGATGTGAGTAAACATGGTGGTGCTAATCTTGATGTAAGTAAACATGTAAGTAAACATGGTGGTGCTAGTCTCGATGTAAGTAAACATGTAAGTAAACATGGTGGTGCTAATCTTGATGTAAGTAAACATGGTGGTGCTAATCTTGATGTACGTAAACATGGTGGTGCTAATCTTGATGTAAGTAAACATGGTGGTGCTAATCTTGATGTAAGTAAACATGGTGGTGCTAATCTTGATGTAAGTAAACATGGTGGAGCTAATCTTGATGTAAGTAAACATAGTGGTGCTAATCTTGATGTAAGTAAACATGGTGGTGCTAATCTTGATGTGAGTAAACATGTAAGTAAACATGGTGGTGCTAATCTTGATGTAAGTAAACATGGTGGTGCTAATCTTGTTGTAAGTAAACATGTAAGTAAACATGGTGGTGCTAATCTTGATGTGAGTAAACATGGTGGTGCTAATCTTGATGTAAGTAAACATGGTGGTGCTAATCTTGTTGTAAGTAAACATGTAAGTAAACATGGTGGTGCTAATCTTGATGTAAGTAAACATGGTGGTGCTAATCTTGATGTAAGTAAACATGGTGGAGCTAATCTTGATGTAAGTAAACATAGTGGTGCTAATCTTGATGTAAGTAAACATGGTGGTGCTAATCTTGATGTGAGTAAACATGTAAGTAAACATGGAGGTGCTAATCTTGATGTAAGTAAACATGGTGGTGCTAATCTTGATGTAAGTAAACATGGTGGTGCTAATCTTGATGTAAGTAAACATGGTGGTGCTAATCTTGATGTAAGTAAACATTGTGGTGCTAATCTTGATGTGAGTAAACATGTAAGTAAACATGGTGGTGCTAATCTTGATGTGAGTAAACATGTAAGTAAACATGGTGGTGCTAATCTTGATGTAAGTAAACATGGTGGAGCTAATCTTGATGTAAGTAAACATGGTGGTGCTAATCTTGATGTAAGTAAACATGGTGGTGCTAATCTTGATGTGAGTAAACATGTAAGTAAACATGGTGGTGCTAATCTTGATGTAAGTAAACATGTAAGTAAACATGGTGGTGCTAATCTTGATGTAAGTAAACATGGTGGTGCTAATCTTGATGTAAGTAAACATGTAAGTAAACATGGTGGTGCTAATCTTGATGTAAGTAAACATGGTGGTGCTAATCCTGATGTGAGTAAACATGTAAGTAAACATGGTGGTGCTAATCTTGATGTAAGTAAACATGGTGGTGCTAATCTTGATGTAAGTAAACATGGTGGTGCTAATCTTGATGTGAGTAAACATGTAAGTAAACATGGTGGTGCTAATCTTGATGTAAGTAAACATGTAAGTAAACATGGTGGTGCTAATCTTGATGTAAGTAAACATGGTGGTGCTAATCTTGATGTGAGTAAACATGTAAGTAAACATAGTGGTGCTAATCTTGATGTAGGTAAACATTGTGGTGCTTATCTTGATGTAAGTAAACATGGTGGTGCTAATCTTGATGTAAGTAAACATGGTGGTGCTAATCTTGATGTAAGTAAACATGGTGGAGCTAATCTTGATGTAAGTAAACATGGTGGTGCTAATCTTGATGTAAGTAAGCATGGTGGTGCTAATCTTGATATAAGTAAACATGGTGTTGCTAATTTTGATGTAAGTAAACATGGTGGTGCTAATCTTGATGTAAGTAAACATGGTGGTGCTAATCTTGATATAAGTAAACATGGTGTTGCTAATCTTGATGTAAGTAAACATGGTGGTGCTAATCTTGATGTAAGTAAAGATGGTTGAGCTAATCTAGATGTAAGTAAACATGGTGGTGCTAATCTTGATGTAAGTAAATATGGTGGTGCTAATCTTGATGTAAGTAAACATGGTGGTGCTAATCTTGATGTAAGTAAACATGGTGGTGCTAATCTTGATGTAAGTAAACATGGTGGTGCTAATCTTGATGTAAGTAAACATGGTGGTGCTAATCTTGATGTAAGTAAACATGTAAGTAAACATGGTGGTGCTAATCTTGATGTAAGTTAACATGGTGTTGCTTATCTTGATGTAAGTAAACATGGTGGTGCTAATCTAGATGTAAGTAAACATGGTGGTGCTAATCTTGATGTGAGTAAACATGTAAGTAAACATGGTGGTGCTAATCTTGATGTAAGTAAACATGGTGGTGCTAATCTTGATGTAAGTAAACAAGTAAGTAAACATGGTGGTGCTAATCTTGATGTAAGTAAACATGGTGGTGCTAATCTTGATGTAAGTAAACATGGTGGTGCTAATCTTGATGTAAGTAAACATGGTGGTGCTAATCTTGAGGTGAGTAAACATGGTGGTGCTAATCTTGATGTGAGTAAACATGGTGGTGCTAATCTTGAGGTGAGTAAACATGGTGGTGCTAATCTTGATATAAGTAAACATGGTGGTGCTAATCTTGAGGTAAGTAAACATGGTGGTGCTAATCTTGATGTAAGTAAACATGGTGGTGCTAATCTAGATGTAAGTAAACATGGTGGTGCTAATCTTGATGTAAATAAACATGGTGGTGCTAATTTTGATGTAAGTAAGCATGGTGGTGCTAATCTTGATGTAAGTAAACATGGTGGTGCTAATCCTGATGTGAGTAAACATGGTGGTGCTAATCTTGATGTAAGTAAACAAGTAAGTAAACATGGTGGTGCTAATCTTGATGTAAGTAAACATGGTGGTGCTAATCTTGATGTAAGTAAACATGGTGGTGCTAATCTTGATGTAAGTAAACATGGTGGTGCTAATCTTGATGTAAGTAAACATGGTGGTGCTAATCTTGATGTAAGTAAACATGGTGGTGCTAATCTTGATGTAAGTAAACATGGTGGTGCTAATCTTGATGTAAGTAAACATGGTGGTGCTAATCTTGATGTAAGTAAACATGGTGGTGCTAATCTTGATGTAAGTTAACATGGTGGTGCTAATCTAGATGTAAGTAAACATGGTGGTGCTAATCTAAATGTAATAAAGATGGTGGAGCTTATCTAGATGTAAGTAAACATGGTGGTGCTAATCTAGATGTAAGTAAACATGGTGGTGCTAATCTAGATGTAAGTAAACATGGTGGTGCTAATCTAGATGTAAGTAAACATGGTGGTGCTAATCTAGATGTAAGTAAACATGTAAGTAAACATGGTGGTGCTAATCTAGATGTAAGTAAACATGTAAGTAAACATGGTGGTGCTAATCTTGATGTAAGTAAACATGTAAGTAAACATGGTGGTGCTAATCTTGATGTAAGTAAACATGGTGGTTCTAATCTTGATGTAAGTAAACATGGTGGTGCTAATCTAGATGTAAGTAAACATGGTGGTGCTAATCTAGATGTAAGTAAACATGGTGGTGCTAATCTTGATGTAAGTAAACATGGTGGTGCTAATCTTGATGTAAGTAAACATGGTGGTGCTAATCTAGATGTAAGTAAACATGGTGGTGCTAATCTAGATGTAAGTAAACATGGTGGTGCTAATCTAGATGTAAGTAAACATGGTGGTGCTAATCTTGATGTAAGTAAACATGGTGGTGCTAATCTAGATGTAAGTAAACATGGTGGTGCTAATCTAGATGTAAGTAAACATGGTGGTGCTAATCTAGATGTAAGTAAACATGGTGGTGCTAATCTAGATGTAAGTAAACATGTAAGTAAACATGGTGGTGCTAATCTTGATGTAAGTAAACATGTAAGTAAACATGGTGGTGCTAATCTTGATGTAAGTAAACATGTAAGTAAACATGGTGGTGCTAATCTTGATGTAAGTAAACATGTAAGTAAACATGGTGGTGCTAATCTTGATGTAAGTAAACATGGTGGTGCTAATCTAGATGTAAGTAAACATGGTGGTGCTAATCTAGATGTAAGTAAACATGGTGGTGCTAATCTTGATGTAAGTAAACATGGTGGTGCTAATCTTGATGTAAGTAAACATGGTGGTGCTCATCTTGATGTAAGTAAACATGGTGGTGCTCATCTTGATGTAAGTAAACATGGTGGTGCTAATCTTGATGTAAGTAAACATGGCGGTGCTAATCTTGATGTAAGTAAACATGGTGGTGCTAATCTTGAGGTGAGTAAACATGGTGGTGCTAATCTTGATATAAGTAAACATGGTGGTGCTAATCTTGATGTAAGTAAACATGGTGGTGCTAATCTTGATGTAAGTAAACATGGTGGTGCTAATCTTGATATAAGTAAACATGGTGGTGCTAATCTTGATGTAAGTAAACATGGTGGTGCTAATCTTGATGTAAGTAAACATGTAAGTAAACATGGTGGTGCTAATCTTGATGTAAGTAAACATGGTGGTGCTAATCTTGATGTAAGTAAACATGGTGGTGCTAATCTTGATATAAGTAAACATGGTGGTGCTAATCTTGATGTAAGTCAACATGGTGGTGCTAATCCTGATGTGAGTAAACATGTAAGTAAACATGGTGGAGCTAATCTTGATGTAAGTAAACATGGTGGTGCTAATCTTGATGTAAGTAAACATGGTGGTGCTAATCTTGAGGTAAGTAAACATGGTGGTGCTAATCTTGATGTAAGTAAACATGGTGGTGCTAATCTTGATGTAAGTAAAGCCTCTTCCAGAAGGTAAAAGTATTGAGGGTGTCTTAGAGTCTGAACTCAAAATATGTAAATGAAAATTAAGTACATGAAGTATTTGCTATCTGAAAAGTCATTTGAATTTCCGAACCACCCTTAATACATATATTATAGTAATAATATTTGTACCTTCCAATCAATCCTGGGAATATTTTAACAATTTTTATATAACTTTTATTATGAAATCACTTTCATATTTAAAACAAGACAGGTGACAGGCTACAAAAGATTTTGTTCGTTTTCATATGAAATTTTGCTTCTTAATTAACATGTAATTTAATATCCTAGACACCTGTTTCTGTCAATTTTTTTATCTTACCATTTGAAAAAACCATTCACTCACAGACATTTTTGTTTGTTTGTAAAAAGGACATTAAGTGGATAGCCAAAATTATCAGGTACAAAATGAAGGTAAGATAATGTAATTTGTAACGTATTCTACAGATACATATAGTCTGACAAGTTTGTTTTTTGTCCTCGGCTTTTCTTTTTGATTTGCAGTCTTAAGTTACTAAAATTTTTACAGTGCTCATTTAGCTTGCGGACAATAATATTTTTGTATTTTACATCATTGTACATGCTTACATGCTATATATTGAAAGATGAAGAACTTTTGCCAAAGATAGTAGCAATAAAAAAAGTGTGGGATTCATAAAAAATTTAACCTAACTCTTCGTTTGATCTTTAATTTATTTACTTTCAGGATGAAACAAAAGAGAAGAAATACTTAACATTTACTGAAGAGAGGATCCTTGGTCGACATTTTGAGCATGTACTCCGTGAATTTTGTAATGTCTTCCAACCTCCTATGCCAAAATATGTAATGGTAGGTGAATTCTTAAAAACAAAACAAAACACACACACTTGTACAAGCATCAACAATAACAAATACTTCAAATCCCAATCCTGGCTGCAAGGATGAGAAGAATAATTGCAACTCTTATTTTCAAACAAGATAGCATTATTTGTACTTTTAAAAACAAAACTGTAGTGTGATTAGTTATTGTTTTGATTAACATTCCATATTAAAGTAAATGTTATAAGTAGTGACAGGGATCTAGAGTTGGAACAAAGAGGATTTTCCATTATATGATGAAAATAAAAGCAAGTTTAGTAAAACATTATTCTATACAAGTATGTGTTATATTGATCCTTTATTTCATTCAATTCAGAGCTAAAAGAAAAAGATCATTTTTGTAAGTTACCAATTTTTGTTGCCCTTTTCAGCAACATATCTTATGGATGTGTATTATTTTATATTAATGTTTTCATTTTAAGATGCTGCTGTTGTATTTACTACCATTTTAGGGTTCAGCTATGTCTTATTTTATATGTTTACATTTACCCTCATTTTAGGGTACAGCTATGTGTTATTTTATATGTTTACATTAACAATAATTTTAGGGTACAGCTATGTGTTATTTTAAGAGGTTTTATGTGAAGCATTCTGTGATGGACTATCATCCTAAAGATATCATGTAGGTATTCAGAGAATATATTATATACTGTAAACTGATTTTCTGGAGCAATTTATTTTCCTGAATAGAAGAATAATACAAATTTAAATCATCACAAACCTTAGATAAATATATAGAGAAAATGAGAAGATTGTGAAAAATGAATTGCCACAAAGTTGGCTAGAAAGCACTTACTGGTAAGATAAAAAAAAAAAACAGTATGCACAAAATAAGTTGGTTTACAGTATATATATATTAATATTTACAGGTTGTACCCAATTTTCTTTACTATGAATATGAACTACAGGAGATACAGGGTTACATCATTGTGACATCAACTAAATGACGTAAAAAAACAAATCTAAAAAAAAAAAGGCATACATTCATTCATAATGGAATCCATATAAATAATCAATAATAATCCATACAACAAGTCAGCTCCTAATCATCAGCCGATGAAAGTTGTGAATAAAATAAACAGAAACAATTATAGATCTACCATTAAAAAACAACCCATTCTCCAAATAATGGAAATCATTAAGATATAACTTTCAACTACTGACAAAGTTCTTCACTTGGGTCAGGCACCTGAAAACCTGGTGGGATTAAACTAATTCTTTGATACTGGTAAATCAACCCTCTTATCAGTCATTGATGTAAAAATGTTCTGATTGCATTGTTTTTAGCTCCACTGCTAGCTCTTGATTTATAACAAATATCAGTCTTTATATTCAAAAACTTTTATACACTTTTAAGTTTTGTGAGTTGTGTCTATTAATCACAGAGAAAAAATTGGCAAAATTATCAAATTTATTTATTAAACAGATTGAAGAATCTTTTCAAGCTTTAATCGAGAACTGTCATAGGATTTATGGGCTTTAAAAGTTGTGGAAATGGCTATTAATGTTCACAACTCTTTTAATTTAATGTTTTGAGGGTGGACATTTGATTATCAAGCCAGTAAAACTTTTTAAAATGACTGCTTTTTATCACATGGTTCATTATTTTTTTCAGGTTGACATGTGTTTATTTAGCCAGTAAAGTGGAGGAATTTAATGTTTCTATCACACAGTTTGTAGGAAATTTAAAAGGAGATAGAGACAAGTTTACCAATATAATTCTAAGTTTTGAACTTATGTTAATGAAGAAATTACATTACCATTTAACTGTACATAACCCATATAGACCTCTGGAAGGTCTTATCATAGACCTCAAGGTGAGTGTGCTGTGTATTTATTATCATTGAAGTAAATTCAGAAATTATTGCGTGCATTTGTTATTCAGATTTCAGGGCCGTAACTACATTGAGGCAAATGAGGCAAATGCCTCATGTTGGAAATTAAAGAAAAAAAAATAAATAAATAAAACAAAAGATTGTCTTCATATCAAAATGTTTTCATGGAAAGTATCTTGCAAGAAGCAAGTTTTCTTTACTCTCTGGTATCGTCCCTGCGTGTTTTTCGTATCCATGTTTCTATTTACTTTTAGTTTTCAGAGCTGATGCAGTCTATCGTTTGTACTTCTGTGTCCCGGGTTTGTCTTTTGTTCATTTATTGTCTGTAAGACTACAGTCTGAGTGTTGATTTCCATTTGTAACGAGTGACGTGTGGTTTTGCAATGTTGCATGTCCACCGATGTTCAGACATTGTACGAGAAAGTATTTTAAGAATAAACGATTCAACTGGAGAAAAAAAACAAATATGAACTTAACCATAATAATTAGAAAACCATAGTATACAGTATACTATAAGTTATAACTAGTCTTATCTTAATAACGTCACAATATTTCCGTATGTAAAATCAACCGTTGCCAGAATCGTTTTCTCATTTATTTGCGTGAATAATCTTCCGGTACTAAACGTAACTAAAAAGCAACTTTAACATGAGCAGTTCAAAGCGTGACAAGCCTAAATGGCAAACTTTAGACAATTTTTTTACCAAAGCGCCTTCTAAGAGTACAAACAGTGATAGTCATGCATTGTCTGAACTAAGCGGTTGCGCACAGTTGTAAGGACAATTCTGTTCGTAACGTCATGACAGTTGTCCAAGAAATAGGGTTTGCTTTCAACTATTCTGCAAATCGACTACAAGCTTTCTTTGACGAGCATTCATCAGACGTGGCACGAAGGAAAATATTGAAAAACAAACTAAATTAAGAAATCGATTTGAAACTCGTTGGACTAGTTGCACAGATGCTCTGTATACGTTCAAAACAGCATTTCCGGTAGTTGTCCACTCATTAGAACAGTTATAAAACTTAGGGGACGACAAGGCAGGCCAACATCTTGCGTCGCTAATGAGATTTCAGTTTGTCATTGCATTAGTAGTATCAGAGCATAAGTTACAAAGTACAGTTCATTTGTCAACTTTCCTGCAAGGTGCTGAATGCGACCTTCTAGAGGCTGTGAATGAATGCAAAAGCATAGTTGAAATGTTGCGTTCTGAGCGAAATGATGATAATGTTTGGAACGAGCTATACCAAACCGCTCTAGATATGGCAGAGCCTTTTGATATAGTTGAAAATGTTCCTAGACGGTGTGGAAGGCAGACATCGAGAGTTAACCATCAAGCCGAAACACGTAAACAATATTGGCGAATCTCTCTCTACTATCCATTTTGTCAGTGTCAAAATTCTGTTATATGTATTTTCAGACTAGGTATAAATCTATAGAAAAAAGTCGTATAGATAAGATACGCAAACTTGCTGAGGATTTCTTAGACAAGTCCTTAGCCAGTAATGTCAGCTTGGTATTTGCTCCATCACAGATTGCATTGGCAGCCATCTTAAGCAGTGCAGAAAATGACAAAGTCAGTTTGGATAGGTAAGAATCTAAATGGTATTTGTCATCATCTAAAGTAGTGCTGAGAAAGTTTCTTCAAAGAATTATTGATACAGTTTATATAGTTAATACAAATGTATCACTTTTTGTGAAATTCAAAAATTTGAATTGTAATTGAAATTAACACATAAGGTGGTAAATTCCCATGTGACAAAATAGAAACTGAAATGAATTTATTTGGTGTATTGGGGTGAAAACAATTGTTCTCCTTTTACTTAAATTATCCACAGGCTAGAAGGAACATTTTCAACTTTGAATTGGGACCCTTCGGGAAATCATCCAGTTTTATTTGGTTATTAATATTATCTTGGTACCTGTAGTACTGATATGTAAACATTTTAATAATCCATATAAGATCTTAAGTTCTTTTAGAACTGTACCTCTCCGCAAGAAAACTGATTACCTTAAGCTTTTATATGATAAAGCACAAATTTGCATTGCAATCTACCAGTATTTCATGGTAAGTAATATTTAAAGTTATCCTACTACAGCTATCAAACCACAATGCATTTTGCTTTGAAAACATTTGAGTAATTTGAATAATTAACCTGCTTGTTATAAATAATAAATCAAGAGGAGAAATACCCTGATACTATGGATTCATTAATATCCATTGGATACTAATTTCATGGAACAATGGAACCATGAACTTAGATATTTAACAAATTAAAAAATTCTAACGGAATGTATGCAGACTATGCTTAAGCTACAAAATTAAATATCCATGATTCTGATATGCATATTTTCCTCATTCCACTAAAATAAGTTTGAGAAAAAAAAAATCTACAGTACCCGTATTTGGTTAGAGAAGTCTGTATAGCATGTACTGTACTGTACTTTTGGTTTTGTATTTTGTCTACATATCCCTTCTGATATTTACAGTTACATGTCTGATGTGTTGTTGGCCGGAGCTGCACCTGAAGATGTCAAGAAAACAGTTTACCAGATAAAACGTGAGTATTATCCGTGACATTTGTATTTCATTGTTGATCAAATTGATAGGCCCTTTTACATGTTAGAAATATGGGTGTAAACTTAGTAAAGAATTATTAATTTAGCACTCACTGGTTTAACCTAGCAATACAACCCTTGAAGACAAATATCTACCAAAAGGGAACACAACTATAATATAAAAAAAAGATGTGGTATAATTGCCAATGAGACAACTCTCCATAAGTATATTACACAAAGTTTAACTAATGAGGGTTAACCCCCCTACCTAATTATCTTAGATTAGTTAATAAAAGTTGCATTTTAAATTGATGATTTTTTTTTGGCTGTGCCACTTTTTGTTTTTACTTTTGTAAGGTCAGTACACAAGAATCAGTTCAAAAGGAAAGTTGTTTGTTTTATTGTCACAGGTATCATTTATATGATCAGTACACAAGAACCTGTTCAAAAGGACTAATTTGTTTATTTTATTGATATAGGTATAAGATATATGGTCAGTACACAGGAACCTGTTCAGAAAGATATGGTTGGACCAATACAGAGGAAGTTAGAACAGTGTAGAAACCAGGAAAATAATCCGGACAGTGAAATGTAAGCATGGAACCTATTCAGATTTGTAGAAGTGAAGATTCTAGTAGCTCTAGATATTCAATAGAAATTTAGTCAAATCTGGATAAGTCAGATATCAATAGAACCTGGTTTAGCTGTTGGACTTATTCAAGTTATTCAAACAGCTTGATGTCAAGAGTTAAATTGTATGTACTTCAGCTGTCCTCACTGGACAATACTGGTCCTGAAAATTATATGTACTTCAGCTGTCCTCACTGGACAATACTGGTCCTGAAAATTATATGTACAACAGGTGTCCTCACTGGACAATACTGGTCCTGAAAATTATATGTACAACAGGTGTCCTCACTGGACAATACTGGTCCTGAAAATTATATGTACAACAGGTGTCCTCACTGGACAATACTGGTCCTGAAAATTATATGTACAACAGGTGTCCTCACTGGACAATACTGGTCCTGAAAATTATATGTACAACAGGTGTCCTCACTGGACAATACTGGTCCTGAAAATTATATGTACTTCAGGTGTCCTCACTGGACAATACTGGTCCTGAAAATTATATGTACAACAGGTGTCCTCACTGGACAATACTGGTCCTGAAAATTATATGTACTTCAGCTGTCCTCACTGGTCCTGAAAATTGTATGTACAACAGGTGTCCTCACTGGTCAATACTGGTCCTGAAAATTATATGTACAACAGGTGTCATCACTGGACAATACTGGTCCTGAAAATTGTATGTACTTCAGCTGTCCTCACTGGTCCTGAAAATTTTATGTACAACAGGTGTCCTCACTGGTCAATACTGGTCCTGAAAATTATATGTACAACAGCTGTCCTCACTGGACAATACTGGTCATGAAAATTATATGTACAACAGGTGTCCTCACTGGACAATACTGGTCCTGAAAATTGTATGTACTTCAGGTGTCCTCACTGGACAAAACTGGTTGGTCCTGAAAATTGTATGTTCTTCAGGTGTCCTCACTGGACAATACTGGTCCTGAAAATTGTATGTACTTCAGGTGTCCTCACTGGACAATACTGGTTGGTCCTGAAAATTGTATGTACTTCAGGTGTCCTCACTGGACAATACTGGTCCTGAAAATTGTATGCATTCAACTTTCTGTTTAGCTGCAGTTTCATTAAGTTTTGTTATATATCCTTTTAAAACAACTGTAAATTTTGTAAATTGTGGCACTGCTTTTATCATTGTGTCAGGATTGTAATTGCAATAATTTAAACTTGCATTTTGGAATTAGTTTTTTAAATCACAAAAATAATAGTCACATTTTGGTTTAAAATGACAAAATTGCAATAATAAATGCACACAATAGATTAAGGATTAACAGTAATTACTTTACTCAATAAATTTTAATATGAAGTATACACCTTATCGCTATTTAGTCCATTCCTGAAAAAAACAGTCATTTATACAACTTCCTGTTTAGGTCACGTGGGCCGAAAATGGAGGTCATCAGCAGTGAGCTGAGGGAGGAAAAACTTTAAAAAGTGATCATCAAGAAACTTTGATATAGTATGATCCACTTTTTTCGAAATTAAAATTGAAGTAAAAACATATTCTGTTTGAAGTATTTACGGTAGTTTAAACAGGTCTCATTAAAAAGTATCATGCATGGTGAATTGTTTAAACAGGGTCCCAGATAGCTTCGACTAGATGAAAAAGTTGTGTAATTTTAGAACTTATCCGGAATGGAATAAATAGCGATTAGGTGTATTTGCTCATCTCTAATTGAGGTATTTGCTTTTATTATTATGATTATCTCAGGGGTAAAATGTGTTTGTTGTCCACTTGTTTGATGTGTTCTGTGATTTGATTTTGCCATTTGATTAGGGACTTTCCGTTTTGAATTTTACTCAGAGTTCAGTATTTTTGTGATTTTTACTTTTGACCATTGATCTGTCTCACCAACAGTAATTTTTGCTTCTCCAGTGTTTTTTTGTTTTGTTTTTTTTACTCAATATAGTGTTCAGATATTGACACAATTCTCTAGATTGTTATTGCAAAATGCATCAGCTCAGTCCTTAGTACTTTGGTACTGACATGAATTATAACAAACCCTTTTTAGCTTTTTTATATTTTATTTCCTTGTATGTCAAGAAACATAGCTCCTTTGGCTAAAATAGAACATAGAACATTTGCTTTTGAAGAAAATAGGATGATTCAAAGAACATTTAAATAAATTGAAAAGCCAAAATAATCATTGATGAGAGATTTAACCAAAATAATTAAGGTGAGCGATTCAGGCTCTTGAGAGCCTCTTGTTTAAATTGTTCATTTATATAAATTTAAAAATTATTCAGAAACTAAGGTTTAAAATCCCTAAGCCAAAGTTTACCTTAGATGGATTTTGCTATTATGTTTGGTCCTTTTTGGTCCTACAGCTTTTCAACATTTCGAGTTCTTATACATTCTTAGTTTTCAAAAATTTGGCTATGAGTGTTCCTTAAAGAATATAAATTCAGAAAACTGCTTTGTACTATTGAAATTTATAAAGTGGTGCTTTCATAATTTTTCAGTTATAAAAGAAAGCTGCAGGAAATGTTAGATGATGAAGATGAGATACAATCACAGAAAAGAATGAAAATTGAAGAAGTAAGTTTTTTTTGTCAAATATAGGACTTATCCTTAACTGGTGTCCATCTGTCTGTCTGTTCTTTCATCCATTGTCAGATGGTATGTCCTTATGGATGGTTTTTTTTCAGTTAATTTTTTTGTTGCAGAGTTTGTTTTTCCTAGTCCTGTATAGTTGATACAGTTAGACTTTATCCCAATTTTCTCACCTATTAAGTGTTTACGATATTCAATAATTAACAGTTTAGAATTTTATTTTTTTTTCCTTTTTGGGCCTAGCGAGCTTTTCTCATCACTTGGCTTTCATCATCAGTCGTTGTTGTTAACTTTTACAAAAATCTTCTACTCTGAAACTACTGGGCCATATTTAACCAAACTTGGCCACAATTATCAGGCCCACCAACCAAGAAGGCCGCCATAGCTAAAAATAGAACATAGGGGTAAAAAGTAGATTTTGTCTTTTAACTCTGAAACCAAAGCATTTAGTGCAAATTTGACATGGGGGTTAAATTGTTTATCAAGTCAATATCTATCTGCCCTACAATTTTCAGATGAATTGGACAACCGGTTGTTGGGTTGTTGCCCCCCCCAAAATGGTAATTTTTAAAGAAATTTTGCCGTTATTGTTATTATCTTGAATACTTTTATAGATAAAGATAAACTGTAAACAGCAATAATCTTCAGCAAAGTAAGATCTACAAATAAGTCAACATGACCAAAATGGTCAGTTGACCCCTTAAGGAGTTATTGCCTTTTTAGTTAATTTAAAAAAAAATTCATTAGTTTGGTAAATTTTTGTAAAATTTTACAAAATATTTTCTTTTGTAACTAAAGGGCCAAGTTTATTAAAGATAGAGAAAATTGTAAGTAGCAAGAATGTTCAGTAAAGTAAGATCTACAAACATATCATATCATCAAAATTCAATTTTGTCATGGATCCATGTGTCCTTTGTCTATTACATGTTACAATAATGTATACGCATAGACCAAGGTGAGTGACACAGGCTCTTAAGAGCCTCTAGTTATGCTTCATATCTGTCAAGCCTGAAACCCTCTGTCGCAAAAATAAACATAACAATCCTTCATTCTTTCATCAGCATCTGCATTAAGTTTCAATTTGTTGGTAGAGTGTTTTTAAGGATTATCAAAATTTTGTCAGCAGTAGGTCTGAGAACACAATTAATTCGTAGTGCATTTCTTTTAGAACATAAATGAAAATTAAAAAAATCCCACCTGCACTTTCTCAATGAAATTTTTACAGAGTGTTGTACTACTTTTTGGACAAATTATATCAAAATTATAGAAAACTTCATCGCCTCTAACTCAAAATATGGACAATTTTGTGTTTAGGGTGTCTTGAAATCTTTTGACAGCTTCCAAAGTGCTAATTTTTAACCTTTTTCAGCTGGACCAAATCACTACTTTCATGTAAAATTCTGGACCCAAATTTTTTTACAGTGTAATTTCACCCCCCTACTTACAATTTGAGGCATTAAACATAAAGAAACAAATTTGGAAGGGGTATAAAAATTAATGGCAAGTAACCCACTGTTAACACTACGGACTATATTCGTGAACAACGAAAATCAAGGGACGACAATTGTGGTCTCGGACCAGTACACATATGCAGTATGACATATCTTGTCAGTTTTTAAAGGGGCACTAGGTGTCAAATTCATGATCACAGATTTGACTCAAATTCTCATATTTGATTTATAACAATGTTAAACATTTATCCAAACTATCAAAAGTCTAAAATAAACCGTTTACAGAGCAGGGTAGATTATATATAGGTTCGTTTCGTGTCCAGACGCCATCTAATTAACTATCGATTTGACCCCATATGACCATATAAGCGATGTATACATAAATAAAGATATGAATAGATGAAACCAACACGAGCAATTGGATTTTATAGGTCTCCTTGATTTTATTTTATAGATTAAAAATAGATGTTTCTCATTGTTTTTAACCGTATAAGAATGATTTTATGTGCATTGAATTAGTTATCAAATGATTTACCGTAGTTTCACTTTCATTGTTGACATTCTTTTTCTTTAAATAACCAGTTCATGTACAATGCATGCGTTGTTAATCTCTAGCTAGGGGTTAAATTGAAATTCACATGAATATGGATTTAAAGAGGTTGACTCATTCACTTGCAAGTGAACTACTAATTATCAATGTTTCTTAGCGTAATTTGACAAAATTGAACCTTTTGGGCTGCAAAGAGCGAATTGTTATTTCACTATTTCACTTTAATTATTGATTGAACAGAAAAAAGTCAAACTTTAGATTTTTATATATCTCGTAGCTAGTGCCCCTTTAAACATTTTTTTTAATAATTATTATTGCAGGAAGAAAAGAAGGCAGAACAGGAATTAGTTTTAGGTGTGATATGATGACCACATGTTATGATTCAGACAGACTTTAACTGTGACAGGTGCTCAACAGATCTAAGCAGATATCCAGTGTGATTGCTTGATCAAATGATAATAATTGACAGTCTAAATAAAAAACTTTAAAAAGAAAATGTTTCTTTATAATTCTGGAAATGCAAATGACCATTTATTTTATGTGACCATTCTGAATTAAAATAAATGTATTTCATTTCTTAAAAATGTCATTTAAAACATTCTGTTATTGTTTATATCTCCACTGAAGGAAATTTGAAACAATATGAAAACAAATTCATCATAGATACCAGGATTGAAATTTTATATATATGACAGAAGTGCGTTTTGTCTATAAAAGACTCATCAGTGAGGCTTTAATCCAAAATATATGTGTTAACATTGTCCCTTAGTCTTTTCACTCATTCTGTTTTGGTTAAGGATTTAACTTCACCTTGACTTTGCAAACAGTGTGACATAGAAGTTTTCATACACCAGTGACACTTATTAAAAGATCCCTCAGTGACACTGGAATCAAAATATTTGAGAGCCTAAATAAAGTACATTTCAAGTGCAATGAGTTTGAAAATTCAGCAAGAGTTCGAAAACATACAGCTAAGGTAATTTAATCCCTGGGGTAGGAAAATCCTTAGTTTTTCCCCACAACTCAGCATGGTAAGGGTTAAGAACCCTGATGTCAGAAACCATTTTTTTTTCAGTTTTCTGTCCAATTTTGATGTTTTTTCGTCTTATTTTGGGCCTATTAAGGTTATCAAGGCATTGGGATACGCTGGTCATTTCAAAATCGCCAAACAAAAAATTTGTTTAAACTTACTTAACCCTTGTCGTGCGGGGGCCGTAATATTACGGCCGTACCCAGATAAGTTATTTTAGCATCAATGTCGCTCCATACATTTATAGGTCATCGTAATACCATTTAATTCGTAGTGTATGCACGTGTCCTCAATCTGAAACTATTCATGTCATGTTTCTCACTTTAAATATTCATTTTGAGCTCAAATACGAACTTCAAAATTTGATATCAGACAAAATTGGGACAAATACTGTTAACCTTAAGGCACATAACGACTGGTCGTGTTAATTATCAAAATACGCTGAGGAAACGACTACTTCCGGTTGCAAGTCCAGTTAAAGTTCAAAATTGGAAAAAATCCGAAATTTTGTAAATTTTGGTGCAAATGACCTTCTTTACACTGATGAACCTAGATCAGTTTCACTCTGACCTAACAACTCTTGTGATAAAAGTGTTCACTGGTGTCCACGCTACATGTAAACTACAGATGGATGCATCTGTTAGCATCTCTCGGACTTACAGGTCGAGAAAAAGAACTAAAAAACGTCAAAATTGACGCTTTTTGCACCTGAGGACCAACTTTGTTTAAGCTGAACCCCTAACTGTTATATAGACTGAAGTATTTTTAAAGAGCCAGGTATAATATTTATCTTGTAAAACAATATTTTTTTTATATTTAGTGAAATCTTTATGAAGAACTTTATCCTTTTATGAAATATAAGATCCCCACATTTCAATTTGATTTAAACATGACAATAGACCAGACTTATAAATTTATTTGCCAATCGAAACACCCCCAAAGAATTAAGTGTAGAGACACTATGAGCAGTCTATTAATGGATGGAAACTACATCCTTGAAAGATAATTCAAACTTACCAATGCAATATCAGGCGGACTAGTAAAATATGTACTTCAGACTTCTGAAGATGCAATTTAATACTTGGTGTCCTAGAACAGATGGTTTCGAAGATCTTTGAAAAAATTAGATATATATACAATGGCTCATTTTGAAGCTAAGACGCATTTTCACGCATGTTAAAGTTTCGTGGTACAAAATATCATTAAACATTTCACAAATTGGCTAACCCTTGAAAGACCTCACTTGATACTGCATTAACAAGTGAAAAGTCCTTTTTGACAATTGGTACCATCTTTACTGTACGTGTGCATATGGACAATAAATTGTGATCTTTTTTTGTGATGTACGAGTCCCAAATAATAATAAAAAAATTATGCAAGGCATGAAGTATAGCCAAATCCGCACACAAAGAATCCGAGGTTTAAATAAGGGAGATGTATACCTTAGTTTTAAATGATTTCAAAAAGTAAATTACAGCAAATTTTAATAAATTGCCGTAATGCCTTAACCAGAGTGCATGAAATATTACCGTCTTACCATTAAACAAGCAACAATCAATCAATATGTCTAACAATGTTTTTTTTTCAACTTCAACATTTATTTTTAGCTCACCTGGCCCGAAGGGCCAAGTAAGCTTTTCTCATCACTTGGCGTCCGTCGTCCGTCGTCCGTCGTCGTTAACTTTTACAAAAATCTTCTCCTCTGAAACTGTTCAGCCAAATTAATCCAAACTTGGCCATAATCATCATTGGGGTATCTAGTTTAAAAAATGTGTGCCATGACCCGGCCAACCAACCAAGATGGCCACCACAGCTTAAAATAGAACATAGGTGTAAAATGCAGTTTTTGGCTTATAACTCAAAAACCAAAGCATTTAGAGCAAATCTGACAGGGTTAAAATTATTCATCAGGTCAAGATCTATCTGCCCCGCATTTTTCAGATGAATCGGACAACTCGTTGTTAGGTTGCTGCCCCTGAATTGGCAATTTCAAGGAAATTTTGCTGGTTTTGGTTATTATCTTGAATATTATTATAGATAGAGATAAACTGTAAACAGCAATAATGTTCAGCAAAGTAAGATCTACAAATAAGTTATTATGACCGAAATGGTCAGTTGACCCCTTTAGGAGTTATTGCCCTTTATAGTCAATTTTTTTTACATTTTTTTGTAAATCTTAGTTATCTTTTACAAAAATCTTCTCCTCGATACTACGTGGCCAAATTAAACCAAACTTGGCCACAATCATCATTTGGGTATCTAGTTTTTAAAATGTGTGGTGTGACCCGGTCAACTAACCAAGATGGCCGCCACGGTTAAAAATAGATTATAGGGGTAAAATTCAGTCTTTGGCTTAGAACTCAAAAACCAAAGCATTTAAAGCAAATCTGACAAAAAGTAAAATTGTTTATCAAGTAAAAATATATCTGCCCTGAAATTTTCAGATGAATCAGACAACCTTTAAGAGTAATTGCCCTTTATAGTCAAGTTTTAACCATTTTTTCGTAAATCTTAGTCATCTTTTACAAAAATCTCCTCGGAAACTACTGGGCCAAGTTAATTACTTGAATTGGCAATTTCAAGGAAATTTTGCTGGTTTTGGTTATTATCTTGAATATTATTATAGATAGAGATAAACTGTAAACAGCAATAATGTTTAGCAAAGTAAGATCTACAAATAAGTTATTATGACCGAAATGGTCAGTTGACCCCTTTAGGAGTTATTGCCCTTTATAGTCAATTTTTAACATTTTTTTGTAAATCTTAGTTATCTTTTACAAAAATCTTCTCCTCGATACTACGTGGCCAAATTAAACCAAACTTGGCCACAATCATCATTTGGGTATCTAGTTTTTAAAATGTGTGGTGTGACCCGGTCAACTAACCAAGATGGCCGCCACGGTTAAAAATAGATTATAGGGGTAAAATTCAGTCTTTGGCTTATAACTCAAAAACCAAAGCATTTAAAGCAAATCTGACAAAAAGTAAAATTGTTTATCAAGTAAAAATATATCTGCCCTGAAATTTTCAGATGAATCAGACAACCTTTAAGAGTTATTGCCCTTTATAGTCAAGTTTTAACCATTTTTTCGTAAATCTTAGTCATCTTTTACAAAAATCTCCTCTGAAACTACTGGGCCAAGTTAATTATAGATAGAGATAATTGTAAGCAGCTAGAATGTTCAGTAAAGTAAGGTGAACAAACACATCACCATCACCAAAACACAAGTTTGTCATGAATCCATCTACGTCCTTTGTTTAATATTCACAAAAACCAAGGTGAGCGACACAGGCTCTTTAGAGCCTCTGGTTTTTAACTAATATTTGTGTTGGAAAAGTAACTAAAAAACCTTAGAGTTATCATTCTTTGATTGACAGGACTACAATACAAATAAATGGGAGAACACAAAGGACAGAGAAACAGACAAATAATAAGTATCAAAAGGTACCAGGCTTATAATTTAATACGCAGACGCGAGTATCGTATACAAAAGATTCATCAGTGAAAGCTCAGATAAAAAAAACTCGAAAGCAAAAACAACGACAAAGAAGAAAAGCACTGAGGACCAAAATGCTAAAAGGTTGTGCCAAAGTGAAAGCTCAGATAAAAAAAAACTCGAAAGCAAAAACAACGACAAAGAAGAAAAGCACTGAGGACCAAAATGCTAAAAGGTTGTGCCAAATACGTTAGGTTATCTGCCTGGGATAAGAAAATCCTTAGTATTTAGAAATATTTCATACTTTTGCAAATGGTATTTATAAAAATGACTTTATTATAGATATACATGTTAACACCGAAGTGATTACTAAATAAGTGTGTCCATCAACAGACAGTCGTGGAAAAAAGGAAGGTAGTTTTTCATTGTACGATGTTTGCATCGGATCTCTGTGCATAGAAAAAAAAATTAGATTAATATTTAATGATCAAATGTTTTTTTTTCACTGTTGATATTTTAATCTGGAATCAGATATGATTGGGCTTGTCACCTAAAGGCTCTAAATGGACATATTGCCATGGTGATTATTTTCGGAATCGCTTTGGTTGTTTTAGAATGATTAAACCGATAAAGGTATCACTGTTCTGCGTGTCATATATTTTGTTTATCGATTATACAATATTTAAAAAAATATACATAGTACAAAATAGAACTATACATATGAAATAACTAAAGGACTAAGTCGTTATACGAGTAAGGATTAAAAAGATCTGCATGACATGCATCGGTGTTCGTATAGTAGTTTTATTTACGGTTAAAGGTAAATAATTGATAGAAAGTAGTAGATATATATATAAACTGAGTGCTTATGAACCTTCTGAAAGTTACAAAGGAAAATTGTTGTAAGTCGATCTAGTTCTCTATGATCATACATATGCATTTCAGTTAATTGTTTAATCGATGACGTTACAATAAAAATAAATTCTGTAACATGTGTTTGACATGATTTTAAATTAACAATGTTGAATATTAAAGTTTCTGAACATAAGTATAAAAATATCGATTTTTAGCATTTGTTTCTTAGTTATTAGGTACATTTAATATTGCAGATATGAATGTTATAAAATGTTTTTCTATGAAAACTTTTTCCAGTGTATTTTTGAAGGTGCAATAAACTTATCATAGAAACTAGGATTTATTTTGTCAGACGCGCGTTTCGTCTACAAAAGACTCATCAGTGACGTTCGAATAAAAAATGTTAAAAAGGCAAAATAAAGAACAAAAAACTCCTAAAAGTTCTTACAATTAAGTTAAGGTCATCTGTAAAAAAGCCTTAGTGTTTCAAAACTTCAGAATTTTGTTAACAGTTAATAAATTATTTTGACCAAAAATTACCAACACAATCAGATTCACATTATAAAAAAATATAATCTCTTAAGAATAATGATTTCGAGGAACCAGTTATTGTATCTAAAAAGAGCGTCAGAATGTATTTTAATTGGCATTGGTTTCGATTTTGGGAAAATATTACTTGTTCTATTATTTTCATAAAACATCGGTTATACTTTCAAACAATTTATCCAAAGTCATAAGCTGTTGTAATTTGCTTCCCAGTTATGTTTTTATCATTTTTATCGGTTTATTTTATAAACGAGAAAACAAGTATTAAGATAAAGAATCACGTTTAAGGCAATTATAACAAACACATAATTTATGTGAAAATAGCAGCCAATGTTCACTTCGAAGAACGAGATCTGACATAATAGCAGAATGCAGACGTAATTGATTTAAATGTCAAGTATGTGCATCATGGGTGACAAAGGATGTGCAAGTTTTCCTCAAGGTTAAATACTAAATAGAACGAGGGCCATGACCCCCAAATACATCGACTCATATTTGCATCACACCTTGGTTGTCAGGGGAATAAAGATTAACAATGCCAAGATTGTAAAACAGTAATGCTCTAACTGGTACTAATTCAGAACCAGCCACGCATGGTAGACATCAGATGGTATCAACAGACATTACCTTATATGATCAGACGTACAATACAGGAAAGGATCAAAACCCCTTAATATGTGATTTGGAAACTAAAATAAATCAATATTTCATAATCAAATGTTCCCTCCCCATAATTGCATAGTTAAATTCGGATGAGTTTGTATTAGGCATATATATACACACTTAACTGGCTTGTTGATTATATTTACGGCCGCTTTGATTGTTTAATGGTGTTCCCAATAAATGTGTCATTCTTTTACGTGATATACATGTAAGATTCAAATCTGTGACATCAAAATTTTGTCCTCCTCAAATCTACGTCCTGCTAAACTCTGTCCCGTGACGTCATTACACTCGCATATGTGACCCTTTGTTTTGTCCGACCTTAAATATGATATATCTTTCATAAGACTTATGTCCCGTGATGTCAAGAAACTGAAACATTTGACGCCTTTGTTTTTTTCAAATCTAAGTCCTTTTTATAATAAATGTAAAAATATCTGTAATGAAACGTGACTTGGGAGACCTTGTTATAGTTAAGATAATTTTTTTTTAGCTACTTCAGTTATATGATGTTAAATTTAAAGCACAGGATTTTTTTTGTTTATACACAGTTTTGATTTAGAAATAACCGGCTTTTCTAAAACACAATTTGATTTTTATTTACTTCTCATGTTGAGAAAATAACACGATTACAGACTCAATCCCAATTAAATATTCGTGTGCGTGTCTGTATAAAAAAAACCAAATCTATTTTTTTTTTTGAATTTATTTGGAATGAAATAAACGTAACAAAAGTTACAAGAAAAAATGATAAGAAAATAAAATAAAAAAAGACACGAAGCTATGTTACCGTTTGGCCTTCACGATTATTTTTTTTACCTTTTTGTCGGAAAATACCAACATCAATTTGTTTTTCTTTGGAAATAGGCAAAAAAGAAAGGTTTGGGGGGCTTATCCTATGTTGTTTTTTTTTAAGAAATTATAAATAAATTCAGCTTGTTCTTTATGACCATACATATGAATTCGGTTAATTGTTAAATCGATACCCTTACTATGAACATAGGCATACCATTTTCTTAATACGTGTAAATATTGAGAAACTTAATGTGTAACAAGTGTTTGACATAATTGACTAACCATGCTTAATAAAAGTCTGAAAAAAAGTTTTTAAATGTCACTAGAAATCGTTTTAAAATTGGTAGGTACAAGTTTACTTTGCAGACATAAATGTAAGACAACTATAAAAAAAATTGTTTTCTACACATTACAGGTGAACTTTTGAAAGTTAAAACATTTAATCGATCAAGCAAAATTTATTGCGAGAAAGAACCTGTTCGATTTGAAAATCTCATTTTGAACATCTTGAACATCAAAAACGTTGAATATTGCAGTTCTAAAACTTATTGAAAGAGAACATTAGATTGTGATAGTTAAAAGAGGGACGAAAGATACCAAAGGGACAGTCTTTAAATGAGACGCGAGAAACTCCAAAGGGACATACAAATTCATTTAGCTAAAATAAAGTAACAATGCCATGGTTGAAATAAAAAAAAAAAAGAAAAACAACAAAATTAGATTTGGTTTCGATTTTTTGAAAGGTTATTGTTTAAATATTTCCTTAATGCATCAGTTATATTTCAGAAAAGCGGCATCCATAGTAGTCTTTGTTATTTAGTTAATAAACCATACCAGTATCATAGTCAACTTTTTGGTTGAGAAACATTTACATAAAAGGATTGACGTTTAATTGGGGTGTTTTATCTTTACTGCAAATCGGAATTAATTAAAATTTCTTACTTTTAAGTTAAAGATAAATTATGAGGCAACTGAGGTCGATTTCAAATAACAAATTAAGCAATCTTTTAGTTTCATTATTTATCAGATACGTTTTTACACAACGTATTACAGTACACAATTAAAAGTTAATGTTATAAATGTTGGTCTTGTATATTGCTTGAAAAAAAGTTAAAAAAAATAGCATTACAAGAAGACTGCAATACACTTTTTGCAGGTCAGAAGTCAGCACTTTTGTGTTGGCATAAATTATCATTGCTATGGTCATAGAAATAGATTGCTTTAGCTGCATTTGACTATTCGGCATTTTGATTCCTCAATTCTGGTAGCTTCGTACTTTATTTGGACTTTCTATTTTGTCTTTATTCTAGCGTGACTGATGAGTCTTTATTAAGGTTAAACGAGCGTCTTATGTACTACACAATTTTATTTCTAGTATCTATGATTAATTTATTATGTGGTTTTATTCCCAATTATATTTATTACTCATAGAATGTATTTGCACTTTTTGTAGCAGATAGAATTTTTAATTTATGAGGCGTAATCACATTTTTAAAACAAAATTATAGAAAAGTGGAGTACGCTTATACAGTTGACAAGGTTCACTTTAAATACCTGTTCCTACAAAAAATGATAACAAAATTCGACGAAAATGCAAAAAACAAAACCACATTTGTTCATCATTTTCATTCTTACTTTAAGAAACAAAAGGAATATTTACAAAAAGTAAAGTATCAAAATTACCGAACTCAAAACGGAAAGTCCGTTATCAAATGGCAATACATGGAACGTGTCATATTCCTGACTTGATACAGGCATGTTCTTATATAACTGCATCTTCTCAAATTGACATATCAAAATGTTTTGACTAAAAGTAAAAAATTCTCAATCTTTGGACAATACAATAAAAAAAATCGAGAAAGATTATTATATATGAAAATTACCAAAGTTCTACATTTAATATATAGTTGTATCTTAAATTTGTAATTTCTTCAGTTTAAAATACTTCACTTGAAGCATTGAACATAGTGTTTAAATGCGATTTTGAAGAAACTATTTTATAAATTAGGTGACCCACTGTTTTCGTTCACCGCCAGGTCTCATAGGAACACTCAAATGACCTCCATCATAAGAAAGTCTGTATATTTATCGTTTAAGTCAAATGAAACTGTGCTAATTCGTTTTATTGCGATTGAAACACCATGAATATACTTGATCATTCTAGTTTATTGCTTTATCGATAATCCTGCTAAACGAATAAACTTAATATTATATTTATAGCTGTACATTATAAGAAACGTTTGATTCCTTTGATGTTCAACAAGTGTTTGACATATTTGATTAACCATGCTTATACTATTAAAATTCTGAACAATTACTGTTGAGATATTGATCTTTTTATCAGTATTACAAATGATATTTATATTTTTCATATTCATTTAGTAGTAAATACAGTAGTATTGAATATTTGATAAAAAGCCTGCTGTCTAATCCGTATCGCTCAACTTTGTTGCAGACCCTTTATCACACCCCTTTATCGAATGTCTATCCTTTATCACATCCTTCATCGCATACCTAACCTTTATCACACCCCTACTTGGATATATGAAAAAAAACACAAAAATCAGGAAAAATATTTTTTCTTAAATGGGTCCAAAATGGAACGGTCATCTCGGCTTTTTTTTAATGACGTCATTGTTTAGTATAAGCCGTCACAGACGTCGAGCTTTCATATTTTCTGGCACACGATATGAAATCATTTAAATCTACGGGAGCAAAAGGGTTAAACTTTAATTGATATTTCAAAGTGCACATGTTTTACTCATTGTAATGATGAGGGATGAGGGACAAAGCAAGAAAGTTCTTTCTATTTAGATAAAATTTCAAATCCTTATTCCTACGCAGACCTATAGTTATGAGAGAGGGGTCATACACTATAAAACGATAAGAGTTTGACAGATTTAAAGTCTATGCAAATACCATGCATATAGCTCCATTAGTTGACTCGGCACCCTCCCTCCCATAAAAATATCAACCTTTACAGTTACATCTAAATCTCAACGTGTTTGATCTTTGATTTTTGATTTTTGCGCTGAGTAGCCTTGCCAATGACAATTTAAAAAAAAAAGTTGAAAATTATTTTTTACATTTATACCGTATTACTATGTTTTATCATAGTCTAATTTCCTTTTAATCACGTGATGGTATGTTTAAAAGCTACATAGCCAGTAGTCTCAAAAATTTTACATATGAAAAATAAAATGTACACAAAAAGCGAAGAACATAAATGTGTTACACAAAAAATCTTTAAAAGTGCAATGAAATAATAATTAATTTTAAAATGACTTAACCAAGTGAACATGCATTGATGTTTTGGTATCTTTGATATACATTATAAGAAAATGTACCATAAATACTGAAATTCAGCTCGAAAAAGTTCGTACGCGTTATGACCTGAGATATGATTCTTCAATGCAGGTCATGACCTGCATTTTCATCGTCACAGGTTGGCAGGTATGTCAAATCTTTACTTTGACAAAACGTTATAGAGAAGTTAAACATGTATGAAAACTACTAATAGAAAACGTTACAACACTTGCTCAGGTAATGCTGTAGAAAATTAAGAAATTATCTACAAATTTCACGCAACAAAATCTGGCTTAAGAAAATGAGACAATTAAAAATTCATGAATTTATTGACCAATGAAAAGTAAAATCACAAAAATACAGAACTCCTAGAAAAATTCAAATCAGAAAGTCCCAAATTAAATGGCACAATCAAAATATAAAACCCATCAAACGAATGGACAACAATTGTCATATTCCTGGCTTTGTACAGGAATGTTCAAATGTAGAAAATGGTTGATTGAACCTGGTTTTATAGCGCTTACCCTCTCACTTGTATGACAGTCGCATCAAATTCCATTATATTGACAACGATGTGTGATCAAAACTGACATAATAGGTAAAATTGTAAGTTAGTATAAAGTAGATAACAAATACAAGAAAAACAGTTCGGCAACATCCGGCTATAACCGTTCATTATTTGAAATTATAAATGCACACTGCAGGATCTTTTTTTTTTATAGTGTTCAAAAGTGGACGAATATTGATATTTTTGCTTTGATTTACTCGTTGAGGGCTTCATTGACTGATTGGAAAAGGAGGAAAGGGTCAGTTTAAATATATTTATTAATAGTATCGGAAGCACATGTCTGTGTTTGTTTATGTTCAACACGTGTTGATGAGCACATGGTTGCATACCTGGTTTGTTATTGTATGATTTGATTGGCTATTGTATGTCGCAATGCAGGTATCCTACCCGTTTGTACGAGGGAAGGATAGTGCAGAATCTCATTATAAATATAAGATATTTTTATAACCAGTTATTCGACGTTCTGCCTTTACCGAGTAGCATACCTTCCGTTTCGTTATACATATCATGAGCGAAAACCACTCAGACGACGAGGACACTTTGCTTTTGCACGAGCCACCAGTTCATTCAGGTGCAAAGTCTAGTTCTGTACCACAGATAAGTGATCAAACTTTTGAACTTTTTACTTCTTATTTCGATAGTAAGACAATCAAAGAAAAGAAAACCCGTGGAAAACCGTACCCAAAACCGTCCGCCACCGTTTCTAGACCTGCCAACTCTACTGATACTAGTAACAGTTACTATCAGCCTTACAACGCTACTCAGCAGCCCTTACGACACCTGTTACGAGTGTCATCAAACTGGCCACTTCAAGAGGAACTGCCCAAAAGCTACAAACAAACCAACGTTTGGAACCTTGTCAAAGTGAAAAGATACAAGATGAGTATATTATTTTTGTTGACAATTTAATGCTATTTGGTCATAGCAATGTTCTCTTTCAACATGTTAAATATTTTGATAATATAGATTTTTCAAAAATCGCGAAAGGGGTAAAATCAAGCTTATTTAAACATTTAGAGTTTGGGAAACATATTGGGCCAACAAATTTGTGTTGGACACCATTGAACAGGGATATATAATTCCATTTATGAAACAACCCCTCCAATGAAATTTCGGAATAACAAATCTGCCTTAAAAATAGTTTGTGAATGAAGCGGTAACTGAGTTAATTAGCAATGGCTGTATTCTAGAAGTACCATTTCAACCATGTGTCGTTAATCCTCTCAGTGTTGCTACACAAAAGAATGGTAAAAAGCGTTTGATTTTAGATTTAAGTGAATTGAATTTCTATGTTTTGAAAAACAAGGTAAAATTTCAGGATTGGAAAATTGCAATGAAATTCTTCAAAAAAGATCATTTTCTAATTAAGTTTGATAAAAATCATGATATTTTCATTTGGACATCTGTAAAGAACAACAAACATATTTAGGTTTTTCCTGGAATAACAAGTTTTACTGCTTTTCTGTATTAGCTTTTGGTTTAGGTAGCGCCCCCTATATATTCACTGACTGACAATTTCAACGACCTTGAATTGTTCGAGATTCAAATTTATTTATCCTTTTTACTCTTTAAAGTTTTCTTATTTTTATAGAATTAACAAATATGAAAAAGATGAGGGTGGAGGGAATAAAGGCAACAGAAGTATACCGCTGTTCGAATTTCATAAATCGATAAGGAAAAACAAATCCGGATAACAAACTAAAACTGAAGGAAATGTATTAAATTTAAGAGAACTACGACACAACAGAAACACAAAATTAAAATGTAATACACACAGAAACGAACTATAGTATAATAATGGCCATTTTCTGACTTGGAACAAGGCATTTTAATAAAATAAAATGGTGGATTGAACCTGGTTTTGGGGAATGCCAAACCTCCCGCTTAAATGGCAATGATAATTTAAAAACTAAAATGACAACATTACATGATAACATTACATGACGGGACAACAATAAATAAATGGGAGAAAATATAGACAGAGAAACAAACGAATAATAGCCAACAAAAGGTACCAGGCTACAAAAAAACAATATGCCAGACGTGCTATATTTGTTAATGTCCACATAAGAGTAACCAGTGACGCCCAGATAACAAACAAAAAATTTGAAAGCCAAAACAAGTAACAGTTGGAGATCATTGACGACCAAAAGTTCAAAACAGTTGTGAGCAATACGGTCAGGATTATTCAAAATTATATATTAATGTCAACATGTTTTTATCTTGATTTTAAATCTTGTTAGTTTTAAGATTTGGACATTACTTGCATTTTGGCCTTTGATTTAATTTTAAAACATGGTAGTATTGTTTTTTTCCCATCTAGAAAATTTATACTAGAACAAAAAACTTAATGCTAGGAATTTAAAGCTCCTTTCAGACCAAATGACAAGCGGCAAATTAAATGCATGTTTTGATATCAGCTTTGCGTGTACAAGTCTTAGCATAATTTTAACGTAATTGTCAATCGTCACACTTCCCACACACTTTGTTCTAATTTCGAACCATCTAGTTTTTCTTTTACTCCTTGATTCTGCGTTCTGAACGGAGAAGCAGCAAACCCCAATTTTCAAGTCTTTCATTTGACCTGATCGGGGATCTGACTAACGACCTCCTGCACACGTGATTATAATGCTACAACGAGATCCCCACTTCCTTTATTGTGATTCAAAACAAAAAAGGATGTCTTTGTGGAAAATATGTGCATCATGTATGCAGTCCACATTAAAGATATTCGAAAGATACCAAGGTGATATTCAAACTTATAAGTCGATAATAAACTGACAACTCAATGGCTAAAAAGAAAAAAAGACAAACAGGCAAACAACAGTACAAATAAAACAACATACAAAATGTGAACTTAGCAACATGAAACCCCATCAAAAAGGGGGAATAATATCAGGTGCTCTGGAAGGGTTAGCTGATCCTGATTCATATGTGGCACCCTTCAAGTTGCTCATGTTAGTACATGTTAGATATAGAAATGTTAAAAATACATAGAAATGAAAAGTTCACAATTGGGAAGCTGACATCATTTTGTGTCGTGAAGTTTTGTTTTCAACCGACATTTATTGTCAGTTTCTAGATGGAAGCAAGATATGAGACAGACTTTACTGTATTGATTGTATTCTTAATCTCAGGCTCGATGATATAAATGGGTACATAGACACCACATTTGAATTATTTAGTAAGAATATCATCTTTATAGGGAAAATTTCAGTTAAAGGATACTGCTAACTTCGATTCCTTCATTCCAATGAACTTCCTGTATGCAGTCAACTTCTTATGAATAAAGATACAAGTCGGCAAGACGAGAGGCACAGTTGGTTCCCATGAGAATGCAAATTTATGGAGAAAAAGTTTTTGAAAAGTAACAAATATGTTGTCAATCAAAAAATCAAGCATTCTGATATTGTTAGTTTCAAATGATATTCTGATATTGTCAGAAATGTCATACATGTTCACGCATTAAAGTAAACTAATTAAATTTACCTTATACATTAAACTACAAACTTAATACAGAGCTTAAAACTCATGTCAGGCATACAATTTTGTAAAATTATGCGTTTAGTGACATCTGTTTTTCATCAATAATTTCGTATGAACGTCGTTTTATATATATTTCACTTTGAAATTCAATCCAATCTTATAACCTTAATCGTCTCTTGGAAGGTCGTAGGTTCAGTCTAAGTTTGTGCTAAAAATAGGTTAACCTTCTCACATGTTCATGTCCCTTCCCAAGAAAAGATTTTTGTTAGTTGACCTAGTTTTGTCATTTTGAAAATACATTATTGACTGGAGATATGTCATTATCTCCAGTACATCGGAACATTATTATACTGACATTTTGCATCGCCACCAACTTTTCTTGATACTTTTTGTTGACGACCAAACGGCTTTTAAATATTTTGCCACTTTTCGGCGCTATTTCATTGAAATCCACATTAAAACTCTGTTAAAAAAATTAAAAAAAAATCATGGCAAAAACGGAAAATTACAAAAGGCAAAAATAATACAGAAAACACAACACAGAAAATTAAACACTGCTCAACACAAGCCCTGGGAAAAGGGGGGGGGGGTAAGCAACTATTAGAGATCCGAAAGACATAAGCCATCTTAAGAAGTTATTGCTAGATATTATTATAAGAAAAAAACTTATTGTTCGGGTGTTTATCGGAAACTCACAAACTGAATAAAAAGAGTTTATGTGTTAAGTTTTTGGGTGCATCAGAATAATTGTCATTAAACAATAAATCCATCAGAAACTGCTTAAATCATCAACCAAAACTTACCTTTTTTTTAACCTAACCTTCCGTGGAATCCAATGATTCCCATAACGCTCAACCCACTCGTAATGGTGTCCTTAAAATTTACGATTTCAGCATCACCATTTGGAACTATTTTTTTTAGGCTTCCTTGTGAGCATTAATCCTCTACCAAGGACATTATGATAGGAAAACAAGCCCAGCAAAATCGTATCAACTAGCTATAGAAAATATCTATACTATGTATGCAGGCTCTGGAATAGTGTTTCATATAAAAGGAAAGGTCACAGTTGGAAAGCTGAAATCATCTTTCTTGTCGTAAAGTTTTGTTTTGAACCGACCCTCATTGTCAATTTATCTATATAAATAAAGATGTGAAGACGATTAAACTGTATATGTTGTATCCTTTATCTCTTGTTTGATGTGATAGATGCGTTTAACATGATATGTTTATGTATGAAATAAGTCATATAATAAAGAAACTAGAGGGGCACAGTTGGTTCCCATGTGAATGCCGGTTGTTTATTGAAAATTAACTTATACTAGATGATTCAAACGTTTAAACTTTTATCTACTGCAATATTTGGATTGTTTAAAGCACAGGTTCGATTGTTCATTAACATTTTTGGTCTTTTTAGGCATAATTCCAAATTTAAACAGAATAAAGCCTATGCATAGTTAGGGTGAAATCAATTCCAAATAGGAAAGTATCATTACACCGGTAGCCTCGGCGTCAATTGACATAAAAGAGGTCATTCAGTTATCGGCTTTAACTGTAACGTTATAACACAAACGTGGGTAATTTAAATGGAAATTGCCCGAAACCATAAGTCTTCTATATGATAAGGATAACTAAAAAATAATTGCTGATATTTATTTTCAATAATGTGCTTTTTCTATTGAAACATGGTAGTGGTTCAGCATATTTTTCCTTTAACGTCAGCCTCTGTAAGAACTTCTAGAATATGAACCATAGGTTGATTTCTTCTTCTCTCCGGCATATTTCCTTTGATATGCCCACTTTTTTATCTCCTCTTTTTTGCAAGTGCTGCAGACTATGTCATCATTTGGTTGGTTCTTTTCACATCCATTACATTGCATGTCTGAACGACCTTGTACAGGACAATTCTTTGGTACATCGCATCCTAGATCTAACAAAAAATATATAGCAAAAGTTATATTTTAATTATTGCTACACTTCGTCGGTTTTTTTCAATAAGATTTTTTTTTTTTTTTTTTTACAAAATGTCAAATAATAGAAGGACACGATGTATCCTTTTAAGATTGTTTGGTCACAATTATCGACGCAATGTCTATGGTTTATTTTTTGTTTTTTTTATATCATAAAACGATGTCATTTATTGACTTATTATTGATTTTCAGTTAATATAAAAAAAAAATCACAATATACAGATCATTTTTAAGACGTGTACATTGTTAAAAAAAATCTTTATCAATACTTAGATTACTTCTTGAATTTTAAAGTAATTATTCTTAAACAAAACTTAAGTGTACGGCGCCATACTCACGAGTATTCTCTTTTGCTGAAATAAGAAATAAAATAGGAGTGTCGATTCTCTGTTCAAAATAAAATCTATGATTAGTTTAATAGGAAGAGAAAACATGATGTTCACTATTATGCATAATTGCTCTACAATAAAAACAACGTGTTGAACAAGATATTGTTATAAATGTGTATAAAGATTTTGAGTAAGCTATAAACAAACAAGGAGCTGTGATATAATTGCCAATGAGACCACTTTCGACCACAGTCTAAATGACGTGGATGTAAGCATTTTTAGGTCATCATAATTGTTTTACATTGTCATTTCGGGGCCTTTCATAGCTGACTATACAGTATGGGCTTTGCTCCATGTTGAAGGACGTTCGGTGACCTATATTTGTTTATTTCTGTGTCATATTGGTCTCTTGTGGACGGTTTTATCATTGGCAATCATACCATATCTTGTTTATAGGTTACTTTTGTTTTTTCTTGATAAATATTGATGGCAATATCTCTTAACATTACAGTTATATTTGCATTTGGTGTTAACATTATTATATCGAAATGTATCGATATAGTTTTAAAGTAGAGAGCAGGTGGTAGTTAGCATGATCCTAGTCGGGTTTAAATGAAAACTTGTAAATTACAAGTTATCGATTATAATCGTGTCGAGGTAGTTGGTACACATAGACTGATTAAAGTAGAAAAAAATCATGTTATGTTAATTGCTGTGTTCGTGCCATGTTTGTCTGCAGTCTTACCTGTAAAATATTCGACTCCAGACTAGAGACCTTACAATGCGATCCAATATTTGTTTTACTAAAACATGTAAAGTGTACTTACCGACCCATACTTGTGGCTTGCTGGTAAGATTTCCAGGAGTACAAATGTCGCACAAATTTGGAGGAAAATTCTGTTGGACTGTGATACAAAAAAAATCACCATAAAATTTAATTTGGTAATTATTTGGAATACGAAATATCTAATATAATTCTTAAAAATATTGCTTTTCGTTTCATCCCGTTTTCATTTGGAATATATTGGTATGCTTTACTACTTTACTACTAACATAAGTTAACCGATTTTCAAAATTCATAAATCGACAAGGAAGACAAATAAAGCTAACACACTGAGGGATTCACATGAGTTCAAATAGAATCGAAATCGGAAACGTCGACAGGATAAACGTCTCCTGCTGTGCATGTATGATCCGCCGTGAAGGTTATCACTCAGTCAAACTTTCACATAAGGTAATAGGACACAGTCAGTAGTTTTACAGATCATACGACTGTTCTGGTATCTAAAGATAACACTTAACAATAAACACATATCGCTTTTGAGGGGAGACATAGAAACATTGTATTGGTAAACCGATTTGTAATCATGACCGTAAACTTATGTAGCGTCAATTTCAATTGTATAACCTTATGACTCAGTTGGAGTAGATTTTTTGTTCGGATCACATGCCCGTTGATGAAGTTCGAAAAGTGAAAATGCACGACAGTAATTAATAACTGAGATAACTAAGGTCGTGGTTGAAGATTTTGCATTATATCTTTAGAATCTTAAGACTCCAAATCTGATTGACACCTCTGGTTGAATATAAGTCATCAGAATATCTCTGATGTTCATTTGTTACTGTAGAAAGGACTGCTAATACTTTAAAAAAAATTAGTTAATCTAACATCTTGAAAACCGTTTATATATCGTTCTTTATAATGATTTGGTGATCATTATGTATCCAGTAAAACACAGAAGATTTGAATGGTTCTTTTTATGTTAATATGAAAGGAGAAGAAAGGCTGATTGACACATTCCTGATGTATTTTCTCTTCAAAATCATTTTAATGCAAAATTTTAATTTGTGAACATTATATATCCAGTAAAACACAGAAGATTTGAATGGTTCTTTTTATGCTAACAATATGTAAACACAGACTAAACAAAATAATTGATTTACTTAAAAATACAAACCGAGAAAGAATCATTTAGTGTAATATTTATTCCTTTATAAACAAACGTGAAAAACAAGATATAACCAAGGGTTACAGGAAAGAAATTCAAAGTATAATGTACAATATTGATCAGAAAAATGAAACTGATATTTTTATAAAACAGATACATTGTACCAGCAATTGATCACCAAACAATGCATCTATTACTGTGGATTCATTTATTTTCGTGGGTATCAATTTTCGTGGATTAAGGAAAACTTGTATTTTCGTGGATATTTGATTTCGTGGTTTTGTCAATCTGTGCACACAAAGCCATAGAAAATATCTATTTCGTCGAATATTTGAATTCGTGGTTCACTTGTACCCTTTAAAACCCACGAAAATTGTTATTCAACGAAATATAATGAATCCACAGAATAACATATTTCCCCTTCTATCATTGAAATATTTTCCTGTCTACATCCTTCCTGTATTTCTCTTTTCTTTACTACATTTTAGATAATTTAACTTACTTAATTTTGTTTCTATCACCACAAAGCTGTCCTTACACACGTCGTTAATTTTTATACATCTGTAAATGTCTTTATCGACACCTCGTCTGAATAAAAAAAACCATGATGTATCATCAAAAACAATAACTGTGTATGTACTCTGCAAATTGTTCTCTGAATGAAATTTATTCTTGTTTATTTTGTTTTGAAAGTATCATACAAGTCAGTTTTTATTTTGATAAAATAGAAATGAGATTTTTACAAAGAGGAACGAGACTGGAAAAAGCATTTCACTTACCTGTTAACAATGAACGGTCCTTCTCTAATCAAGCATTCTATAACAGTGTCTTGTATTTGTAATTGGTATGCATTTGGAACAAAAAGGTCTAAGTCGGCTGCTTCATTGTAGAATGTACGCTCTTGCCAATTACATGGGAAAGAGCACATACAGTTCACTTAAAAAAAAATGTGTCAACTAAAATAGTGTCTTGGTGATGTGTGTATCAGTACCAATTGAAAACTGTCAGTTTGTTACATTACATTCTATAACATCTACGCTAGAAACCAAACACTTTCTTTGAATTCTTTCAAAATGTTAAATCTTTAAAAACAATTACCAGGTTCAAATATAGATTTTTTCCTAAATTTGTGGTATCTAAAGTTCGACAAATAAATATTGTTTCAAATGAATTTTTTGTGAAATTATTTAAGTACGCTTAAAGATTTATCTTAAAGATTAATTTTCAAGGCACTTTTCATTGTTTAATAAAAAAGTATAACAAAAATACTGAACTCAATGGTAAACTCTAAAAGGAGAAATCGACGGAAATGAGTGAAAAAACAACTGTCATATCTCTAACTTGGTACAGGCAGTCAAAATACCTAAAAACCTGAATAAAGTTCGTTGTTTTCTTTTCCACCAAGTCTGACCGCTCCAAATGTGTTTTTTTTTTATACTTATCTCTCGCTTTTATTTAACTACAATGAGCTTTTATTTTTGATAATTTTACCAGAACAAAATACTACATAAGTGGTATACATAGCCACAATCTGAATTCCAATTAGTATTGCTGTTACCAAAAGATTGTAATAAACAAAGCTACAAAGTATATCTTAGGTATACAATTTTTAAACACTTCCATGTGTAAGGTAACGATTTGAACAGCTTTTTTACATTTGAATTAACTTACTGCCATAAAGCTAATCATCTTCAAATGAATCTCTTAATTATAAGTCAATAATTCTCAGCTCATTAAATTTTACAAACGAACGCAGTCCAATGTAGCGTCTGAACATAACTCCAAGAAATGGAGGGTTATGATTCTTACCTTAAATAATAGAGATTACTTATAAAAAATATAAAAGAAAATTTGACGATATTAATAAATATTTACTCCAACTTATCTGAAGTAAAGCGCTTGAACAAAAAAATCATAACTAATTCCGTAATTAATGATGATATCTTGTTTGGCTGATGATGAGCACAAAGACGCAATTAAATTTAATTATACACACAACAGTAATTATGATAAAAATACAAAAGAGAAGAATCTCATACAATTACCACCACCCTCACATATAATGTTGGCGATGTATTTACTCATATTAAAACGATGAGAAATACTCTTAATCAGTTGCACAAACCCTGCTAGGTTTCTGGTGGCATCACCTGCTAAAGCTTTTCATCTATTCATTACTTTCAAGCATGGAAAATATTTTGTCGTCTACAAATAAAATAATTTCTATAAAAGGTATTACCTTGTTTATAACAGACAAGAACAGCAAATAACAAGGCAATGGTTGCCCTCAGAAGCATGCTGTAGCTTAAATCTTCACTATCCAATATCACAACGTTTTTTTGTTTAGCAACTTTCTTGTAGACTCGTACTACACAATTTTCAAGTTTCTTCTTTTTATACTTGAGAGAGAAACCAATGAATGTTATATGGTCTCTCTATACTCTGACGAGTGTCTTATTCTGATTGGGTGAAAATCTCTTTCAAAAAGAACACAGTTTTAAAATCAATGAGATTATTTTTACGCATGCATAAAAATACATATATATATATATATATAAATCAGTATATGTGAAAAACAATTACAACAAACATGTAAAAATACAAGTTAAAATCTGTATAGATTAGCAGATGTTTCTCCATATTTTGTATATTTTGTATTAAAAACAGTCACCGTTTCCATTCTCATTTTTTTTTTTATAATTTTATACTAAACATAAATAGATTTTAAAATATGGACCAAAATAATCACGAATTTAAATCATGAATGTTAAACCACACGTCAGAACCGAATAGATATTAAGAGTAAAAAAATAAAAAAATAAATAAAAAATTTATTAATCATTACTTGACGCTTTTCACTTTAAATAGGTCAAGAATCAAAAATTAAAAAAACAAATTAAGATATTATGAAAAAAGTTACTAAACATTATATGAACGAGTCTGGTAAAGCAGGGGGAAACGTCGATATTCAAAACCACATCGATTGATCAGCGGTAATCTTTGCCATTGAGATTGTGACACGGAGATGATGACTGTTTCCCTTTTTTGACCATTTTACTTATTATATCTGTTTTGTTAACGCATCGTTAAAAATATTACAGAACTTGATGCGACCAGTCATACAAGTGAGAGATTTAGCGCTATAAAACAAGGTTTAATTCACGTTTTTGTACATTTCAATGAGTGATCTGTTGTCCTGTATTTCTAATTGCTCGTACGAATTAACATATACTAAAATAATTAAAGAGATTTAGAGTTTATCGCAATGAGATAGAAACCTTTAAGTAAAATAACTAGAGGCTCTCAAGAGCCTGTATCGCTCACCTGAATCTACCTGGGTTTTTGAATTCACATAAAAAAAGATAAAATTGGGCTACAAAGTAAAAACACTTGCCCAGAATCTCATTAGGAAAGGAACATTTATGCTATGTTTGGTTTCATTCAATTCAGTTGTTCTCAAAAAGAAGAAATTTGTATGTATTTTCCTAAAGGTCCTATGTTAAAATAAGTCCCCACACTTGCGACCATCTTGGAAGTTGGATTGGCGACAAAGTAACAACACTTGGTCAGCATCTTATTAGGAACATTCATGCTATGTTTGGTTTCATTCCATTCAGTGGTTCTCTAAAAGAAGACATTTGAATGTATTTCCATAAGGGCCCTATGTAAAACTAAGTCCCCTGCTGGTGGCCATCTTGGATGATGGATGGGCTACAAAGTACCAACACTTGCTCAGCACCTAATAAGGCACATTCATACTAAGTTTTGTTTCATTCCATTCAGTGGTTCTTTAAAAGAAGTCATTTGTATGCATTTTCTATAGGATCCAATGTTAAACTAAGTCCCCCGCTGGCGGCCATTTTGGATGATGGATCGGCTACAAAGTAACAACACTTAGTCAGCACCCCATAAGGAACATTCATGCCATGTTTGGTATCATTCCATTCAGTAGTTTTCTAGAAGAAGTCATTTGTATGCATTTCCCAAAGGGTCCTATGTTAAACTAAGTCCAAAGCTGGCGGCCATCTTGCATGATGGATCGGCTAAAAAGTAACAACACTTGGTCAGCACCCCATAAGGAACATTCGTGCCATGTGTGGTTTCATTTCATTCAGTGGTTTTCTAGAAGAAGTCATTTGTATGCATTTCCCATAGGGTCCTGTGTTAAACTAAGTCCCCTGCTTGTGGCCATCTTGGATGATGGATCGGCTATAAAGTAATAACACTTGGTCAGCACCACATAAGGAACAGGCATGTCTTGTTTGGTTTCATTCCTTTCAATGGTTCACTAGACGAAATCATTTGTATACATTTCCCATAGGGTCTAATGTTAAAATAAGTCCCCCGCTGGCGGCCATCTTGGACAATGGATCGGCTACAAAGTAATAACGCATTGTCAGCACCCAATAAGGAACATTCAAGCCATATTTGGTTTCATTCCGTTCAGTGGTTCTCTAGGAGAAGTCATTTGTATGCATTTCCCAAAGGGTCCTATTTTAAACTAAGTCCCCCACTGGCGGCCATCTCGGATGACAGATCAGCTACAAAGTAACAACACTTGGTCAACACTCCATAAGGATCATTCATGCCATGTTTGTGTTTATTCCATTCAGTGTATCTCTAAAAGAAGGCTTTTGTATGCATTTCCATAAAGGCCCTATGTAAAACTAAGTCCCCTGCTGGTGGCCATCTTGGATGATGGATCGGCTACAAAGTACCAAAGTACCAACACTTGCTCAGCACCTAATAAGGCACATTCATACTAAGTTTTGTTTCATTCCATTCAGTGGTTCTTTAAAAGAAGTCATTTGTATGCATTTTCTATAGGGTCCAATGTTAAACTAAGTCCCCCGCTGGCGGCCATCTTGGATGATGGATCGGCTACGAAGTAACAACACTTAGTCAGCACCCCATAAGAAACATTCATGCCATGTTTGATTTCATTCCATTCAGTGGTTCTCTAGAAGAAGTCATTTGTATGCATTTCCCAAAGGGTCCTGTGTTAAACTAAGTCCCCTGCTTGCGGCCATCTTGGATGATGGATCGGCTACAAAGTAATAAAACTTGGTCAGCACCACTTAAGGAAGAGGCATGTCTTGTCTGGTTTCATTCCTTTCAGTGGTTCTCTAGACGAAATCATTTGTATGCATTTCCCATAGGGTCTAATGTTAAAATAAGTCCCCCGCTGGCGACTATCTTGGATGATGGATCGGCTACAAAGTAACAACACATTGTCAGCACCCAATAAGAAACATTCATGCCATATTTGGTTTCATACCGTTCAGCGATTCTCTAGAAGAAGTCATTTGTATGCATTTCCCAAAGGGTCCTATTTTAAACTAAGTCCCCCGCCGGCAGCCATCTTGGATGACAGATCAGCTTCAAAGAAACAACACTTAGTCAATACTCCATAAGGAACATTGAAGTCATGTTTGTGTTTATTCCATTCAGTGGTTCTCTAGGAGAGGTCATTTGTATGCATTTCCCTTAGGGTCCTATGTTAAACTAAGTCCCCTGCTGGCGGCCATCTTGGATGATGGATGGGTTACAAAGTAACACCACTTGGTCAGCACCTCATTAGGAACACATTCATGCCATGTTTGGTTTTATCTCATTCAGTGGTTCTCTAGAAGAAGTTCTAAATGTAAAATGTTAACGACGCCGACGACGACGACGGACGCCAAGTGATGAGAAAAGCTCACTTGGCCCTTCGGGCCAGGTGAGCTAAAAATCAGCAAACATATATACAACAGGAAAATATAGGCAATTTTATATAGTTTTACGCACTAGATTCATTTTACAATATAACATACACTCACACAAACACCAACACATACACACACAGATAATGAATTGTAGAAATCTCGTTTTTTTATTTAAATATGCCAATATCAGATAATAATCAAATCGTATTAAGTCAAGGGGATTGATTTTCTTTGCATATGTTGAGTGCTCGTTTCAAAGTCACCTTTGTCACTTTTTGTATTCATATGAAGCAGAATTTATACAGAAACTTCACAAGGTGTAAAATTTGAAGAAGTTATAATACAGTTATAATTAAGAGATTGTTCTACGAGTTGTATTATCAAATTCACAAAATATTTGAAAAGGCAGTTTATAAAATCAATCATCTATTCCTACACCTGCACATTATAACAAAGTAAAAAAACCAACATGAGTTTTAATGTAACAGGTTAACAGAAAAAAGACTACTTAAACTATCTGTAACATGATAATGACTGCTGTACCAATATTTTGACTATTTCATTTATTATGTCGTTTAGTTCACGCATCACTGTAAATAAAAGGAATTAATGAGGCTGTCATATAGAGTGAGAGGTTTAGCGCTATAAAACCAGGTTTAATCCACCATTTTCCACATTTGAAAATGCCTGTACCAAGTCAGGAGTTCTGACAGTTGTTGTCCATTCGTTTTTATGTGTTTTGTCATTTTAATTTTACCATGATTAGGGACTTTCCGATTTGATTTTCCTCTGAGTTCAGTATTTTTGTGATTTTACTTTTTAATGACTTTTCATATCAAACATAAAGTGTTTTTTAAAGGAAATTGAAAATGATCAATGATTAATTTTGATTTGCAGTGGGGGAACAAAAGGTAAACAATTACATTGTTCACTTACGAAAAATATAACCAACTTACTCTCAAAACAACTATAACACTCAGTAGAAAATGTGAAACATAGAAGGATTAAAAAAAAATCTCAAATTAGTACATAGTTAAAGCATGTCAGATATGTCATGCATCAAATATGTTTCAACTTGCAGAAAGAAGGAAAAAGAAAACAGTTCCTTTGTTGTATCCTAAATCGACAATTTGATCACAAAAGATTTGCAAACTAACCAAAGGTTATTGTATAGTAAGCTCCTAAACACCAATCAAAATAAAAACACGTCGTTTGGTCATGTAACAATAAATACTTATTAATGCGGTCTCGCAGTTTTACTCAGGCAAATTTTTATTGTTCCAATCAGGCTCTTTTTGGAATTTTTGCGATTCCCTTAATTTTTTTTTTTTTTTTTTTTTGTATTTGTTTCAGGTTTTCCTATAAATCAATTTGTGAGATTTGAACAACGATAAACTACATATTTTGAAATTTATAATTAATAAAGCTATTTTACGAAAATAAGTAATATTTTCATGAAATATCCATTTGCAGAGGGATTGAAATACTACATTCATCCAATCTGTATATTTTTGTTTTAATCAAATCTATGAAATTTACTGATAAAATACATATGCATAAGTATAATACAAACTTTGTTGGCCATGAAAAGATATTGGTGGTAAAGTATTAGGGTAAAGTTTTATATGATTACAGATATTACTGTACACTGTATTGTTATAGATAAGCACTTGTAAATGTCCTACGCATTCTTCTAGTTTTTCCGAGACTTTAATTTATAATAGATTGAAAGTAAAATTTAATTTAGGAATTTCTATTTGTCTAATATTCTCATTATTGCATGTATTTGCAACCGTCATATAATAGAGAGGTTTAACTAGCTATATAACCAGATTTAATCATCCATTTTCTAAATGAAGAAATGCCTGTACCAAGTCAGGAAATGACAGTTGTTTCCCACTCTTTTGCTGTGTTTTAGCGTTTGATCTTGCCGTTTGATTAGGCATTTTCAATATTGAACTATCCTTGGAGTTTGAATGCTTTTCATTTCTCTTTTTCCTTTTACATCTCTTTTGCAATTTGATATGGAACATATGCACTTGATTTAGTTTATTATCAATCTTTCCAGATGCTTTATTAGAAGAAGAAAGACAACTGTGATTTATTTATACGACAAGTTGTTTGTTTTGTCTTGGTCTTATCCTTTGTCATTATCGACATATCGGTTATACCTTATTGCCACTTACATTTATTTCTATGATGTTTTAATTTGAGACTTTTTCAAATTTCAAGTATTTCTCTAGATCGTCCTACAATATTAAATGACGCATATATCAAGTTTCTGTGCACTGCGATAGGAGCAAGTGTGTACATTGTATGAAAGTTTTCTGAACAAAAAATAATTACACGCTTTTCCCTTATCCTTGGAAATTATTTATAACATATAGAAAAGGATAAAGAAAAAACATCTACAAGGCTAGAGGAAATCCGTTTTTTTACACGAAAGCTGCAAAATGTTTTTTATTCTAGTTTTTTATGAAAGATTTTTCGTGATGACACATAACAAAAACAAAAGTCTCTGAAATGTCTAATTGTCACCAATTAATTCAAATTTCAAGATGATTTTATTGTAGTTATTCTTCAATTTTATAAAAGGCTTATAAAACTATAAATCAAGAAATGCTGTATAATAGAACTGTCTCAATGGATCTGTTTAGTTCGGAAGTTGTGGCTTTAGTTGCTGGAGAGAATTTAACATAAAAGAACTACATGTTTTACCTAAACATAAGAAAATTCAACTAATACATCTTGAAAAATCTCGCTTTTATTTTTATATAGACGTCATGTCAAAAATCAGCTCAATACTTTAGCGGATTCAAGCGTACTATTTACACCGCAATAACCATTTTATTTTTACTGCTAATAGCACATTTTTTTAACTCTTTATTGATGCTAGTATCATAGTTAACTGTCATGATTAACAATCAATTAAATAAAAAGATTGAAGTTTAATTTGAGCCTCTTAGCACGAATTTTAATTGATGAAACAAGTACCAGGCACTTAAAAGAGGGACGACAGATACCAGAGGGACAGTAAAACTCATAGATTAAAAACAAACCGACAAAGTCATGGTTATAAATAAAAATACAAACATATTGCTACACATTATGTCATTATCCCACTTGTTCATTCTGCTTGTCCACTTTGTATCTTTATTTTGCAACCACATGGATTTTTGTTTGATAAAATATCAATTACACATTTGTCTTTTTATAAGCCAGTACTTAGATAACAAGTGTAACTTAAACATCCACCTTCAAAAAAGCATTATGATTACATATGACATAGAATTGCCTAATATTTTTCAAAGTAAACAAGACATAACATTACATGTTTATAGTCTCAGATTGTTGATTTTGTCTGCTTTCACTTATATTAGGTAAGCTTCTTTATTGGTTCATTTGTCATTTTGAACAATAGGAAATGTTCAAACTAACTGTAACAATCTTATGTATTCAATGTTTTCTCTAGATTTAGTGTTGAAACGTCACAAACAGTATGGAAACGCATAATATTGTCTGACTAAGGGAAGAACAACCTAACTACATGTATATACATTTTTTTTTAATATATGTGTACCTATTTGGCTTGCGTAACATGTGCATGACATATTTGTTTAATCACGTATAATACTATTACACGGTTTAAACAATTGTTCTTAAAATATAACACTTTTAAGCATTTCAAAATCAATAAATTTTGTTTTTAAATAAATCAAGACAAAGTCGTTATAACGAGTAAGAATTAAAAAGAAATCTGCATAACAGGCATCGGTTTTCGTACGATAGTTTTATTAACGATCAAAAGTAAATAATTGATAATAAGTAGTAGATACATATCTAAACTGAGTGCTTGTGAAAACGCAACACCTGTAAATTTCGAATATTTAAAAAAGATATTAATGGTTTACTTTTTAAATTGTTATTTGGATGGAGAGTTGTCTCATTGGCACTCACACCACATCTTCCTATATCTAATTAATGATTTATTTGAAATGATTACCTATATCGGATTAAAAATGAATTGTCATACTTATTTCGACAACCTTACGCTTGAATGAATTTAAAAAAAAAGATAGTTGCTTGGTTACAGAAAAGTGGGGAGAGTGGACTGCAGCGCTATTTTACGCAAAAGTGATTTTCTCATGTTTGTTTTGGAAAGCCTTGCTTAAGAATTGAAATTGCCAATCCTTTTTAGTAAGCCGCTGCAATAAACTAAGGCGTGTTAACAAAGAATTTCAGAAAACCAGTGACATGAAGTTTGGGGCATGGTACAAGGTGGCATTTCAGTCGAGAAATTGCACGCAGAATGCAGCGTTCGGTCTCAACAATTACCAGACTCATCAACAGATTCAACAAAACTGGGTCGTTGAACGATAGACCACGTCCCAGAATACAGAAAGCAGTTACTGCCCAACAGGACCGGTATATTGGTCTTTAGCCCCTGCATGATTGTTTCTGTACGGCTGTACAATCAGCACGAGAGACTGTCATTGTTCCTAGGAGACAAATTGGAGCAAACACGATAAGAAGCCGTTTACGCAGCAGTGAAAAAAGGTCACACCGGCCTTTCCGTGGTAACATGCTGACAGCAGTACGACGTCAAAATTGTTTAAGATGGACACAACTGCGTCAGAGATGGTTACACATGCAATGGACACATGTCTTATGGACGGACGAATCAAAGACCCACATTCGCCGTAGTGATGGACGAACTCGTGTGTAGTAACGAAGATGATAACGCTATGCAGATTCATGTATCCAAGCATAGATCGTTGGAGTGGTGGTAGTGTCATGGTATGGGGAGGAATATCGTTAACCATAAAACTCCACTCACCACTATCAATTGAAAATTTAAACGCCAAACGCTTCATCGATTATTCTATGGCTAGGCATTAATATGTTAATGTTTTTCAACAAGATAACGCTCGAGCACACTCCGCTAGATTCACGACTGAGTTCATCAATAACAACCATGTTCAGACATTACCATGGTCAGCTTTTTTGCCGGAATTGAGTCCAATTAAAGAATTATGGGACCAAAATTGGACAAATCGTAAGACGCCGACAGCTACTACCAGTTACGTTGTGCCATTTTCAAATTGCATTGTAGGAAGAATGGCCAAATATCCCAGTCAAACCGTGTCCTACGTCTGGTCAGGTAAATGCAACGTTGTGGTAGAGATTGCGTTGCAGCACGCGGTGGACACATTAGTTTTTGAGACTGAGAGTAAATGAATTGTATCACTATGTTGCACGAATGCATTGCATTAGAATCGTGGTAATTGAACATTTAGACTTTTATCTTCATATAAACCCATCCACGGTCATTAACAATTACTGCATGTAAAGAGAATATGATTTTTTTTATAAAAATGTTATTTTTTAAAAACCAAGTGTTGCGTTATCATTGGGATTCAGAGTATATTAAGAAAATATACATTTGTCTTATATACACTGCAAACTGCAAAACAGAATACCTCATGCAAAACATTAAAATCATTCTTTGTTTTTTTTTACGTGAATTGTAAATATCACGTTCAGCAATACAGTTGGGGAGCTAATTTAAATGGCAAATGTGAATGTTTACATGGTTACCGAACTGAGATTGATATATAAACGTCAATATGTAAATTATGTAATAAACTGTCTACCATTTTTTAAAGGAAATTTCGTTGAAAGCAAAGACCAAAAATAACATTTTCGTATATTTAAAAAAAAATCTATAAACTTATTCAAGTCAAGACCTTCTGAAAGTTACAAAGGAACATTGCTGTAAGTCGATATAGTTCTCTATGATCATACATGTGCATTCAAGTTAATTGCTTACTCGATAACCTTGCTATAAAAATAAACATAACATTATGTTGGTTCGTGATAATGTTGTTAATTGATATGTTTTTATTTTTTCTGTAACAAGTGTTTGACATAATTTTAAATTAACAAATTTTGGAATATAAAGTTTCTGAACATAAGTTTAAAAATATCGAATTTCGTCAGCATTTGTTTCACGATTATCGGGTACAACTTTTCATTGCAGATATGAATGTAATAAAATGTTCTTCTATGAACACTTCTTTTAGTGTATTTTTGAAGGTCCAATAAACTCATCATAAATACCAGGATTTCAATTTGTATTTCGGCACACGCGCGTTTCGTCTACAAATGTCTCATTGGTGTCGCTCGAATCAAAAGAACTTAAACAAGCTCATAAAAGTTCTACCAAATAAGCAAAGGTTATCTATGAAAAAACCCTTAGTTTTTCAAAGCTTTAAAAATTTGTTAACAGTTAATTTATAATAACCGTAATCAGACATTACATGGTCAGCCTTTTTGCCGGATTTGACCAATTGACCAATAATGGAATCAAATTGGACAAGCCGTAAGACGACGACAGTTACTACCGTTTACGCTGCGTCAATTTCTACATCTACGGGAAGAACGGACAAACATTCTACAACACCGTGTCCTACGGTTGGTCAGGTCAATACCACGTCATTGTAGAGATTGCGTGGCACCACGCAGTGGACACATGAGTTTTTGAGACTGTGAGACAGTGAATTGTGGCGTTGTGTTGCACGAACGCATTGCATTTAAATATGTAATTTAAAAAAAAAAGTGTTGCATTTTCATTGGCACTCATATAATATTAAAAAAAAAATTTGCATTTGTCTTAAATACCCTGCAAGCTGCAAAAACAGAATACGTGATGCAAAGCATCAACATTATTCTTGTTTTTTTACATGGAATTTCAATATCACGTTCAGAAATACAGCTCGGGTGCGAATTTTAATGGCAAATGTGTATGTTTACATGGTTACCGAGCTGAGATCGACATATAAACGTGAATATGTAAAAGAAACGTAGGGAAATTTTTTTAAAATAAGATATGAAAATAAAATTTTCGTATATTTGAAAAAAAAATAATAAAAAAAAATATTCAAGTCAAAACCTTCTGATAGTTACAAAGGAAAATTGTTGTAAGGGCATTTCAGTTAATTGTTTAATCGATGATGTAACCATGAAAATAAACATAACATTATGTTGATTCGTGATAATGTTCAGAAATAGTTGTTTGACATGATTTTAAATAACAAAGTGTTGAATATTAAAGTTTCTGATCATACGTATAAAAATATCGACTTTCGTCAGAATTTGTTTCACGGTTATTGGGTTCAATTTGACATTGCATATATGAATGTGATAAAATGTTCTTCTATGAACACGTTTTCGAGTGTTTTTTGAAGATGCAATAAACTCATCAAAGATACCAGGATTTTAATTTGTATTTCGTCAGACGCGCATTTTTGTCTACAAATTACTCATCAGTGGCGCTCTAATAAAAACAAGTTAAAATTACCAAATAAAAAACGAAGTTGAGGACCCAAAACTCCTAAAAGTTCTGCCAAAATAAGCTAAGGTAATCTGTAAAAAAACCTTAGTGTTTCAAAACTTCAAAGTTTTGTTAACAGTTAATTTATGATTTTTACAAAAATTGATCAACACAATCAGATTCACACCATCGGAAAAATTATAGCTGCTTAAGAATAATGAATTCCAGAAACCAGTTATTGTATTTAAAAAGAGTCAGTATGTTAACACCCAGTCTTTGGTAGAACCATGCAAAATGCCTATAAGTGGGTCCACATGACATGTTAACCAAATGAATTCAAATTTTGCACACATGTTATGATAGTCAGGAGAAAAAAAAATCTAACTGTAAAATTTTTTTTAAGCTATTTTTAGATTTTACAGCGCCATCTACTGAAAATGCCTGAATTTCCAAAAAAATCTACAAAAATATCACAATTTTTTTACTCTGAATATGCTAGATAAGATTATGTTTAACTGGTATTTAAATTGATTTTTATAACAAGCATCATGCGTCCTTGGAAACTTGACAAAATGTTAAGGCTTGAGTATTGCTAAATGTTTAGGCTGACCGGTCCAAAAAGGGCATTTTGGGCATATTTTGAATACTTGTTAAAAAGATCATCAAAAGGACATGAAATCTCATAAAGTTTTTAGAATTTTTAAATATTTTAAATATTTCTATAAAGGTTTACATGTGAACTACAAGTTTAATGATTTTTGAGTTGGGGTCTCTTACACCGTTACCATGGCAACGGCATACAAATGGGTTATTTTTATATATTTTCCACAATAATCTGTGTATTTAAACATGAAAACTTATTTATCTTTTGACACTATCTCATGATATTTGGCATAAAGGTGTATAACATTAAGACAGTTTGTCTTATGAAATAAAAACTGCCAGTTGACCTTAACCTTTGACCTCAAGGTCATACTATTTGATTTTATCCCCCCTTTTTTATACTAGACCACACTTTTTTTCTCTTCCTTGAAGATTTTTAAATACTTGACACACAATGTCAGCACCTAAATATGATGTGTTGTGTACCATGGATAATGACCTTAATATTTGACCTTTAAGGTCAAATAAAAGGTCAAGGTCAAATAAAAGGTCAAGGTCAAATAAGTAATTCTATATGTCAGCCGAAAACAAAATATTCTGTCTTGTCATGTCAATATGAAGGAGTGGTGTACTAATTGCTTATGAGACATCGCAATAGAAATGGAGTGGTAGTAAGCAATTTTATTGTATAAGCCACAGATCGTGCAAGACCTTTGCAGTACAGCTAAGGGTTTTTCCCTGTGGTCATGTTCTGCTCCCCCATATAATGATGTTACTGTTTAGACTTATCTTTTAAAAAATTTCAGAACCCAATCAGTAACCCATATTAATCTTGATTGCCTTTCTAGTTCATCATTGGGGTCATGCCCTGCCCCCTACATACAATTGATGGTTAAATAGCTTGAAATATGTTCATATCCCTACTTTAAATCATATATATTTTTTCAATCAGACCTTAGAGTACACCAATGATGTTTTTGCTGGAGTAAGCTCCCTTATAAACACTGTCCAGATACCCACTTATAAACTATATACTCTAATAATTGTATATCATGACTAGACCAATTAAGTGTACCATATATTATGTTACTCATGTCATAACCTCTCGACTCATAAATTGTTAAATTTATTGGAAACGGTGCATAATTCCACTCTCGCACCATATATTTTAATTACAATTGGAGTCTTTTTTTTTACAAGAGTGACTTCTACAAGGAAGACATTAGTTTTGATTCACTAAAACAGTTCTAATGAGAAATAGTAAAATTTTCAAAAAAATCATAATTTTTTTTTTGCTTAATGCTAATAACTTAAAATACTGCAAATTCAAAACGTTTGTAATAATATTATAATTGCTTATTTATGGTAACCGTAAAAAATGTGAGATTAATCGAAGCAAATTTGAATTACACTGTAACAGAATATTGTACAAAAATGAAATTGAAACTTTGGGGTTATATATCACCCTATGCCATATAGAGCTAACTAAATGGTGTCGGGTTTCCCAGTTTGTTTCGATTTTGGAAAAATAGGAACTGTTCAATTATTTTTCTAAGACATCGGTTATACCTTGAAACAATTTATCCAAGGTTATAAGCTGTTTACATTTGCTACTCAGTTATGTCTTTATTATTCATATTGGTTTATCTTATAAATGAGAAACAAAAGTATTAAGATACAGAATCAAGACCTCCTGCACACGTGGTTATCATGTTACAACGAGATCCCCACTTCCTTTATTGTGATTCAAAACAGAAAAGGGATGTCTTTGTGGAAAATATGTGCATTATATCCACATAAAAGATAATCGAAAGATACCAAAGTGATATTCAAACTCATAAGTCGATAATAAACTGACAACTCAATGGTCATAAAGACAAGGAAAAATGAGGCAAACAATAGTTCAAACAACAAAACATAGAAAATATAGAATAAGCAACATGAACCGCATCAAAAAGGGGGAAAATATCAGGTGCTCTGGAAAGGTAAGCTGATCCTGCTCTATATGTGGCACCCTTCATTTGATCATGTCAGTTCATGTTAGCTCCTGAAATGTTAATACATAGAAATGAAAAGTTCACAATTGGGAAGCTTACGTCATTTTGTGTTGTAAAGTTTTGTTTTCAACCGATCTTTATTGTCAGCTTCTAGATGTAAGTCAAGATATAAGACAAACTAAACTGTATCGGTTGTATCCTTTATCTCAGGCTCGAGGGCATTAATGCGAACATATTCAACAAAGGAGTAGGTTCAGTAAGACCGCTTTTTGGTCCCAAAATAAAGCAGTTTTACAAAATTGTGAAAATGTTATCTTTAAGCTATTTAGTAAAAAGTAGAATACTTATGCTACATAAACATGGATTGTTTTGACAATGCAATGCACATCTATCGGGTACCAGCATCATAAAGTCATGCTAAATTACTAAAATCTTCAAAATTTTAGCATTTGAGTTAAATTGTAGACGTTTTCCGTCTTAAATGAAAGTACCCGCGTTCGTGTTCATTCATAATATTGAAATGTTAGTTGTATTTGGTGATGATACATAATAGATATAAAGGTTGACGATAAACACGGATGCGGCCACTTTCATTTTTTGACATCTGAAAAGTGTCGTATTTGATAGATTATTCATATATTTAAGCTTAAATCGGAGCGCTTTTAATGACTAAATCCGTTGAAATCTTTCACATTAACCAATCGAATCAATGGAAATAGACACCGAAGTGTTTATAAAGCGTCTAAAATCTTTAACTTGAAATTTGAGGCCAAAATCGGACTTACTGGACATACGCCTTTGAATTATTAAGTAGGAATATCATCTTTATAGAGGAAATTAAAGTTTAAAGATACTGCTAACTTCTATTATTTCATTCCAATAAATTTCTTGTATGAAGTCAACTTCATATGAATAAACATACAAGTCAGCTAGTTGGGTCCCATGAGAATGCCAATGTATGGAGCAAAACAAGTTCTTGAAACGTTACAAATTTGTTTTCAATAAAAAAATCAAGCATTTTGATATTGTTAGTTTCAAATTTGAAAAGGCATACATGATCACACATCATTCCTGAAAAAGAACTCTATCATATATTCAGCTCTCCAAGGGAGTTATCTGATTGTTCCCAAGTAAAACAATAAAACTTACCTCACACATTAAACTTCAACCTAAAGGTGGCTCGGGCCTATTCGAAGTTTCTATCAGAAGTGCCGTATTTTTGGTTATTTTATTCCTTTAAGAAAATAAATCAAATTGGTCGAAAAAAATAGGGGGTCACGGACCATTTAAGCTCCAAATTTTACTTATTTTTCAATGAAATGATGGCGAAAATAGAAGTGTTGACATATTTTATCGGAAAAAAAGTTCTAGGACAATTGTTCCAAAACTGTAATATAAAAACTGGAATATAGCTTCAAAGAATGTGCCAATAAAATACATAGGTCACCGATGAATAAAAAATAAAAAAAAAATGCCTTAAAACCCAAATTTTGGCGGGGAAATGGTGAAAATTGGTGAAATGTCATTTTGACCCTTGAAAAAATACGGATAATAAGGAAAATATTATATTAGTCACATAACTACAATGATTAAACATTTCTAATCAATCAAAATATTTAAAAAAATATATCGAATTTACGACAAATTCTTTTGTAATTCATGCGCGAAATTATGCTGAGTCGAATAGTCCTAAGCCACCTAAACACATAGTTTAAATTATGTCAGGCATATAACTTTGTCAAATAATAATTTTAGATTGAATCATTTGCGTTCGATGACATCTGTTTTTCATCAATAATTTCGTATGAACTCGGTTTCATATATATATTTCAATGTGAAATTTAATCCAATCTGATAACCTTAATGGTCCCTCAGAAGGTCATGGGTTCAGTTTAAGATTGTGCTAAGAATAATTTAACCTTCGCACATAATCATGTCCCCAAGTAAAGAATCTCGTAAGTTTGTCCTAGTTTTGTCATTTTGAGAATTCATGGTTGATTGCAAATCTACCATTGTCTACAGTACTTCGGAACAATAATATGCTGACATTTGGCATCGCCAACATCTTTTCTTGATACTGTTTGTTGACCACCAAACGGCTTATAAATATTTTGCGGCTTTTGGGAGCTGTTTCATTTTTCACATTCAAACTCTGGTAAAAACAAATAAAGACAATGCCATGGCAAAAACGGAAAAACACAACACAGAAAACTAAACACTGAGCAACAGGAACTCTGCAAAAAAACGGGGGTTATAAGCAACAATTATTGATCCAAAAGGCAGAGGCCAACATAAGAAGTTATTGCTGTAGACTGTTTGGTATACATCTGAATGTCTTTCTGTTTAGCACGTCCTTGGGTAATTGCGGTTTCATCGGTTTTCAACCAATATCTTTTATGCACATATTATAAGAAAAAAACTTCGGTGCATCGGACTAACTGTAACATCAATAAACCCATAAGAAACTGCTTAAATCTTCAACCAAACCTTACATTTTTTTTTAACATAACCTTCCGTGGAATCCAAGGATTCAATATAATTGTATAACGCATATAAACATGAACACACCTTTGTGTCCAGTAACACAGGGTTTGATAAATGTTTTAAATGTTTTTTCAACTATTTTGGCTATCGACAAAAAATTATTTACTTTGAAATATTTGTACATCACATGATTCTTAATTTTCACTGAAATATACGAAACAGCTCTCGCCGTGATATAGCAAAGATGTTTACCCCTCTATTGTTGTCTTTTATTTTAAGTCTGAATGGTCCTGCTAAAAGTTAATCGAAACATGGTCCTTGTAATACGTCAAAGGTCGACAAAAGAGTCAAAACATTGATCAATGAAACTACGAGAAAAAGATGAAAAATACCGGAGGGACATTCGTTTTTAAAGTCGTAAATAAACTGACAATGTCATAGCTAAAAAAAGAACAAAAGAAAGAGACAAACAATAGTACAAAATACAACATGGAACACTAAAGACTAAGCAACACGAACTCACCAAAAGTTGGGCTTGATCTCAAGTGGCTCGATAGGGGCAAGAGATTCTGTTTCTAATGTGGCATCCGTCGTGTTGCTCATAGTATTTAAAACCCGGTTATAAGTTTAATTTTTCTGGCATCATTTATGAAAAAGGGGACGGGATCATAGTAAAAACACTATGAACATGTTCGCTATCATCTGCAAAACTGATATTCCATAACGCTCAACCCACTCGTAATGGTGTCCTTAAGTTTTACGATTTGAACATCACCATTTGGGACTATTATTTTGATAGCTTCATTGTGAGCATTAAATCTCTTTTAGGGACATTATGATAGGAAAACAAGCATAGAAATATCGTATCAACAAAAGAATATATATACTATGTATGCAGGCTCTATATTGTTACATAGAAAAGGAACAGTCACAATAGGAAAGCTGAAATTATCTCTTTTGTCGCGAAGTTTCAACCGACCCTCTTTGTCAATTCCTCTATATAAATCAAGATATGAAGAATACTTAACTGTATATGTTGAATTCTTTACCTCTAGTTCGATGTGATAGATGCGTTACACATGAGATGTTTCTGTATGAAATTAGATTCATAAAACTAAAAAAAAACAAGAGAGGCACACTTGGTTTCAATGTGAACGCCGATTGTTTATTGAAAATTATTAAATACTAGATAATTCGAACGATTAAACGTCTATTTACTGCAATATTTGGATTGTTCAAAAACACGTTTGCTCTTTTTAGGCATAATTCCAAATTTAAACAGAGTAAAGCCTATGCATCTATGCGTTAATTGACATAAACGAGGTCATCTAATTATCGGCTTTAACTGTAACGTAATAACATAAGCATGGGAAATTTAAATGGAAATTGCACATAATCGAGAGTCGTCTATATGATAAGAATAACTAAAGAATAATTGCTGATATTTATTTTCAATATTTAACTTTTTCTATTGAAAACATGACAGTGGTTCAGCATATTTTTCCTTGTATGTTTAGCCTCTGTAAGAACTTCTAGAAAATGAACCATAGGTTGATTTTTTCTTCTCTCCGGAATATGAACCATAGGTTGATTTCTTCTTCTCTCCGGAATATTTCCTTTGAACTTCCAACTTTTTTTTCCCGTCTTTTTTGCAAGTGCTGCAGGCTATGTCATCATTTGGTTGGTTCTTTTCACATCCATTACATTGAGTTTCTGTACGACGTTGTACAGGACAGTTCTTTGGTACATCGCATCCTAGATCTAACAAAAAAAATAATAGAATTTTTTTTATTTAAATTTTTTTTTTTTTCAGTTGGAGGAAAAAAAATCAAATAATAGAAGGACACGACACGTACACTAGTTGATTGATGTACCCTTTTAAGAATGTTCGGTCACTTTAATCGATGCAATGTCTATGGGTTTATGTGGTTTTTTTTTGTTTTCATTTTTATCATAAAACGATGTTATTTATTGACTTATTATTGATTTGTAGTAAATATATAAAAAAAAAAAAAATGCACAATATACAGATAATTTTCAAGAAGTGTAAATTGTTAAAATATCTTTATCAATACTAAAAAAACTTCTGGAATTTTTAAATTATTATTCATAAAAAAGTTAAGTATACGGAACCATACTCACAATTGTTCTCTTTTGCTGAAACAAGACATAAAATAGAAATGTCGATTCTCTGTTCAAAATAAAATCTATGATTAGTTCAATAGGGAGAGAAAACACAATGTTCATTATTATGCTTAATTGCTTTACAATAAAAACAATGTGTTAATATAATTTTGTTGAATATGTGTATAAAGTTTTTGAGTAAGCTTTTTACAAACTAGACCGTTGGTTTTCCCGTTTGAATGGTTTTAACACTAGTAATTTTGGGGCCCTTTATACCTTTTTGTTTGGTTTGAGCCAAGGCTCCGTGTTGAAGACCGTTCGTTGACCTATAATTGTTTACTTTTATAAATTGTTATTTGATTGGCGAGTTGTCTCATTGGCACTCACACTACATCTTTCTTTATCTATAGGAGCTGTGATATAATTGCCAATGAAACCACGTTTGACCACAGTCTGAATGACGTGGATATAAGCAACAGAAAAATAACGAGACGGGTGCCGTATACGGTGCAGGAAATGCTTACACTTCCGGTTTCTAGTGGAGTTCGTGTTGTTTCTTATTTATCATTTATATGTTGACGTAAATTTCCTTTGTTTTTTTTAGTCTTAAGTTTGTTTACTCCTTGGTTTTTTATTAGTATTGTCTTTAGGTCATCATAGGTTACTTTTGTTTTTTTCTTGATAAACATTGATGGAAATATCTCTTAATATTACAGTTACATTTCCATGTGGTGTTATTATATCGAAATGTATCGGTATAGGTTAAAAAGTACAGAACAGGTGGTAGTGAGTTCGATCCTAGGCGGGTTTAAATGAAAACTTGTAATTTGCAAATTATCGATTATAGTTGTATCGAGGTAGTTGGTAAATAAAGACTGATCAAAGTAAAAAAAAATTATGTCAATTGCTGTGTTCGTGTCATGTTTGTCTGCAGTCTTACCTGTTAAATATTCGACTCCAGACTAGAGACCTAACAATGCGATCCAATATTTATTTTACTATAACATGTAAAGTGTACTTACCGACCCATACTTGTGGCTTGCTGGTAAGATTACCAGGAGTACAAATGTCGCATAAATTTGGAGGATGTTCCAGTTTGACTTTGATACAAAATAAATCACCATAAAATTTGATTTAGTAATTATTTGGAATACGAAATATTTAATATAACAAAATAATATGTTTAAAAATCATATGAAGTTTAACCAGCTAGCTAGAGTATTCTTCAAAAATATTACTGTTCGTGTTATCCCGTATACATTTGGAGTATATTGGTATGCTTTATTACTTAAGGGAACATAAGTTAATTGATTTTCAAAATTCATGTAAGGAATGACTGCAATATGTTTTTCTGTCAATGAAGAAATAACATCAAATATAAGGTGTAAACTGAATAATCTACGAAGCGGGTTATTTTACAGTGTGCATCACATTTTTTTTTATGTTATTTCGAATAGGCCGAAAAAAACACTACAGTCATTTCTTATAATTTAATTCAAACTTCCATTTTAAACCGTGGTGAACCATGAAAAAACGTTGATAACGTTACGGTCATATGACATAATTATGTCTATGGGTTGATAAATAAAGCGACGTCAGCCATTCAGAAGACGCTTTACATCCAAAATTAAATCAAAAATCGATAAGAAGACAATTGAAGCTTACAAACAAAATCCTAGGGATTCATATGAGTTCAAATAGAATGTAAATCGGAGGCGTCAACAGGATAAACGTCTCCTGTTGTGCATGTATGACCCGCAGTGAAGGTTATCACTCAGACAAACTTTCACAACATGTAATAGGACACAGTGAGTAATTTTGCAAATCATACCACTATTCTGGTATCTAAAGATAAAATTAAAACAATGAAAACATTTTGAGTGGAGACATAGAAATATTGTATCGGTAAATCGATTTGTGGTCATGACCGTAAAACTTGATGGTTCGATTTCAATCGTATAACCTTATGACTCAGTTGGAGCAGTTTTCTTCTAGGGATCGAATTCCCCGTTGAGGAAGTTCGACAAGTAAAAATGTACGAATGTAATTTATAACTGAGATAAATGAGATGCAAGTACCCACTGAAATGTAGTTATTGGTTAACAGAAGATCATCAATATATACAAAAGAGACACGAAAAAAGTCTTTGTTTTAACAAACCAGTTGATTTAGTTTTGTGTAAGAGTCATGCAATTCGTACAGTCTGAACATGCACGAGTGTTAGGTAGAAATTAAGATACTTCTTAGATATATGAGATGCAAGCACCCACAAATATTTGGTTATTGGTTGACAAAACATTTATGTGGAATTGACATTATAGATCTTTGAAAGTGTTTTTTTTTGTCTTTGTAAAGGCTTTGTTCGAGTTCTGCTTGCTTCAAATGACAACAAAATTAAGTTGACAATAGGAGTATACAGTTGAAAAACTGACTCTCTGTCACCAAACTCAACAAATATGCTGTCGATGAAACAAACCAACATTTTAATAATAAGAACCATTAACGGAATATCTTTTTTTTATAATTAGCGCGATTCTTTACAAAATAAGATTTCTCATGTCCTAAAACAAGAATATGTATCTACGATTCCAACTGTTGTAGATATAATGGAAAAGAAAGGCTGTTACCGAAAACAACAATGAGACGTTGTTTTCGATTTTTCAACTGAGAACGAGGAATACTATGAAAGTACTTTTATTTGTGGGGTACCAATTTTCGTGGTTTTCGTGGATTACTTTATACACGAATTTAAGTGTCCAACGAAATAAAACACCATTGTCCAAATCAAGACATGGAAAGATCCCCTTGAAGGTTTGACTTCTGATATGATCTAGAGAATATATTGAATATCCTCGAATCTGCGAATATTTTAATAGCAGTCACAGAACTACAACTGCATGCAGGATTATACCCATGTAATCTTAAAAAAACTAAACTGTACAATTTTTGATCTTTTAATTCTCATTAAAAAAAATGTTTCGATGAAAGTCAGATTTCCGGTATTGATATGCGTGTATGATAAAGTGTTAATTTTGTATCCTCGTAGTTCTCGTACATAAGGGAAATAGTAATTTCATGCTGGGCTTGATTTTGATGAGAATTATTTGACAATTCAAGATACGTTTGTTCATGATTTGTTTATGATACTGATTTCTTTAGGTAACATGTGTATGGCCTAATAAACACCTTTGTTGGTCCTTAATCTGTTGATCACTTTATCTTGGGTTAATTAGTGTTGTCACTACGATTTACTCGGGTCAATGTTTACTTTGCAATTTCCTTCAATCCAGACTATTTGTAACCTTCGTTTCTGAAGGCTTTAATTTTTTAATAATAATTTTTTTAGAAATTTTAAAATCCACGAATTTAAAAACCCACGAAGAAGTAAATATTGCTCAAACCACGAAAATTGATACCAACGAATTAAAGTACTTTCACAGAAGTTGTGTAAAGGGTAGAAAAATCTTTGGTATTACGTTAAAGGTCGTGTTTGAGGTTTTGCAGTATATCTTTAGAATTTTAAGACTCTAAATTTGATTGACACCTCTGGTTGAATATAAGTCGTCAGAATATCTCTGGTAGTCATTTGTTACCGTAGAAAGGACTATTGCTAATACTTTTAAAAGATATTTCATCTAACATCTTGAAAACCGGTTTTTATATCGTTTTTTATAAGGATTATGTGAACATTATGTATCCAGTAAAACACAGATGATTTGAATGTTTTTTTTATGTTGATACGAAAGGAGAAAAAATACTAATTGACACATTCCTGATGTATTTTCTTTTCGAAATCATTTTAATTCAAAATTTTAATTTTATTTGAACACAGACCAAACAATCCGACTTATTTTCTAAAATACAAACCGAGAAAGCATCATTCAATATAGTATGTATTCCTTTAGAAACGTACACAACAAGATATAAGAAAGTGTTAGCAGAAACACTGCATTGTTAGAAAATTCAATGTATTATGTACAATAACAATCAGACAATTGAAACTGGATTTTTATAAAACAGATACCAGCAATTGATCACCAAACAATAAATCTATTATAATATATTTCCCCTTCTACCATGGTAATATTTTCTTGTCTACATCATTTCTGCATTTCTCTTTTCTTACTACATTTTAGATAATTGAACTTACTTAGAGGTGTCTGTATCACCACAAAGCTGTCCTCACACACGTCGTTAATTTTTATACATCTGTAAACGTTTCCAACTCGTCTGAATAAAAGAAAACCATAATGTATCATCAAAATCAATAACCGTGTATTTACTGTGAAACTTTTTTTTAATGAATGTTATGGTTATTTACTTTGGTTTGAAAGTATCATGCAAGTCAATTACAGTAAGTTTTTATTTCGAGTTTTACAAAGATGAACGAGACTTGAAAAAGCATTTCACTTACCTGCCAACAATGAACGGTCCTTCCCTAATCAAACATTCTATAACAGTGTCAGGTGCAATATTCAACTGGTATGCATTTGGAACAAAAAGGTCTAAGTTGGCTGCTTCGTTGTAGAATGTACGCTTTTGCCAATTACATGGCCATGAACACATACAGTTCACTTAAAAAAGATAAACAATTATGTAAAACATTTCAACCTAAATAGTGTTTCTCTAACTTGGTACACCATTCAAAATACTTAAAATCCTGAATAAATTTCGTTGTCGTCTTTTCCGCCAAATCTGACCGCTCCAAATGTGTTCCTTCTTTACTTAACCCTCGCTTTCATTTACTACAATGAGCTTATTTTTTTTTATCATAATACCCGAAAAAAAACCGACCACATAGGTGGTATACATAACCACAGTCTGCATTCCAATTAGTCTTACTTTTATCAAAAGATTGTAATTAACAAAGCTACAAAGTATATCTTAGGTTCATAATTTTCAAATACTTCCGTGTGTTAGTAAACGATTTGAACAGCTGTTTTACATTTAAATTAACTTACTGATAAAAAGCTAATCAATATTAAATGAATCTCTAGAGTCAATAGTTAAAGGTAACAGGATTATAATTTAATACGCCAGACGCGCGTTTCGTCTACATAAGACTCATCAGTGACGCTCAGATCAAAACAGTTAAAATGCCAAACAATAATTCTCAGCTCATAAAATTTTACAAACAAACGCGTCCTTAAATAATTCAAAGAAATTGAGACTTATAATTCTTACCTTAAATAATAGAGATTAATTATAAAGAAATACAAGTCCCTAGAAATTTTCGTTGAACTACCATATGTGTAATAGAAAATTTCAGTAAGGTCTAGATCACTCGCCTGCCGATAGAGCACCTGCTGATATAGCACCATCAGCTGGCGATACGGCACCTTTTTTGAAAAAATTGATTTGCCTCCCTTTGCACAGTGTCTTAAGTTTTTAGAGAAATAACTATTTGCTTCTCATTTTAACCTAATGTAAAAAAAATTGTCGGGATTTATTTGAATAAATACTTTGAAAATTAAATTATTTTTATATTGGGTTTGTAGTATCTCCTTTAGATCTAAACACAATGTAAACTATAAGCTTACAGAATAAGATTTAATGTCCGTTCTAAATATTTTTTGACACAACTCACAAATAACGATGCCTGCCCTGTCATATATATGAATGAAGTTCTGGATAGGGTGTATATATATATATATTAGAGGATGATGGACAAAGACAACAGAATTGACACAAAAAGGGAATAAAAAACAATAGGACAAAAATAGAGAATAATTTATGTAAACTACAACTTCAAGACTAAAATGTAAATCTCGTTCTAATTAGACAAATAATGGTGCCTGTCATACACATGCATGAAGGTTTGGATGGGGTATTGATATAAAAGAAAGTAATGGACATAGAAGACAGAATTGAACAAAAATGAAAAGATAATAATTTAGGGGAAAAAAAGAAGATGTGGTATGAATGCCAATGACACAACTATCCAAAAGAGACCAAAATAACTCGGAAATTAATAATTACAAAAGTGTAGGTAAACTCACAGCCTTCAACAATGAGCAAAGCCCATACCGCATAGTCAGCTATAAAAGGCCCCGATAAGACAATGTAAAACAATTCAATTGAGAAAACTAACGGTCTTATTTATAATAAAAAAAATGGACGAAAAATAAATATGTTACACGGAAACAAATGATAACCACTGAAGAACAGGCTCTCGACTTGGGACAGGCACATACATAAAGTCTGTATTAGTTGCTATGTTCTGTGAACCATGAAATTAGGGTTGAAACTATAATTCAACATACAATTTAGAAAGACCATGTCATAAATAAAATTTCACTGAGTCTCAAGTTTGATGTGACTTCATCTTCATCACAAACTACCTTGGCCAAAATCTTTATCCGGGGAATGTTCTGTTTTACACAATCATATTATAAAGTTCAGTGAACCATATAATTGAGATAAAAAATTAATAAAATGTTGTTATCTTTGATATTCATGTACATGTATATGATACGAAAAAATGAACACACAATTACATCATGATGTCATGACAACAGCTGTTTGCATAATTTAAGAGCATATCAAATAGTTCAAGTCAATGCAAGTGAAGACAGATAATAAGTATCACTAAATGTTTGAATACATTTTTGACAAAAGCTAATTGCAAGTTTGACACACATTTCTTGGGTTTTAATTTTGACCTACGTTTTGTACTTTATTTTTAAGCAAAAATATGTAAACAGTATGTGCTGTAAACAATATAAACATGACTAATGTAAAAATAAAGAAATTATCACTGTCAGAAATATACTGTTGGATATGCCCTTAATATTTAAGATATTGCAGAAGAGGAGGCAATAAGTTTGTCTAAGATATACAAATTATACATATTTGTTTAGTCAAATGTGCTTTCTGAAAGTGGTAAAATAGAAATCAAAATCTGAAATTTTTTCACTTGCTCCATTTTCACCTCGACAACAATTCTAGCTGAGGCAATGTCAACTGTTTTGAAAATTTCTGAGGATGACATCTGATGTTTTGTATGTGAAAATCGGTTAGTCAAGGAAAATTATACACAGTTTTGGATATACATAGCAGCTAAACAAAATAGAGACTAGAAAGAGTAAGTGTCACTCATCTAGGTATATGTACATCTTCAACAATGAGAACTGCAAACCAAAAATTTTAGCAAGTGAAAGATACTGCAAACTTTGTAAAGATAAAGTGGAAGATGAAGTTCATTTTCTTTTATATTGTCCTCTATATAAAGACCTTCGAGAGAAGTTTGATATTTTCAAAAACCTTAATATATAATGATGATGATATTAAATCAACAATTTATTTACTTAACCCAGTAAATCTGGTTGACAACAGACAAATATGTAATTATTTAAATCAAGCTTTTGAAGTTCGTAATAAAAATCTAATGTCAGTTGGTCTACCATAAGTATAATACTGTGAAATACTGTAATAATATATATAATTTAGTACTTCACATTTTTTCTTTATGTTGTATTTGCATAAATTGTTATGCTTAATGTGTTTGTATCTTGGAAAACGCATTGTATCATATGTGCTTTGTCCAATAAAATATTTGAATTTGAATTATTAAATTTTTCACCCATATTGTATGGATTGGATATAGACGTTTTATAAACAGTTATTTAATCAGAGGGAAAACTATTGGCGAATTGTCGTTATAATTGTATATATATATATGTCGTGTACAAGTTGCGATTTTGTACAGGTTACAACATGTACAAAAATATTGTACATATCATAACTTGTATAATGCAAAAATACAAGTTATAACATGTACAAAAGTACCTCGCACATGTTTAACATGTACAAAATATTGCTTTAAAAAGGTTTTAACTTGTACAAAATCGAAAAATAAGAATATGTTTCCATTATCGCAACAGATGTTATTGACCTCAATATAATTTCCATAACTTTTTTTTTTATTCCTTCATGTTAGTGTTTTTTGTCCTTTTTTAAACAGTTAATGTCCAGGTGTCGGTATGATTTTGAAGCATTCCAAAGACCTGTCATAAGACATATCTAAGCACATGTCTTATGATCCTCTTATTACTATCTATGGACATATCTTTATTTGATGAAGTATGACTGTGAGTGTCCACTTTGAATTAGGCAATAGTTAAATACTTTCATCCTAGTAGACACTATAAGACATAAGAGGACAGCCAGGACAGATGTGTCTACAAATAAAATTGAGAATGGAAACGGGATATGTGTCTAAAAGACAACAACCCGCCCATGGAGCAGACAACTTCCAAAGGACACAAATACATGCTTTCAAAGTAGAGGATATATATTTAAAACATCAAAATGGTATTTGCCTCATGCAATAACCTTATAGTTTATAAAAAAAAATGAGTTATAAATTTATATAAGTCATTCTGAAGGCCAAACATTTTGAAGAGTAGATCCAAAGATATTGATAATGAAGCGTGGTCCAATGAAAACTATTTCAGCTCTCTCTTGCTTTTAAGGAGTAAGCGTATAAGACATTGTTTTAGTCTTCGCATGCTATAAAACGAGAGGGAGGAGTATTACCCAAAACTATTAAGCATCGCTCTTAAAAAAATTGAAAGAATTTAGTTACTAGTATCTTATGTAATTGGCATTGAAGAAATGCAAGCTTTTAGTTAGTAAATAGTGTAAAACTTATTTAAGCCATGCTGGACTACATATAACATACAATTACATGAAAACACATTTTGCCAACATAAGTCATTAAACATATATTTCTGAAACTTTGTGATCATTGCCCTCTATAGAAAAAGACACGTCTGGCCTATTTATTGTTGTTCTTTATGCATTGGTGAATTTAAATGTATATTTTACTTCATTAAGATTTCTCTTAAATTTTGTACAAGGTAAAACCATTTTTAAGCAACATTTTTTACAGGTTATAACATGTACGAGGTACTTTTTTTACATGTTATAACTTGTTTTTTTGCATTATACAAGTTATAACATGTACAATATTTTTTTACATGTTATAATCTGTACAAAATCGCAACTTGTACACGACATATATATAACATGAATTGATAACGTTAACTTCACTGAGAGTTAATCATCTGTTAAGTTTCTCAATAATAAAGCAATCAAATCAAATGTAAATAAAATGCAATCTAATGTCCACTTATATAAATATCAAGACAGGGATGTAATAAAGATGTCATTGAGGTAATTAAATGTCTTCATTAGCTGACAACTGTAACAGGTGCTCATCTCTGACCACTATGATTATGATAAGCACCATGTATGCAACCGAATACAAAATAATTATACTTGTTTCACTTGCATAAACTTTAATATTAAGGGTCTGATTAAGATTTTGTAGAAGTTTTGGCTGTTATCAAAAAGGTGCGTGAATGTGCAATAGACATAAAAATTTTAAAAAAAAACTGTCCATAAGAGACAAAATGACACAGAAATGAAAAGTCTACATAGATTATATATTTAAATTTAAACTACGTGAATAATGCCTGCTTAACCATACACTCGTGCAGTTCAACCTACAAAGTTTTATGGTAATGATGTGTGTTTAACCCGCATTCAAACCCAAATTAAGAAATGGCGTGTTGTCCTTTTACCGCATTTATGACAAATGTTCTCCAGAAGAAGAAAAAACTGCATTTACAATTGGTAAATAAATTCTTGGTTCCTCTCTAAATCAACAAAAAATGCACCCATACGAATCGAAACCGGGTGCTTCGAACATTTACCAATGCATGAAATGACTTGCTTTATGTGTGAAAATAAAACTGAAACTGAGGAACATAATATATATCTTTATTTACCAAAGTCATAACAACTATAGGCATACAACATATAAACTACACAAGTATACATAGATAGCAGAAGGTAATGTGTTAAACATATTACATCATGTTAGATCTTAATTTTTGTGCACGAAATATAAATTTACCCAAATTACATAATTCTTTAAGATTATTAGAACTCATTAATTGTATATATTTATACATAGAAGGTTTTCTCCAATAATATGGTTTTATAAAATAAGATCTAAGACCTTGATAAGTAGGACATTTTAAAATAAAATGCATCTCATCTTCAATGTCGTTTTTACAAAAACTACATATTCTATTACTTCTTGGAATTGCAGAATAGCGCCCACATTCTATAGCTAAATCATGACTACTAAGTCTTATTTTGGTAATACATGTCTTATAAATAACTGGTATTGGTTTACATAAATAATTTTGTAAACAAAAATTTTGAACCATATATCTATAACTTGTACATTTAATTAAATTATTCATTTGGCTGTCAAAATCTTGCTTCAGACAATCAAACAGGCGTTGTTTAATTATCAAGTAAAAACTACTGGAGAGCTTACTATCTAAAAATAAACCTTGATTATACCAAATATCACCTAAACCTATGCTGAGCAACTAATTTTTAATAAAATACAACCAATTTGTCTTATTATTTGGACATTTTTGTAAATCGTCATATAAAAAAAAGTAACAGTTTTTCAAAATACAGTTTGTAGTACATAACAGCTTAAACCAGTATTTAAACATTCGACATTTTCTGGTGTGCAATAATGGTAATCTACCTAGCTCATAGTACACCATGACATTACTAGTAGAGCTTTTTACTTTCATAATATTTTTACAATAGCCCAGATGTATCCTTTCTATAGCTGGTGCCTTGTGAGCACCCCAAATTTCACAACCATAACAAAGTACACTGTTTATATAAGTATCAAAAAGTGAAAGTAAAGTTACAAAATTCAAATATATATCTTTTACAGTGGAGATCAGTTCTAACCTCTCATTAAATCTGTCAGAATCTGTCAGGAGAACTGTTCTAGAACAGTACGTAGAACTGTCAGCCTGACACCTTTTAGTCAGTTCTAGGTTAGAACTGTTCTAGCTAGAACTGACTTGGTCAGTTCTAGCTAGAACTGATTTGGACAGTTCTACCTAGAACTGATCCTGACAGTTCTACTCTAGAACTGATCCTGACAGTTCTACCTAGAACTGACCAAATCTTTGGTCAGTTCTACTTCTAGAGCAGTTCTGCGGTTAGAATTGATTACAAATTCTATGGCTAGAATTGATTTATTAATAAATTCTACGGCTAGAATTGATTTAAAAATTCTACGGCTAGAATTGATTTACAAATTCTACGGCTAGAATTGATTTATAAATCCTACTGCTAAAATTGATTTATAAATTCTACGGCTAGAATTGATTTATAATTTTTAAGAAATCTTTGACTAAATATAAAGGCTTCGACAAAATAGCGATTAATATTATAAAAAGTTTTGCTATTTTGCCAGTTTTATTTCAAATTTTTCGTCGGCAAGAGAACATGTTTACTGACCCCGCCATATTCTGCATGTATGTGACTGTTCCAAGTCAGGAGCCTGTTATTCAGTGATTTTCTTTTGTTGATGTATTACATAAATTATTTGTTTTTCTTTCATTTTTTGAAGATAAATTAGGCCGTTAATATGGGGGGGGGGGGGCATTATTATTTCAATTGTTTTACATTTGTCATTCCGGGAGTCAGGATGGCTCGTTTTAAATAACAAAATTATCTGATCATCTATAATGTAATACGTTGTTCCGGCGGATCCAGCAGTTTTAAAAGGGGGTGGGGGTGGGGGTCCCAACCCAGGAAAAAAGGGGGGTCCAACTATATGTCCTCATTCAAATGCATTGATCGTCAAAAAAAGGGGTCGCCCCCTCTGGATCTGCCATCGATCCACTATAAACTTAAACTGACCATATTTGATTTCTTCATATAAATCTATATGCATTTAGCTGCACACTGCAGGAATCCAGTTTATTTTTAGGCAAGGATACCAATTATATTGGCAAACATTAAATGATTTCAAAATTTTATTTGCAATCAATTTATAATACTAGCATGTCATCATTTAATTTAAAATAATGAATCTTAAACAAATGTGATATCTGTTTACGAGTAGTTTTCATACCTCGGACGGACCTGTTATACAAAAATCTTTTGACCGCATCAATCTAAACTGACCTTATTTGCTCTTTCTATCTGCAAATCTATATAGCTGCACAGTAATTCAGTTATAATTTTAGGTCAAGAGGGACTGTAATATACAAGTTACAGCAATATTGGAAAAAAAATGACCTCAAAATTGTGTTCGCATGAATTTAAAGTGCCAGCATTCAATTCTTTTTATTCAAAGTATTGAATCGTTAACAAATATCAGTAGTTTTCATACTTCAGACTGAGTCGGGTTATAAAATCTTTTGACCGCATCAATCAAAGCTGACTATGTGGTATGGGCTCTGCTCATTGTTGAAGGCCGTACAGTGACCTATAGTTGTTAATGTTTGTGTCATTTTGGTCTTTTGTGGATAGTTGTCTCATTGGCAATCATACCACATCTTCTTTTTTATATATAAACTGACCTTATTTGCTCTTTCTTTCTGCAAAGCTATATAGCTGCACAGTAATTCAGTTATAATTTTAGGTCAAGAGGGACTGTAATATACAAGTTACAGCAATATTGGAAAACAATGTGCTCAAAATTTTGTTCGCATAAATTTAAAGTGCCAGCATGTCCTCTTTTTATTTAAAGTATTGAATCTTAAACAAATATCAGTAGTTTTCATACTTCAGACTGAGTCATGTAATAAAATCTTTTGACCACATCAATCTAAACTGACCTTATTTGCTCTTTTTTTCTGCAAATCTATATAGCTGCACAGTAATTCAGATATAATTTGAGGTCAAGCGGGACTGGAATATACAAGTTACAGCAATATTGGAAAACAATGACCTCAAAACTTTGTTCGCATGAATTTATAGTGCCAGCATGTCCTCTTTTTATTCAAAGTATTTAATCGTAAACAAATATCAGTAGTTTTCATACTTTAGACTGAGTTGTGTAATAAAATCTACTGACCGCATCAACTAAAACTGACCATATCTGCTTTTTTTATGCAAGTCTATATAGCTGCACAGTACTTCAGTTATAATTTTAGGTCAAGAGGGACTGTAGTATATAAATAACTGCAATATTGGAAATTAAAGACCACAAAAAAAAAATTCATCGATTGAGAGTGCCATCATTTTCCTACTTTTATTCAAAATATAGCATCAGAAACAAACATCGTTAGATTTCCTATCTGAAATTATTTGTCTGCATCAATCAAACCTGACCATATTTGACAGCATCAACCAAAACTGACCATATATGACTACATCAGCCAAAACTGACCATATTTGCTCTTTTTTATGTACTGTAATTAACTCTTGTATATATAAGAATTGATTGTACATGTATAATACAAATGATAGAAATACATTGGAACACCTTATTTCTTTTGCATCAATTAACAGTGTCAGCGTGTCCTCTTTTTAATAAAAAATATTGCATCATAAACAAATTTCAGTAGTTTTCATACCGAAGACAGACTGGTATAACAAAATTGTGTGTCTGCAGCAACCAAAACTGACCATATTTACACTTTATTATGTAAATCTTAATATATAGATAATCATATAGCTGCATTGTAAATCACTTATAAAATTGAGAAAGGAAATGGCGAAAGGTGTCAAAGCGACAACAACCCTACCCAGGGGCGTAGCTACCAAAGAGCAGACAACAACCAATCACGATGGATAGTATAATTCAAATGACAGCATGTCCTCTTTATATTCAAAATATTGAAATTTGAATTGCTAACAAATTTCAGTAGTTTCGATATATCAGACTGAGTTGTTTTAATAACAACATTATTTGACCGCATCAACCAAAACTGAACATATATACTTTATCATGTAAATATATACATGTATGGCCTCATTGTAAACCAATAATATTCCTATGTCAGGATAGATACTGCATGATAAAGACAATACCAAATTTCAAAATAGATTTTAAGCGCGCCCTTATTTCCTCTCTGTATGGATTATATTATTTATTAAAGAAATGGCTGTAATATTTTTTCTGTCTATGAAGAAATAACATAAAAAATTTGGTGCACACTGAATAACGCGGGTAGCAGGATTTTTTAACAGTGTGCATGCACCACATTTTTTTATGTTATTTCAAATAGACAGAAAAAAATATTAATCATTTTTTATAATTTAATTCTAACTTCCAATTTAAACCTTGGCAAACCATGAAAAAACGTTGATGACGATACGGTCACATGACTAACTTTTATCTATGGGCTGATAACAAAATAACGTCAGCCAATCAGAGACCCGTTACATCCAAAATTAAATTATTAAATAATGAATCGTCACAAAAGTTACTTTTTAAGTCAGTGTAGTTCATGATGTTTTTTTTTTAAACAGAACTATTTAACGGCATCATCCAACACTCTGAGCCAACACTTCATGACTGATTCATATACTTTATTTTAAAATGAAAAGTACATGTATGAGAAGTTCTCTTCTTGGAATAATTTGAAGGAGGAAAATGATTGGTTTTGTTTGTAGCCTATCGTCCAGTGGCAAATGTTTCATTCATGTTCACATTGAGTATATTTTTTTGACGTTCCAACTTCCACACTCCCAGATTATTTACGATATAATGCAAATGTAGCCTACATAGTTTTTTTACGTTTAACAACACTTTTTTCGTTAAAATATCCCATTATTCATCCACTGTACAATTTTCGTTTGAACATTTGTCAAAACAGAATCTTAAATCATGAATGTAAATCCAAGGTAAACAATTCAAGGTGAAACTTCCATGAATCAAATGCAGAGTTTTATGAAGAGACTGTAAAAGACGGGGAACGAAGATGCAATCTTATAAAAATGTTTCTCCGATGAGTTGGATAACCTTCAATTCACTTCGATATTTGTACATGTAACGTTTGATTAGTAAAAAATATAGAAAATCTGCTATTAAATAGCAAAGTAATTGGAAGTGATTTATTTCTTCTAAATTCTAAAGTGCCCTTACTGTAGTGACGTCATTTAGAACTGTTCTACAGTCCTGACTGATTTAGTCAGTTCTGCTGACAGTTCTACGGTTAGAACTGATTTGGACAGTTCTACCTAGAACAGTTTTAGACAGTTCTACCCTAGAACTGATCCTGACAGTTCTACCTAGAACTGATTTAGTCAGTTCTACCTAGAACTGATCCTGACAGTTCTACCTAGAACAGTTCTTGGGTAGAACAGTTCTAGCTAGAACTGTTCTAGGACAGGTTAGAACAGTTCTATGACAGATTATTCTGACAGTTCTAATGAGAGGTTAGAAGTGATCTCCACTGTACATTTCTCCTTAAGGCAAACACAGCCTTTCTACCCTGTTCTGAGAGTTTCTGCTGTAACACATTATATTTACCATTAAAATTTAACAAAATACCAAGATAACTAAACTTATCTACAACTTCTATTTCCTGGTTATTATAATACCATTTTTCATTGTCATGTATTTTACCACCCTTTCTAAAAACAACAATTTTCGTTTTTGCTATATTCACACTAAGTGACCATTTGGAGGTATAATCATACAAAGTATCAAGTAATGTTTGTAACCCAGATACAGTTTCTGAAAAAATAACCATATCGTCAGCGTACATTAGTAAAAATAAATTTAGTTCCTTCATCTCATAAGGAATAGAGTCACTATTTATAAAAGCCATTTCACAATCATTGACATACATAGAAAAAAATATCGGTGATAAGACTTCACCTTGCATCAAACCTACTTCATTAGTAAAATAATCAGAGTTGAACCCATCAACACTTACACAAGAAGTTACATTAGAATACATTGCTTTGATAACCATTAAAAATTTACCTTGTATTCCAATTTTTGATAGTTTATACCATAACATATATCTTTGAACAGTGTCAAAAGCTTTTGTGTAGTCTACAAAACAACAATAAAAACGATTTTTGGCTGATAAAGATTTGAAAATTAATGATGTAAGAGCAAAAATAGCATCTACTGTACCCAGACCGGGGCGAAAGCCGAACTGGGCATCGGTCACAATATCAAACGTTTCCGACCAGTCTATTAAACGTTGATTGAGAACGGACGTAAACAACTTTCCAAAATTACTGACTAAACTAATCCCTCTGTAGTTGTTCGGATCAAGCACATTGCCCTTCTTGAATATAGGTATAAGTATGGCTTTAGCCCAGTCCGTAGGGAAAATTCCGGACTGTAAAATTCCATTAAAAATGTACAGTAATACAGGCATAAACACATCTTTGTATTCAATAAAATATTCGTTAAGAATTCCATCAACTCCATGACTTTTATCACGTTTAAGGTTACGAATAGCTTTCAAAATGTCATTTTCTGTAATTTCTCTATCAAGTTCCTCATAGACGCATTCACCATCAGTGTTATTAAATTGGCTGTCGTCCAGTACAGCATCTGTGTCTGATGAGCACAATGACTTAAAATGTTCATGGAACAACTTTAATGGTACAGCATGTTTAGGAGACGCTTTCCTTTTAAATTTCTTGTAAAACAATTTTGGGTTTGTAAGTCTCATTATGTCTAACATGTTTCCTTCGGTGCGCATATACTCTCGTTTCAGGCGACGTTCTAGTGTTTTATAGTCCTTTTTCGCTCGGATTAAATTACTATGGTTCAGTTGTGATTTTAGTCTATTAAATATATTTAAACATTTTATATAGCGGCGATGAAGGTCTTTACAATGGGCGTTAAACCAAGGTTTATCATCACAAATATTAGATCTGTCAGATTTATAATTGTTTGACCTCTTTTTAAAAAATGGTGCCATAATGACATTTAACGTACTAGTGAATTCGGCCAACGAATTGTCGAGTAATTGCTGCCCATCAAAGTCAATGCGTTCACGACACATATTTATCTTTTCCATATTATTCAGTAAACAATCTCTACATTGTTCTTTTAATTCATCATTCCATTTAAATTTGTCCTGCGACAGATTCTCTCTGGTTTCATCATCCGGATACAGTGTTGAATTTTGTTTGTTACACAGTAATGAAAGTTGTATATGTAGAAATGCGTGGTCGGAAAAAGTTGTAAAATTAGACACAATAAGTTGACGTACTATCGGGAAAAGTGACACTGGGACTAATAGGTAGTCTATAACGCTCATTCCATTCGCACCACAAAATGTAAAATCATTCGCAAAACCATTTTTATGCCGGCCATTCAATATTCTCAAACCCGAGGCTTTACATAGCGAGATAAGTTTCGGACCATAGCAGTTCGTATTGTTGTCAGGATTATTTCTTACATTGAGTTCTATATCAGCAGAATAATCAAAAATATCATCAAGTCTACTCCTTATAGTAGTATGAATACTATCGTTACTCACAAAGTCATCTATTGCCCCAGTTCGGCTGTTTGTATCACCCAAAAGTATAACATCACCAAGTGAAGAGTAAAGTTCAATACTATTTTCTAAATCAACAAATAAATCACAATTATAAAGTTTATAAAAATTCGATTTGACAGGGGGTATATAAACGCAAGCAATAAATAAGTTTTTATCACTTGTAACAATATCCTTTTCAATATTCAACCATATAATTGTATCATGAATACATGTTTCAATAGAAATTTTATTAGAAAAACACTCTTTTATTAAAATTACAATACCTCCTCCTTGAGTAGATTTAGACTTGCGTCTAGCATACAAAAAACAATCATAACCAGGAATAGAAAAACTAAAATCATTTTTAAACCAACATTCTGTAAGAAAAACTATATCATATGTGCAAATAAAATTCAAAAATGCAATGTTATCAAGTTTATTTTGAATACCACCATTCACGTTCCAAGAAATTACTTTCAAATTGTCATAGTTTTTTGAATGAGACACAAAACCTCCAACGCTATCCTAGTCTTCTTTGGTAGTAGCCTGCTTCTCGTCAGTTTGATGAGTTGTCTTGTCAGTACATGTATCAACATCGATCTTCTCATTCGGTATCTGAGTTTCCGTTTTCGGTAAGAATTGTTTGTGCTTAATCTGATCGAAAAGCTCGTTATTTATATACAGTTTATCTCTGATCATCACTGCTTTAGCTTGTTGAGCACGAGCTTCTCTTTGAATTGGGAGCAATTGTTTTCTTTTAGCGAGAACAGCTGGTGTATACTGTACACTGAGACCGAACGGAGAGCTCTTCAATTTGTAAGCAGATGACTTCACTACCTCACGCTGTTTAAAATTGTCAAAAGTTGCAATTATTGGCCTTGGCTTGTATTTGCTATTCATACGTCGAACGCTGCGGAAATTGATATTTGTCTTAACATCCATTTCATCGCGAACGAAACCACTAAGCAGATGTTGGACATCCTCACCTGGCATGTCTACAATACCGTAGAATATTAGATTGTTTTTTGTAGCCTCATATTGCAAATCGGACACGGTAGACTTTAACTCGCTGTTTTGTTTATGTATTTCAGCTATTTCTTTCTTTAATTTCGACCCCTTTCCTGGACTACCAGAACCCCCAGATGCCTGTGCAATCCACAAACTATCCTTTTCTGCATTTAATTCGTCAAGTTTGATATTAAAACTGTCACACGTATTATTTAATTCAGATACTTGAGTAGTGAGTTTTTTAACATCAGATTCGGATGTTTTTACCCTGGTGAATAAACTATCAACTGCCTCACAAAGACCGTCAAATTTATCCAGTTTTTTATCCATACTTTCAAGTTTACTCAATCTAGAATCAATAGAACTGATGCTGTACATAATATGACTGAGAATACTACTATCCGCAACGGGCGGTGTAAATTGGCTAAAATGCACAGGTTGGGGTCCAGAAAAAGGGGGAGGATACGGATACGGATATGGTGTGCTGCTTTGCTGTTTTTGGTTTTGTATGAAATTGTCAGGTGTCATCTGGGACGAAATATTTCCTTGTTCACTATAATCGACTGAATTACTAGCCTTTTGTTGTTTATTTTGTTTTTTATTTGATTTCTTGTATGGCTGTTTGGAAGTTAAATCGAACGAAGAATCGGTATTCTGTGACGAATCCATAAGCTTGCGTTTTGTGCTTGGTTTTGTCTTCTTCCTAGTCATCATTTAAAGTTCAATATTAATCTCTATCGTATTTATCTTTAGCAAGACTGTGTAATGTAATTTCAAATGAGACACAATGTAAACAAACAAACCAGGTACTGTCGTGGTTGGGTGTACTCCAACATGTACTAATTGAATGTCCGCTTTATGACGATTTAAGGAACATATTACTTTATTGATAAAAAAGCAACGAAACAATAGGTCTCATGGGAAACGTATCAATCGAAATCAACGAGTTAAACATCGTATAAATTATACACTTGATAATTTCCTATCTATATTTAAAAATAATGGTAGGTACCAATTATTATGTAAACTGGGTCAAATACCCATTAGAAAATTACACGATATTTTCAAAGAGTGTGACACCATCTCATTCTTCAGCCCACTGTATGAATATTCTCGTATAATTACAGCATTTTGCCACCATAGGCTGTTCCCACGTATCGACAAACCTGAAGATCATAAACGCCATTTTTTGAAAATTAAATATATTAGCAGTCCTCCGCCGTTTTTGTATGAGTATGACATTATAGGTTGTTCTATATTATCAAAATAGGGAGGTATAAAGTTTTGAACGGTAGAGTCATTAAATATACTAGATAAGTTGATAAAATCAATACATCTGCTAATCGGCGGAGGACATTTGAGCTCATTGATAGGACATTTGAGCGAAAAAAAATAGGACGTTTGAGCGCCAAAGTAGAACCCATTTCAGCGCCAGAATTTCAAAGACCATTTTGAATTTAGCGAAATAATTTTAACCCTTTTTAGAAAGCAAATAATATTATACTAAATTAAAAAAATGTTTTATAGACTCAAGACAGCACAATATACAACAATATAAAACATGTCCATTAAAATTCAGCACTAATGTTAAAAGTCAGTTCTAGCATAGAATTGCATTAAGAACTGCTTTTTCTCTATATCTTTTCTCGATCGTGGTGCACATTTCTCTTTACTTCGTACCTTTATATATGTTGTTGTTTGTTATGGGCTATCGAAAATACAGGTGATCGGATTAATCCGTCGCTTAAATGGGCTCTAATGTTGGTGCTCAAATGTCCCCTAGTAGTTTTATTTTTTTCGCTCAAATGTCCTGCGCCCTACAAAAAAACCAGCAGAAGTTTAATTTTTAATTATACGTCGGTTACATCAGACGTGAATATAGATAGTAATACTCCCTCAACTTGAAACTGTGAATCGTCGAAGTTTAGATATGTTCTCTATGGCCATGTTACTACAAGGGACCTCAATATCGTCAAGGACAGAGAGGTTAAAACCTTTTTGAAAAAAGGACCAAAATATCGTCCTCCATCTAAAATAGATTGGAAAGAATGTCGTCAAGTCAGATGCTCTTTCCTCATTTTGTAAAAAATGGTGTAAACGGGAAAAATCTGACAAAAAAATCTCTTGATTCTTATTTAAAAAAATGTATGAATGTGACCAAGATAAGAGAATTTCACATTTTGAAAACAAGTGAAACTGCGAGCTACTGCTCACTGATGATACCCACGCCGCAAGTGGATAATATTAATAGTGTAAAAATATCCAAGTGTTCGGTAAACAGGAAGTTGTCGAGTGATGAATCTGAAAACGCATCACACGGTATAGCTGACTTATATAAATCCTGTAACCAAATTTCAGAAATCCTTGTATTGTAGTTCCTGAGAAAAATGTGACGAAAATTTTCAACTTGGCTATCATGTGTAAAATCATACAAGTGTTCGGTAAACAGGAAGTTGTCAAGTGATCAATCTGAAAACGCATCACACGGTATAACTGACTTAGATAAACCCTGAAACCAAATTTCAGAAATCCTTGTATTGTAGTTCCTGAGAAAAATGCGACAAAAAATATTCATGGGACGGACGGACTGACTGACGGACTGACAGAAGAACAGACAGAGGTAAAACAGTATACCCCCTTTTTTAAAGCGGGGGTATAATAATTTAGAACTGAATAATACAGTACATAATACACCTATTTCCAGAATAAGAAATAAACTTCAAATACTGTCAAAGCGGTTTGTGTTTGTACCGGCCGACAAAGCAGCCAACAATGTGGTTGTGGTATGACGAAAATACTACACGGACGTTCGTAGGAATGTAATTTTAAATTCATCTACATTCAAGTCCATCCGCTTCACAGAGAGTCATATAGTAAACAAACATATCACAACCGCATTAAAGCTTAAGGCTTCTTCTAAACATTTGAAGGTCCCTACTATGTATTGGCTACCTAAACTACACAAAAAAACATTTAAATATCGTTTCATCTCGGCTTCTAGTAAGTGTTCTACAACTAATCTGTCAGTGCTCTTAACTAGTTCATTAACGACCATTAAAGAGCTTATCATAAACTATTGTAATAAAATATATATAAACATAGTGGTATAAACCATTTTTGGAGTGTAAAAAATTCTTTGGATGTTTTAGAAAAATTGCGGGCTTTTGATGGTCCTTTTGATTCTGTTAATATTTTTGATTTCTCTACTCTTTACACTACACTTCCACACTATCTTATTAAACAAAAGTTTTCCTATTTAATTAAATGGTCGTTTGGTAAAGCTGAATGTAGATATATTTGCTGCAACTCATTTAAAGGATGAGAAAGTTAAATATGCTAAATATACTTACTGGAGGTGTGATGAGATGATTGAAGCTGTTAATTTTCTCCTTGATAATATTTACGTACGTTTCGGCAACAAAGTTTATTGACAGGTTGTGGGTATCCCCATGGGCACTAATTGTGCTCCTTTAATATCAGACTTGTTTTTGTACTGTAACGAGTCACAGTTTATGACTAAACTCAGTAAAGACCCGTCGAAATTGCATTTAATTGATAAATTCAACAACACTTACCGTTATCTTGATGATATTTTTTCGTTAAATAATCAAGAATTTTCTCAATATACTGCTGAAATTTACCCCAAGGAACTTACTTTAAATAAATCAAATGTATTCGGTAATAACTGTCCTTTCCTGGATTTAGATATTTCGGTTTAAAACGGGAAACTACACACTAAAATTTACGACAAAAGAAACGATTTTTCGTTCCCTATTGTTAATTTTCCATTTTTAGATGGTGATGTTCCTTTGGCACCATCTTACGGTGTTTACATTTCATAACTTGATCGCTATGCCCGTGTCTGTTGTGACGTTTTTAATTTTAACGAACGCAACCTATGTATTACTGGTAAAATACATTATTGAACCAGGGATATCGTTACCATAAATTACTTAAAACCTTTACTAAATTTTTCCATAGATATAAACATTTGGTTTTGAAGTTTGGTTGTTCCTGTAGAAAACTTATTTCAAACGGGATAGCACATCCTCATTTTTACGGAAATGTTGTTAACCGTGCCCGGAAATTTAGAAATGATCCATGTAAACTTGTTGCTCCTTTAAATAAACTTATTCTAAAGGTTACCTTTTCAACACTGTAATACGATCATTGAATGTTTTTTTTATTTGTATAAATATTGATTTTGTTATCAGTAGATTGAAAGCTAACTAAATATTACTAGTATGTTATATCATACGGTGTTTATATATCGCAACTCGTTCGGTTTGCCCGTGTGTGTTCTGATGTCATAGATTTTAACGAACGTAATCAATGCATCACTGGTAAATTGTTGTGTCAGGGATTTCGATACCATAAATTACTTAAAACTTTTACTAAATTCTTTCATAGATACAAAGATTTGATTAGTAAATTTGGCTATACCTGTAGAAAGCTTATTAAAAATGGTATTTCTCATCCTAAATTTTATGGTAATTTTGTACTTAAAGCGAGGAAATCACTATGTGATCCTTGTAAACTCATCGAACCTTTAAACAAACTTATAAGTAAGGGTTATCGTACCAATATTGTAATTAGATCTCTGAATATAGTTCACATTGGCACTAATATTGATTTTGTCATTAGCAAATTAAAACATAACTAAATTTCATTATCTTTTGAGGCGAGATGTATAGGGGACACAGCCACGTTAACTTTTATTTCTATAGAAGTCGCTCTTCACTATACTACTACCTGTCGATACGTTTATTTTTGGCATTGCACAAGTCATGTCTTCTTTGACTATTAATGACGTTAAAATACTCAATCCCTGTGATGTGTTTTAGTCGATTTTAGTCTCTGATGCATGATTTTTTACTATTAATTGGTTTTGGCTTTTAACTAGCTGTCAGTAACTGCGAGTACTCTCAAATCGTATTTTCTTGTTAATTCGACCTGTTGATATTGTTTCTAATGCTTTTTTGTCATTTTTTATTTATATGGATCTTGTCTGTATACCAGCTTTGATTATTTGTAATATCTTCAATTTTTCACTTATTCTTACAACATTTGTATAAACTTCAAGATTATAAAAAAACGGTTTTTTTCTGAAGTGAACATTGATTGGTTAAATATTTCTCAGTGTGTTTGAATTTGTTTGTTAGCCTTTTGGTCATGAATGTTTGTCTCTAATATTTAATTAACTGTGCATTTGTATTCAGATATCGCAGATCAAATTTATTCGTTCATTGTGTAATCATACGTTTTTTGATTGAGTTAAGTCTGCCAATTGATATTTTATCGTATGTGTTTCTATGTTGTGATGTTATGCTATTGTTTCAGAAAAAGGGAGAAGGTTTGGTCCCAATAAAACGTTTAATCCCGCTGCAAATGTTTGCACCTGTCCTAAGTCAGGAATCTGATGTACAGTAGTTGTCGTTTGTTTATGTAATATATACGTGTTTCTCGTTTCTCGTTTTGTTTATATAGATTAGACCGTTGGTTTTCCCGTTTGAATGGTTTTACACTAGTAATTTTGGGGCCCTTTATAGCTTGTTGTTCGTTGTGAGCCAAGGCTCCGTGTTGAAGGCCGTACTTTAACCTATAATGGTTTAATTTTTAAATTGTTATTTGGATGGAGAGTTGTCTCATTGGCACTCACACCACATCTTCCTATATCTATATACATATACACTTTCATAGATCTACAATCTGTCGATACCTGTAACTTGGCATTGCACAAGGTCATGGTCTTCTCTGGCTGTTTATGCCGTCTTTACACTAAATCCATTGTATGTTTGATGTGTACGAATTGAGTGTTTAGTCTAAGATGCATGATTTTTTATTAGTTGTTAGTGGCTTTGAACTAGCTGTCAGATAACTGTGAGTACTCTCAGATCTGTTCATTGTGTCTTTTTTGTCGGGATGTATAAGTACCCGGCCACGTCCACTTGTATTTTTTGTCTATCTGATGAGTAAAGCCTTTTTCAACTGATTTTTATAGTTCGTTCTTATGTCGTACTGTTATACCACTGTCCAAGGTAAGGGGAGGGTTGGGATCCCGCTAACATGTTAAACCCCCGCCACATTATTTATGAATGTGCCTGTCCTAAGTCAGGAGCCTGTAATTCAGTAGTTGTCGTTTATTTATGTGTTACATATTTGTTTCCGTTCTTTTTTTTACTTAAATAAGGCCGTTAGTTTTCTCATTTGAATTGTTTGTCTATCTGTCTTGTCTGTCTATCTATAAATCTTGTCTGTCTGTTTTGTCTGTCTGTCGGTCTATCTGTCTTGTCTGTCTATCTATCTATCTATTTATCTTGTCTATCTGTTTTGTCTGTCTATCTGTCTTGTCTGTCTATCTATCTATCTTGTCTATATGTCTTGTCTGTCTATCAATCTGTCTTGTCTGTCTATCTATCTGTCTTGTCTGTCTGTCTATCTGTCTTGTCTGTCTATCTGTCTTGTCTGTCTATCTGTCTTGTCTGTCTATCTGTCTTGTCTTTCTATCTGTCTTGTCTGTCTATCTGTCTTGTTTGTCTATCTGTCTTGTCTGTCTTGTCTTGTCTGTCTGTCTGTTGTTTGTCTGTCTGTCTGTTGTTTGTCTGTCTGTTCGTCCGTCCGTCCGTCCGTCCATCCATCCATCCATCCATCCATGGGTCATATCAGCAGGTAATGTCATAAGTAAAGAAAGGATTAATAGAGACACTTTCTATGGTGTCTTTATCGAGGGTCGTATCAGAAGATGATGTTTTAAGTAATGAAAGGTTCAATAGAGACACTTTCTATGATGTTTTTATCGAGGGGTCATATCAGCAGCTAATGTCATAAGTAAAGAAAGGATCAATAGAGACACTTTCTATGGTGTCTATATCGAGGGTCATATCAGCAGGTGATGTTATAAGTGAAGAAAGGATCAATAGAGACACTTTCTATGATGTTTTTATCGAGGGGTCATATCAGCAGCTAATGTCATAAGTAAAGAAAGAATCAATAGAGACACTTTCTATTGTGTCTTTAGGAAGGGGTCATATAAGCAGGTGATGTTATAAGTGAAGAAAGGATCAATAGAGACACTTTCTATGATGTTTTTATCGAGGGGTCATATCAGCAGCTAATGTCATAAGTAAAGAAAGAATCAATAGAGACACTTTCTATGGTGTCTATATCGAGGAATCGTATCAGCAGGTGATGTTATAAGTAAAAAAAAAGAATCAATAGAGACACTATCTAAGCTGTCTATATCGAGGGTCATATCGGCAGGTGATGTCATAAGTAAAGAAAGGATCAATATAGGGAGGGGTCATATCAGCAGGTGATTTTATAAGTAAAGAAAGGATCAATAGAGACACTTTCTATTGTGTCTATAGGAAGGGGTCATATCAGCAGGTGATGTTATAAGTAAAGAAAGGATCAATAGAGACACTTTCTATGGTGTCTATATCGAGGAATCGTATCAGCAGGTGATGTTATAAGTAAAAAAAAGAATCAATAGAGACACTATCTAAGCTGTCTATATCGAGGGTCATATCGGCAGGTAATGTCATAAGTAAAGAAAGGATCAATATAGGGAGGGGTCATATCAGCAGTTGATTTTATAAGTAAAGAAAGGATCAATAGAGACACTTTCTATTGTGTCTTTAGGAAGGGTTCATATAAGCAGGTGATGTTATAAGTGAAGAAAGGATCAACAGAGACATTTTCTATTGTGTCTATAGGAAGGGGTCATATCAGCAGGTGATGTTATAAGTAAAGAAAGGATCAATAGATACACTTTCTATGGTGCCTATAGGGAGGGGTCATATCAGCAGGTGATTTTATAAGTAAAGAAAGGATCAATTGAGACACTTTCTATTGTGTCTTTAGGAAGGGTTCATATAAGCAGGTGATGTTATAAGTGAAGAAAGGATCAATAGAGACACTTTCTATGGTGTCTTTAGGAAGGGGTCATATCAGCAGGTGATGTCATAAGTAAAGAAATGATCAATAGAGACACTTTATATGGTGTCTATAGGAAGGGGTCATATCAGCAGGTGATGTTATAAGTAAAGAAAGGACCAATAGAGACCCTTTCTATTGTGTCTATAGGAAGGGGTCATATCAGCAGGTGATGTTATAAGTAAAGAAAGGATCAATAGAGACACTTTCTATTGTGTCTATAGGAAGGGGTCATATCAGCAGGTGATGTTATAAGTAAAGAAAGGATCAATAGAGACACTTTCTATGGTGTCTATAGGAAGGGGTCATATCAGCAGGTGATGTTATAAGTAAAGAAAGGATCAATTGAGACACTTTCTATGGTGTCTATAGGAAGGGGTCATATCAGCAGGTGATGTTATAAGTAAAGAAAGGATCAATAGAGACACTTTCTATGGTGTCTATAGGAAGGGGTCATATCAGCCGATGATGTTATAAGTAAAGAAAGGGCCGAAAGAGAAACTTTATATATATTTATATATATATGGTTCATCTTTCACAAAAAAATACAGAAAGAATTGAGTATAATATTCATCATTTCTAAGCTGTATATATCGAGGGTTATATCAGCAGGTAATGTCATAAGTAAAGAAAGGATCAATAGGATCATGTCAGCAGGTGATATTTTAAGTAAAGAAAGGGTCAATAGAGACACTGTGTTTGGTGTCTACACGAAGGGGTCATATCAGCCGATGATGTTATAAGTAAAGAAAGGACCAATAGATACACTTTATATGGTGTCTATAGGGAGGGGTCATATCAGCAGGTGATGTTATAAGTAAAGAAATGATCAATAGAGACACTTTATATGGTGTCTATAGGAAGGGGTCATATCAGCAGGTGATGTTATAAGTAAAGAAAGGATCAATAGAGACACTTTCTATGGTGTCTATAGGAAGGGGTCATATCAGCAGGTGATGTTATAAGTAAAGAAAGGACCAATAGATACACTTTATATGGTGTCTATAGGGAGGGGTCATATCAGCAGGTGATGTTATAAGTAAAGAAATGATCAATAGAGACACTTTCTATGGTGCCTATAGGGAGGGGTCATATCAGCAGGTGATTTTAGAAGTAAAGAAAGGATCAATAGAGACACTTTCTATTGTGTCTTTAGGAAGGGTTCATATAAGCAAGTGATGTTATAAGTGAAGAAAGGATCAATAGAGACACTTTCTATTGTGTCTTTAGGAAGGGTTCATATCAGCAGGTGATGTTATAAGTGAAAAAAGGATCAATAGAGACACTTTCTATGGTGTTTATATCTAGGGTCATATCAGCAGGTGATGTTATAAGTAAAGAAAGGATCAATAGAGACAATTTCTATGGTGCCTATAGGGAGGGGTCATTTCAGCAGGTGATTTTATGAGTAAAGAAAGGATCAATAGAGACACTTTATATTGTGTCTATAGGAAGGGGTCATATCAGCAGGTGATGTTATAAGTAAAGAAAGGATCAATAGAGACACTTTCTATGGTGCCTATAGGGAGGGGTCATATCAGCAGGTGATTTTATAAGTAAAGATAGGATCAATAGAGACACTTTCTATGGTGCCTATAGGAAGGGGTCATATCAGCAGGTGATTTTATAAGTAAAGAAAGGATCAATAGAGACACTTTCTATGGTGCCTATAGGAAGGGGTCATATCAGCAGGTGATGTTATTAGTAAAGAAAGGACCAATAGAGACACTTTATATGGTGTCTATAGGAAGGGGTCATATCAGCAGGTGATGTTATAAGTAAAGAAAGGATCAATAGAGACACTTTCTATGGTGTCTATAGGAAGGCGTCATATCAGTAGGTGATGTTATAAGTAAAGAAAGGACCAATAGATACACTTTATATGGTGTCTATAGGGAGGGGTCATATCAGCAGGTGATGTTATAAGGAAAGAAATGATCAATAGAGACACTTTATATGGTGTCTATAGGAAGGGGTCATATCAGCAGGTGATGTTATAAGTAAAGAAAGGCTCAATAGAGACACTTTCTATGGTGCCTATAGGGAGGGTCATATCAGCAGGTGATGTTATAAGTAAAGAAATGATCAATAGAGACCCTTTCTATTGTGTCTATAGGAAGGGGTCATATCAGCAGGTGATGTTATAAGTAAAGAAAGGATCAATAGAGACACTTTCTATTGTGTCTATAGGAAGGGGTCATATCAGCAGGTGATGTTATAAGTAAAGAAAGGATCAATAGAGACACTTTCTATGGTGTCTATAGGAAGGGGTCATATCAGCAGGTGATGTTATAAGTAAAGAAAGGATCAATTGAGACACTTTCTATGGTGTCTATAGGAAGGGGTCATATCAGCAGGTGATGTTATAAGTAAAGAAAGGATCAATAGAGACACTTTCTATGGTGTCTATAGGAAGGGGTCATATCAGCCGATGATGTTATAAGTAAAGAAAGGGCCGAAAGAGAAACTTTATATATATTTATATATATATGGTTCATCTTTCACAAAAAAATACAGAAAGAATTGAGTATAATTTTACAAGATATTCATCATTTCTAAGCTGTATATGTCGAGGGTTATATCAGCAGGTAATGTCATAAGTAAAGAAAGGATCAATAGGATCATGTCAGCAGGTGATATTTTAAGTAAAGAAAGGGTCAATAGAGACACTGTGTTTGGTGTCTACACGAAGGGGTCATATCAGCCGATGATGTTAAACACACTTGTATCTAAAGTTTTCTGGCAACTGAAAAAAGAACCCAATGCATGCACAAAGAAATTTATTCTATTTTAAACAATCTAGGATGTTCAAACCTAGCTGGGGGAGGTTGTCAATTAAACAATGTTCACCAAGTATTAAACAACGAGTATTTGATCAGTACACACAGGATCAATCATAAAAAAATCATGATTCATCAAAACTAAAACTTTATCAATATTTCATAATTCAAATCAGCGTAGTTCTTATGTTGATATTCTAAGTAATATATGAGAAAGGTCATCTCTGTGTAAAATAAGATTGAGGGCACACAATCTTGCTATTGAAAAAGGGCGACATTTAGGTTTACCCACCGATGAACGAGTTTTTCATGTATGTAAATCGGTTGAGGTAAAAGATGGAAATCACTTTTTACTGAAATGTAATAAAAAAAATAACAACAGAATAAACTTTAAAACTATTATATTAAATATATTTCCTACATGTAGTAGTGAAAATCAGCCTAATACATGTAGGAAATTCTTTGAAAGGCCCGAAAGTGACAAGTCCTTATCTACATAATCTGGTATATAGAAATGTGAATTTGACTTCTTTTAAAACTATAAAATATTAAATTATGCTGTATTCATTGTTATAATGTAATGAACTATGTAATTGTGTTTTTGCCAATGAAGTATTTGTATTTGAATTTATTCTGATATAAGAGCAAAGTCCTGTAAGACCCCTTTTTAATATTTTGAAAAATGATGATATTTGCGTTAAACCCCAAAAGTGACTCAGGAACATGCAGAAATATTATCACTTTTGTCTTTGAACCGACAGTAAAGTCCCTGAGAATGTTGGGCGTTCTTTGGATGAATAAATACGCAGCCACGTCTAGTCAGAAAGGAGATTTTGCATCCTGTGTCTCGTGATGTGATAGAGTGCCAGGCTCTCTGCACGTTAATAACCCCTGGAGGAACTTCTACTGGCAGGGTCTGGAGGTGGGCTGTTGCAAGGCTAAATTTCAATTTCTCTATCCAATACACCCTTATTTACCAGTGTTATTTCAAGTTTGTCGACATTGATTTCGGCAAGGATTTGTATATCTTACTATACAAATCCTTGATTTTGGTTAAAGACCTTCTGGTTGTATTAAAGATTATTGATTTGATATCACCATGAGCATGCATGAAATATTTGATGCTGAACGTAAAACAAACAATATCAATAAATTTAATATTACTGTAACAGTGTAAATTAAATATACTTCTTCTGCTAATGTTGTGGGGGTATACAATACAATTCAATAATAATTTATTAACGTCTCACCATCAATAATACAGTATACACAATTCACATTATAAAAGGAAACCTATTAAAATTATTAATGCCATATGAGAGACGGATTAAAAAGGAACGGACATTCAGTCAATTTAGGAATAACAGTACTGCAGTACTGTTATTCCGATTCTAATGCATTACAAAAAGAAAAAATACGATAAAACTTGAAAAAAATGTCTAAATATGTCAAATGAAAAAAATCCGGGAAACTTCATGAATGATTTTGGCACAAAGACGTCATGGCTAAAGTGACGTCATACAATTGAAAACTTACTATCTGGACGTTATTACGTTACCTGTACGCTTCAAATTCGGATAAATTTTCACTGACTTTGGTAACATTAACAATCCAATTTCATATACAACAAATGTATATCTCAGCAACTAAAAGGTGTCAGATCATGCAAACTTATATATACTCTCAGAGTCTCAGTTAGTAACTCAGCTTCCAGACAAAAGAAGGTCACAGTGATCACATTTTACACTATTGATTTGTACTGTATTTTATATCTTAAATACAAAGTATATAGTCAAGACTGCCACTGGTTCTTATGTGCCACCATGACAATGAAGATAACTTTGTGATGTAGATAACTTATGTTTATCACAAACTTGGTCGCATGCTGCATATATGCAAATTTATACCAAAAAGAACAGTTCAACTGTATTGATTTAAGGTAGACAGTAAAGGTCACACCTATTAAATATACATGTAGACCTTGAATTTGCATTGGACACTATAATGCTGCCTATAGCATATATATTGTCAATTATTGCATGCCAAAGTGTCATTGTACACAAAACAAAAACCACTCAAAAGGATGTCCATCATATCCAGAAGCAATATAAAATGCATACCCATCAGCTGACCTAATTATTGCAATCACTTCAAAAACCTGGCCATATATCATATTATAAAACGCTTAAGGAGTACCTTTGTTAGTCAGGTATAATACAATCTTTTTAAATTGATGTTGTAATGCATGATTGGATTAATTTTGCACTCACTGAAATAATATATTGATTTAGTAGTTTATTTGTATATATTACACCTTTTCATTACAAATAATTTATATTTCAGGTAAATGCAGCATCAGAATATTCCCCAGGAAAGTTTACTCAGAGAGTTTGGGAAAGTATGAATAAGAAATTAGAGAGGGAAACAGATAACCAGAAAACAAAGATTTTAAAAGAAAAGAATTGCCACTATTAGTAATATGATATATCTGAGTGGGAGCAACATGTACTATTCAATATGGAAGGATTGACAATTTTGACTGAGAACAAAGTGAACTCTAATAATGCTATGACTATCAATCAATACTTGACTGAATCAGAGGAGTAAACTATTTACATATTTGTAAATATAACAGTTATATGTTTGCTTGATTATTGAGGCATTCAAAATAAAGAAAGTTGAAAAACCTTTGAAAAAGTTATAATTTCATAATTTTTTGGTTATGTAACTATGACAACTGAAATATATAATGTATCATCATTTTGCTTCATCAACTTAAATCATTTATTGAGGAAAAGGTGACAAAGTCTTTTTATCCATTTACTTGCACGACTGTTATCTATGAATCGATATTTAAAAAAAAAAATATTTGGTGATTTTTGCTAACTTCTCACTAATTTATTTTGCTCATTTAATACCACAGTAATGCTAATATAAGCTGCATTATAATATATCATAGTATTTGTTTACATTTACATAGCAGCCATGTGCTGTTGCTCTAAAATCATGGGATTTGATCTTCTATTGTCTGTTGGGATGTAACTCTTGCACATCAGAACAATGCAAAAACTTGAATTTTCCAACTTCGTGTCCTGTTGCCATGGTAACCATTGTTCATAGAAACAAAATAAATGTTCTCATTTCATTGCCTTGTGAAACTATATTATTCTGTGTTAGTTTAACAAAGAATATGACAACATATGTCACACTTTGGTGAAGTTTGGTCACCGATGATGAATGATATACAAAAAACTGCTGTTGATCACTGTCTCGTTAGGGGTCACAAAAACGTTTTTGGGGCAAAAAATAGTCTGGTGACCCATATTTTTTTAAATTTCTTTTCAAAGCTCATTGTAATGACCATCTTATGTCAAATTAAAAAAAATATTCATTGGACAATTTTTTTGGAAATTTAAGAAAAATAGAAATTTTTAACAAAATCTGTGTTTTTTTTTGTGGTGCAGTGTTGATGAAATTGTAGCCGAAATCAATTAAAATGAATAAAACTGCCATTATTTGTGTTTTATTTTCATTTTAAATAATAATTTTGTAATAATTGTAAAACAAACCTTTCAAAATACTTTCAAAGGCTTAAAAAAAATCCAGAGTTTCTACATCAGGTATGTATTTATGCATACACGTGATATACCAACTTTGGCGACCGTTACCATGGAAACGAGTCTGGTGACATACTATTTTTAACTCAAATTTTTATAGAGGCCATTGCATAGTATATGTATGCAAATTTAAAAAAAAATTCAATGGGGGGAAAAAAATTACTATATCTGTAGGGTGCCACCTTAAAACGTCGAATTCGAGGTAGGTGTTGTTTTATTTTTGATTATATAGTATAGTAATCGAACATTTGTTGATTCATCAATTCAAAATGGCTGGTCCATCCTTAGTTACGCCTGGTCAACTGTGGATTTGACGGCAACTTTTAGCCAATGAAAAAAATTGTTACATCCAAATTGCATTAGAATACATGCTCCTCCGTTTCAATTATATCGTCACAAACGAAACATTTTTTTTTATCTATTGGGAGACTCTCATAGCGTCCTGTATCCACCCGTATTGAGACAACATCACAGTGAAACTGAGAGTCAGTATATGTTGAATAATTGAATTAATTACTAATTAATAAAGCAAATCTTGGAACACAAGAAAAAAGATACTTACGTTACGCACGATATTGTTGCCACTCAGCGTTACACGACGTTCCCAATAAAACGACGATTTTGACGTTGTTCCATGAAAAATTTCAAACGTTGACCTTAAATTCTACTCATGTGAAAATGCCGATTAAAATAAAGAGATGTTCGAAGTTGCTTCTTTATATGGTTTTATTTTTTTCAAACCGGTGCAAATTCAAAATTCCATTGAATCAAAACAAAATTTTAGATACATGAACAATTTTTATTTTTTATGAAGAATTGTCTGCAACAATAGCACAAAATGACAATTTGATGTCTTGTAAAATGATTTAGATATATAAAAAGAAGGTGTGGTATGATTGCCAATGAGACATCTCTCCGCAAGAGATCAAAATGACACAGAAATTAACAACTATAGGTCATTGTATGGCCTTCAACAATCAGTTTCTTTTATATTTCTTAAAATTAAGCAATGTTCTCTCTGCCAGAAGACGTCTCCTATATTGGCTAGTAAAATTGTAAATATTTCGTTTCCTGTTTCTGTCTCTTTTCCCCAATTACACGTTTATACATTGTTGTTGTAATTTGATAATTTCGCTCCTTCAATTAGTATTCAAATGCTTCTTGATTTATAAAGTAGGAGTGTGGTCATTAGTAATTAATTAAATTTACGGTACCAATTTTCTTGCACCAGATGCGCATTTCGACAATACATGTCTCTTCAGTGATGCTCGTGGCCAAAATATTTGAAATCCAAAGCTTATATAAAAGATGAAGAGCTTTAATCCGAAAGGTCCAAAAAACAAAGCCAAAATCCGTGAAAGGACTCAGAGCTTTTCATGAGGGAGATACATTCCTTAATTTATAATACTTTCTAATATTTTGTAACAGCAAATTTTAATAACACAAAAAAATCTGTATTTTCATGCCAGTACCGAAGTACTGGCTACTGGGCTGGTGATACCCCCGGGGACTAATAGTCCACCAGCAGAGGCATCGACCCAGTGTAAGTAAGTTATCTCTTTGTTATACCTCTAGGGCATTGTCTTTTTGAAATATCCGAGTAAAACATTTCGATCTTATATGCATTAATTAATGCAGATCTGTATTTTATTTAATGCATATCGAACGAGAACTTTATTTTATATAGATCAGACCATTTCATGAAATTATGGTATGCCAAATATGCAAGAAAATTTGTTTACAGTTTAAACTTTATTATAACGCAAACGTCAAATTACGGTTACGGGGTTTCATTGAACATCTTAGATTGTTTCGGATTTTCTACCTGCAACTCAAACAAACATACATATCATATCGTTTTAAAGAAAATTTAATGTTTTTTCCATTCATACCAGTTTAATAACAGGTGCTAAAAAATTAAATATGGTAAAATTTCGTTTGATTAAAACAAGGATTTGTATAGCTATACAAATCCTTGACTAAAAACCTCTGAATTATTCTTTGTGTTATTTTGTTCATCGAGACATTTTATTGGACACGGGAAAAATGACGATGTTTTTAAAATAAGACCGCAGTTACATAATGATGACTTCAGATAGGTTCTTCGGGACATGTATAATTTTTTTGATATTATCGAAATCCTGCAATCTTACATAATTAATGTTAGCTGTTATTCAACTTAATTAATAAAGTAATAAAGTAACATGGCATTAATTTTTAATTTTAAACCCGTTAGTGTACAAAGGGAAGCAACTTTAGTTGTTCTACGTAGGGGTAAAATTGGCAGGTTAATGGTGCAAAATCAGCAGGTGCCATATCAGCAGATGAGTGATCTAGACCCGTCTCGAAAATTTGACGATATTAATAAATATTCACTCCAACTTATTCAAAATAATGTGCCTAAACAAAAAAATCATAACTTATTCCGTAATTAATGATAAGATCTTTTTTGGCTGATGATAAGCATCATAACGCCATTAAATATAAGTTTACACATACCAGTCTTTATGACAAGAACCCAAACGAAAAGAGTCTCATATAATATCCATCACCCTCACATATAATTTTTGCGATGTATGTTATCGCATTAAAACGATGTGAAATACTCTTAATTAATCGCATAAAGTTTCTGGTGGCATCATCTGATAAAGCTTTTCATCTATTCATTTCTAACAGACCCTTTACAAGCAAAGAAAACGTTTTGTCGTCTACAATTAAAATATTTTTACCAAAAAATAAATTTACCTTGTTTATAACAGACAAGAACAGCAAATAACAAAACAATCGTTGCCCTCAGAAGCATACTGTAATTGTTAAGTTTGAAAATCTTCACTATTCGATATCACAACGTTTTTGTTTAATGAGTTTCTTGTACAGTTGTACTATACAATTTCGAATTTCTTCTTTTTGTACATGAGAGAAAACAATGAATTTAATATGTTCTTTCCATACTCTGACGAGTGCCTATTCTGATTGGATGGAAATCTCTTTCAAAAAGAAAAAAGTTTTAATATCAATGAGTTTATTTTGACGCATGCATAAAAATACGGAAAAACAAATAAAATGGTTAATGCATGTATATATATAAAACAGCAGATGTGAAAAACAATTACAACAAGCATGTAAAAGGGAAATTAAAATCTGCATAGATTAGCTGATGTTTTTCGTATTTTGTATATTGTATATTTTGTTTTATAAACAGTCGCCGTTTCCATTTTCATTTTTTTGTAAATGGTTTTATATTAAACATAAATAAGTCAAGAATCAAAAATTAAAAAAAAATAAAAAAGATATTATGAAAAAATTACCAAATATTATTTACTAGTCAACAAAAGAAACAATACACGATTTTTTTTCAAATCAAAGATGAATTTTCCATTTATATGACCAATATTGAAGGTAGTAATATTTAATGACCATGGAACAACAAATCTGTTTAATAAAAAAAAATGCTTTCATGACGTCATTTGGAGAAATTTAAATATTTTGAAAAAATTTTCATAAAATAAAATTTTAAAAACAGAAGCTGCAACTTATGATGATAACCTCTCATTTAAAGGTAAAGACAATGTTTGCCAACAATTTTTTTTTAAAATCATACAGTTTCTTCGTTTATTTGTAAGGCAAAGTTCGGCCCAAAGAAAAATCGTTAACATGTATACATTTAAACATTGCTAAACTATATATTTTGAAATTTGAATTTCATAGACTAAAATATTCGCACAGATGGATTGAAAATTATGAAAAAGCTTCAGTACGTATAGCTTTATATCAATTTTATATAAATAAATCGAACAAATATTGTAGTAGGTTTTTATGTTGCAGAACTTATTTCATGAAAAAAAAAGTAATGCAAAAATAGAAATTCGTAATCAAAGTGTTATTTTTAGTAGCTATACACATTTAGTAGTGTGGTTTTTCTTTTTGATCGTATAGTTTTTTTAAAGCTATCTTACGAGAATTAGTTACGAAGCACATTTTCTCATTTGTCCAGATAGATAAATATAATCATAAAATATTCTTTACAGATGAATTGAAATACTACATTCATCCAAATCTGTACATTTTTGTTTTAATCTTTGGAAATATGTTGAGTAAGTGCCACGTTTGGTCCCGATTATAAAATTGAATGGTACAAGATAAAATATGTTTTAAGTTGTGTTAAAAACATGTGAGAAAGTAAAATAGAACTATTTGTGTCAAAGTTTTATTCCAAAGCGTTGATTTCCGCATCCAAAATAGGTCAAAATGAGAGATTTTGACGAAATTTGACAAAATTGACCGGATTTCAACCAAACTATGTTCCATTGGAGTTTCAACCAAATATGAAGAACTGGATCTACCACTATTGTGTTGAATACCTAAACTACATAAGTGTCATTATAAACAACGGTATATTGCTGGGTCTTCCAAGTGCTCCACGAAACCTCTTTCTAAATTATTTTACATCTATTTTATCAGGAATCAAAGACGGGCTAAAAAGTTATTGTAAAACTGCCTATTCTAGACGTTGCGTGAATCAGATGTGGATAATTAAATATTCCAAAGATCTTTTAAAGTACATACAATCTGACTCTCTTTCATCTTGTAATAGTTTTGAAACATTTGACTTTTCTACACTTTACACAAGTATGCCCATTCCAAACAAAAAGACAAATTGAAAAAGTTGGTATTGCTTTGTTTCATAAAAAAGAATGGCCAACCTAGATACAAGTATCGTGTCCTCAGGGAGGGATACATTCTACTTTGTAAAGGATCACTCTGATTCAAACATAAAATTCTCTGAAAATGACATTATTAGGATGCTTGATTTCTTGATCGACAACATATTTGTTACGTTCGGAGGACAAGTGCCAGGCACTTAATGATTATTTTAAACGACAAAAAAGTAAAATAACAAGAATACTGAAATCCGAGGAAAATTCAAAACGGAAAGTCTATGGTGAGTTTATATCCCTAATCAAATGGCAAAATAAAAAAAACCCGACAAAACACATAAAACGAATAGACATACATAACCTTTCAGCTGCATAATCTATTCAAAATTTTGTTACCCAAGTCAATACTCAGTTCGGGTTTTCATTTATATTATTGGTGTGTACTCTTGATTTACTCTATATAAACTTATTTACTATAAATCCTTACTGAACTGTGAATAAATGACGATTAATATGATTCATAGAAAAAACATATCAAATGAAATCTAAATGAATAAACTTTCATGGATTTGTATGTGGATATATAATTTAAGATATTTTTTATCAACGCCCCTTAACAAAACAGAATAATTCATTAAAAAAAATTGTTGGCCTTCTTAAACCCTAATAAAATAAATATTCGCTAATTACGCAAATCTGCAAAATGCTCTGCATTTCTAACGAACTAAAACGATCTTTTATAAGAAAGTCTTTATTTTCAAAAATCATTAAAAGAAATTCAATAGATATAGGAAGATGTGGTGTGAGTGCCAATGAGACAACTCTCCATCCAAATAACAATTTAAAAATTAAACCATTATAGGTTAAAGTACGGCCTTCAATACATGTTTTTCTAGTTTAATTAATTTGTGGAAAACTGTGCTACGTGGTCTGGTTGTTAAAAGATCGCCATGAATATACTTCTCATTCTGGTGTATTTATATTTATTAAATATTCAAAAGAAACCAACAGAAGTCAATTAAGGAATTCGATATACCAGATCAAAGATAACCCAAATTCGTTGAATTCCCTCGTAATGTTTCAAACGACTCCAGATAACCTTCGTTATACAAATGTAGAATTTGAATTTTGAATTGTTTTTGTTAAGGTTTTTTTTTTAGACAGTTCAACCGTCCAACGAATCTTCTATATTGTATGTAACATAGCCTGAAAAGTACCTTACTTTATTAAGCGAAGTCAGAAGGCCCAACATGCAACCAATTCTGTATGATGGAAAAAGAAAGAGAGTTCTTTAGTCTAAGATCAAAGAAACTTTAAATCTTTAATGACATTTAGATGATCTTCCATGCATTTGAAAAAGGGGGAAACATACAACACAACGTTAGGAGTTTGACATGTTAAAACGATATGCATTTACAATGTAGCTCCATACACCCCTTTCTCCCTCCCCTAAACAATTTATGAAATACATCTTGAGGTCAACATGTTGTATCTTGATTTTGTAACCGTCTTGTCTTAATAATGTTAGTTGAACAGCTGAAATAGAAAAAAAATATTCAGCTGACATCATTGTCAAAACATCACCGGTTCGTTTTACCAAACTTGCGTTTATTGATGTATTTGATGGACTTGTCTTTTCGTCTTTACTCTTGTGACTAATGTTTAGTGTATCATTAAACCACCTATGGTTTCCGCTTGTCCTCTTTGTATCTTTGTTTTGCAACCACATGGATTTTTGTTTGATACAATATCAAGCAAACATTTGTCTTTGTATAAGCCAGTACTAACATAGCAAGTTTAACCTAAATATTGACTTTCGAAAACGCAGTATGGCTACTTATGACATAGAACTACTTAATATTGCGTAATATATTATGTTAACAAGACATGACATAACATTTGTATAATCTCAAATTGTTGACTTTGTCTTCTATCATTTAAAAAAAAAAGTGAAATCACAAACATACTGTGAAAAATTAAATCGGAAAGTCCATAATCACATGGCAATATCAAATGAAAAAAACACATAAAAAACGAATGGACAAGAATTATCATATTCCTGACTTGGTAATTTAAACCTGGTTTTATAAAGCTAACCTGTCACTTTGTTGACAGTCTTATCAAATTCCATTATATTTACATTGATGCGTGAGCTAAATAAATATAATAAATAAAATAGTTAAAATATGGATACAGCAGTCATCATCGTGTAACAATTTTTAAAGAAACAATTTTACAAAACACTAAAACATCTATCTACAAACACATTCATTTATTCGCGTCTCTGACGTCAGAAATTTTTATACGTCTTATTTTTGTCTCTACAAAAAATTTTCACATGGGCAATGTTAGCATACAGGGTTTAAAAATCAAAAGTATGTAAGAGTTAATTTCAGGAATAGACCGGGATTTGAATATTCCAAAAGTTCTATAGAATTGATAAGAATCCCCAAATAGTTCATTCCACTACGCGATTGAATAATTTTCAGTATTTTTGTGATTTTACTTTTGACGTTTGTGGTTCAACGTATTTTCTAATTCATAATATAAATATATCCTAATGACATATTATAGAACAATAACATGCTGACGGGATATTTTAAAGTACAGAGTCACGTTGTTAGAACCAAAGAAACACAAAAAGTTGCATATACAAAAAGTAAAACCACAAAAATACTGAACTCCGAGGAAAATTCAAAATGGAAATTCCCCAAATCAAATGGCAAAAATAAAAGTTCAAACACATCAAACGAATGGATAACAACTGTCATATTCCTGACTTTGTACAAAACACACCAGCAAAAAATGAAAGACAATACAAACACATTGACAGGATGTTTAAGTACCGAGCCACGTTAAATGGATATCACATAAAACAGTTCAACAGTTAAAGTAATATTAATAATAGAACAAAGACAAATGAAAGAATAATATAACACGTTGTTAAGATGATAAACAACATCAGTACGCATAATCTATACATCAAGACCATCATGTATTATTTGTGAAGTTGATGGACTTGTCTTTTCGTCTTTACTCTTGTGACTAATGTTTAGTGTATCATTAAACCACCTGTGGTTTCCGCTTGTCCTCTTTGTATCTTTGTTTTGCAACCACATGGATTTTTGTTTGATACAATATCAAGCAAACATTTGTCTTTGTATAAGCCAGTACTAACATAGCAAGTTTAACCTAAATATTGACTTTCGAAAACGCAGTATGGCTACTTATAACATAGAACTACTTAATATTGCGTAATATATTATGTTAACAAGACATGACATAACATTTGTATAATCTCAAATTGTTGACTTTGTCTTCTATCATTTAAAAAAAAAAGTGAAATCACAAACATACTGTGAAAAATTAAATCGGAAAGTCCATAATCACATGGCAATATCAAATGAAAAAAACACATAAAAAACGAATGGACAAGAATTATCATATTCCTGACTTGGTAATTTAAACCTGGTTTTATAAAGCTAACCTGTCACTTTGTTGACAGTCTTATCAAATTCCATTATATTTACATTGATGCGTGAGCTAAATAAATATAATAAATAAAATAGTTAAAATATGGATACAGCAGTCATCATCGTGTAACAATTTTTAAAGAAACAATTTTACAAAACACTAAAACATCTATCTACAAACACATTCATTTATTCGCGTCTCTGACGTCAGAAATTTTTATACGTCTTATTTTTGTCTCTACAAAAAATTTTCACATGGGCAATGTTAGCATACAGGGTTTAAAAATCAAAAGTATGTAAGAGTTAATTTCAGGAATAGACCGGGATTTGAATATTCCAAAAGTTCTATAGAATTGATAAGAATCCCCAAATAGTTCATTCCACTACGCGATTGAATAATTTTCAGTATTTTTGTGATTTTACTTTTGACGTTTGTGGTTCAACGTATTTTCTAATTCATAATATAAATATATCCTAATGACATATTATAGAACAATAACATGCTGACGGGATATTTTAAAGTACAGAGTCACGTTGTTAGAACCAAAGAAACACAAAAAGTTGCATATACAAAAAGTAAAACCACAAAAATACTGAACTCCGAGGAAAATTCAAAATGGAAATTCCCCAAATCAAATGGCAAAAATAAAAGTTCAAACACATCAAACGAATGGATAACAACTGTCATATTCCTGACTTTGTACAAAACACACCAGCAAAAAATGAAAGACAATACAAACACATTGACAGGATGTTTAAGTACCGAGCCACGTTAAATGGATATCACATAAAACAGTTCAACAGTTAAAGTAATATTAATAATAGAACAAAGACAAATGAAAGAATAATATAACACGTTGTTAAGATGATAAACAACATCAGTACGCATAATCTATACATCAAGACCATCATGTATTATTTGTGAAGTTGATGGACTTGTCTTTTCGTCTTTACTCTTGTGACTAATGTTTAGTGTATCATTAAACCACCTGTGGTTTCCGCTTGTCCTCTTTGTATCTTTGTTTTGCAACCACATGGATTTTTGTTTGATACAATATCAAGCAAACATTTGTCTTTGTATAAGCCAGTACTAACATAGCAAGTTTAACCTAAATATTGACTTTCGAAAACGCAGTATGGCTACTTATAACATAGAACTACTTAATATTGCGTAATATATTATGTTAACAAGACATGACATAACATTTGTATAATCTCAAATTGTTGACTTTGTCTTCTATCATTTAAAAAAAAAAGTGAAATCACAAACATACTGTGAAAAATTAAATCGGAAAGTCCATAATCACATGGCAATATCAAATGAAAAAAACACATAAAAAACGAATGGACAAGAATTATCATATTCCTGACTTGGTAATTTAAACCTGGTTTTATAAAGCTAACCTGTCACTTTGTTGACAGTCTTATCAAATTCCATTATATTTACATTGATGCGTGAGCTAAATAAATATAATAAATAAAATAGTTAAAATATGGATACAGCAGTCATCATCGTGTAACAATTTTTAAAGAAACAATTTTACAAAACACTAAAACATCTATCTACAAACACATTCATTTATTCGCAACTCTGACGTCAGAAATTTTTATACGTCTTATTTTTGTCTCTACAAAAATTTTTCACATGGGCAATGTTAGCATACAGGGTTTAAAAATCAAAAGTATGTAAGAGTTAATTTCAGGAATAGACCGGGATTTGAATATTCCAAAAGTTCTATAGAATTGATAAGAATCCCCAAATAGTTCATTCCACTACGCGATTGAATAATTTTCAGTATTTTTGTGATTTTACTTTTGACGTTTGTGGTTCAACGTATTTTCTAATTCATAATATAAATATATCCTAATGACATATTATAGAACAATAACATGCTGACGGGATATTTTAAAGTACAGAGTCACGTTGTTAGAACCAAAGAAACACAAAAAGTTGCATATACAAAAAGTAAAACCACAAAAATACTGAACTCCGAGGAAAATTCAAAATGGAAATTCCCCAAATAAAATGGCAAAAATAAAAGTTCAAACACATCAAACGAATGGATAACAACTGTCATATTCCTGACTTTGTACAAAACACACCAGCAAAAAATGAAAGACAATACAAACACATTGACAGGATGTTTAAGTACCGAGCCACGTTAAATGGATATCACATAAAACAGTTCAACAGTTAAAGTAATATTAATAATAGAACAAAGACAAATGAAAGAATAATATAACACGTTGTTAAGATGATAAACAACATCAGTACGCATAATCTATACATCAAGACCATCATGTATTATTTGTGAAGTTGATACGGAATATTTATCAACAAAGTCTTGGTACCTTCCTATGACCTTTTTTTAGAAAAAGGACGAGACGTTCTTTGACAAACTACTGGTACGTCACCTTTCTGCTCAGACACTGATGACGTTTACAATGAGGGTCGGTTGAAAACAAAATTTTACGACAAAACAGATGATTTCAGCTTTCCAATTGTGAACTTTCCATTTCTAAGCAGCAACATTCTAGCAGAACCTGCATACGGGGTATATATCTCCCAATTGATACGATATTCCCGTGCTTGCATTTCCTATCATGATTTTCTTGATAGAGGTTTACTGCTCGAAAGGAAGCTATTAAACCAAAAGTTCCAAATGGTGAAGTTGAAATCATCTCTTCGTAAATTTTACGAACGCCATCACGAGTTGGTTGACCGTAATGGAATAACCGTTTCATAAATGATATCGGATATGTTCCTTACGTCGTAACTACAATCCCCTTCTCTTTCATGAATTTGACCTACCGAATTAGACTATTTACCGGATTTGTAATCACATAAGCAACACGACGGGTGCCGCATGTGGAGCAGGATCTGCTTACTCTTCCGGAGCACCTGAGATCACCCCTAGTTTTTGGTGGGGTTCGTGTTGTTTATTCTTTAATTTTCTATGTTGTTTCATGTGTACTATTGTTTTTCTGTTTGTCTTTTTAATTTGTAGCCATGGCGTTATCAGTTTGTTTTAGATTTATGAGTTTGACTGTCCCTTTGGTATCTTTCGTCCCTCTTTTAATGGAACCCAATCAGAAAAGTTCGGATTGTTTATGGAAAGAACATTATCAATATATCAATATATAAAGTATTCTTCTTTCTTGGTCTATTTGTCATGTATAATAATATATGTTCAAGCTTACTGTAACAATAAGTTGTAATTGGCTTAGGTCATACATCAAAAGATTGGTAATAGCACAAACTAACAGTATCATAAAACCAATAGACAAAAAAAAACCACCACGGATTTAAGTGTTCTCTTAGTTATTGAAAGCTAGTTCAAAAGTAGTTATTGCTAATCAATGAATCTTATTCTTTCATAATAATTCCAATCAATACACATCCCGTGCATTTAGTCTTGAAACTTCACAAACAGTCTGGAAAACTTATAACATTGTCTGACTTAATGTTTAATACATTTGTATCTATTAATTTTGCGAAACATTGCCACTGGACGTTAAGCAACCAACAATCAATCAATCAATCAATCAATCAATCAATCAATCAATCAATCAATCAATCAATCAATCAATCAATCTTGCGTAATATGTGCATGACATATTTGTGTCATCATGTATGATAATATCATACTTTCTTATCAATTGTTGTTAAAATATAACTCTTTTTTAGCATTTAAAAATAAATAAATATTTTTCATAACTGAGGTTTCCTTCTTAATTGTGTTGAATTAAGTAAAGAGATGATTGTTGATGCCTGTACATTCATTTATAGGATACAAGGTCCTATTGGGTCTAAGGTAAAGCAAAACTGTTTTTTTATGATTTTTTCATAGGTACGGAAATCCTGCTGACCAGAAAGTTATATTGACGACCACCTATATTATTATTTAAGGCGAAAAAAGGCGAAAATATTGGAGACATCATTTCTTAACGACAGAACAAACACTTATCATTTTTGTCTTAATTCAAATTTCATGTGCAATAGAGATAACCAAATAACCGAATATACATCATATGTTGACTTCAAAATGAGACTGTACTCTGTACTAAGTCATATAAGAGAAAGCGGAAAAAACAATATAAAAGGTAAACATAACTTTACAATATATCAACAGCGATATAAGCTTATACATTCTATAAAGTCGTAAAAACTACATGTATAACATATTCATCAGAAATATAACAGTTGTCTTTCTTTATCTAACAGATTGTCTCATACATTTTTCAATAAAATGTAATTTATGATGTAGAATATTACATATATTGCGAATTCCCTTTTAAGAAATGCATATGAAGATTATAGAAAAGAGTAAAAACAAAAATACTTAACTTAGATGAAAATCAATTCGGAAAGACCCATAATCACATGGCAAAATCAAATAACAAAACGCATCAAAAACGAATGGACAAGAACTGTCATATTTCTGACTTGGTACAGGCATGTGCAAATGTAGAAAATGGTGGATTAAACCTGGTTTTATAGCTCTTACCCTCTCACTTTGATGACAGTCACATCAAATTCCGTTATATTTACATCGATGCGTTAACTAAACAGACACAATAAATAAAATAGTCAAAATATGGGTACATCAGACATTATCGTGTAACAGTTTTAAAAGGAACAATCTAACAGAACACATAAACATCCATCCACAAATACACTCATTGCCCCGTGTGTCCGACGCCAGAAAATCCTATACGTCACATAGATTTGTCGTTCAATGCGCACACTAACAACCCCAAAATTTACTAAGGCAACAATATTCCTATAATATATTTGATCTTATTCACTGAAAATTAAACCGCCAAAAGAATATAGAAATCCGAACAACTCTGCCTTTACGTTATCAATGGTTAGATAAGCGCTCATCAATCGATGTGGTCTTTGATATATAGATACTAAAACTTCAATAAGTGTACTACGACATTTCTCCACTCGAGACAGTTAAATTTTAATATCTAAAGCGCGAGGCTTAAAAAGCTTAATGAATAATTAGAATTTAACAGTTGAGAGTGGAGAAATATCGTAAAACACGAGTTACAGTGGTGGAATCTGTTTCTCTAATGATTTGTAGCCCTCCTTGTCATAGAAATATGTTTACTTTTTATGTGAAGTCATCAAGCATGGTCGCCTTTTTTCGTATCGTCACAATAGGAAAATTAAGAAAAAAAACCCAAGAAAATTAACGTCACAATACAATTCGACCAATCATTTGCCGAGAACAGATTTTTCACTAGAGTGGGAAAATATTTTTCTCATACCGATCAAGACATGTGATAAAAGCGCAAAAATTAGAGAAATGGACGTTTCCTCCTGCTGTAACTGATTCGTTCATATACTGTTTAGTAATTATTTTCATTACATCATTTTTTTTATGATTCTTGACCAATTCAATTTGAAAAGCATCAAGTTATGATTAACCCATTTTTTGTTCTGTTTTTTATTTTCCAACACTTAATATCTAGTCGGTTCTGATGTGTGGTTTAACACTCATGATTTAAATGAGAATGGAAACGGTGAATGTTTTTAATACAAAATATACGATTTAAAAAAATGGAGAAACATCTGCTAATCTATACAGCTTTTAACTTTTTACATGTATGTTGTAATTGTTTTTCACATACTTATACTGATTTATATATATATATGCATTAAACAAATTTTTTTTTAGTATTTGTATGTATGCGTTAAAAGTAATCTCATTGATTTTAAGACTTTTTTCTTATTGAAAGAGATTTTCACCCAATCAGAATAAGACACTCGTCAGAGTATAGAGAGAACATATTAAGTTCATTATTTTCTCTCAAATATAAAAAGAAGAAATTTGCAATTTGTATAGTACAACTGTACAAGAAACGCGCTTAACAAAAAAGTTGTGATATTAAATAGTGAAGATTTAAGCTATTCAAACTTTACAATTACAGAATGCTTTTGAGGGCAACGATTGCTTTGTTGTTTGCTGTTCTTCTCTGTTATAAACAAGGTAAGTCCTTTTTTTGTAGAAAATATTTTATTTGTAGACGACAAAACATGTTCCTTGCTTGTAAGTAATGAATAGACGAAAAGCTCTAGCAGATGATGCCACCAGTAACTTTCTGCAATTAATTAAATCTTAAAAATGAAAGAAATTGTAATGATGACACACTATCAATTTAGCTATTGAAAACCGACAAATTTACCCACAATGCATCATTCAATGCCGTTAGTATTTAAAAAAAATATTAATTTAGCTACCAAGCAGAGTTCTTTTTTTAAGATTATTTATTATTTTTATATTAGTTTCTTTTTTAAGATTATTCATTATTTCTATATTAGTTTCTTGTGTACAATTTGGAAATTAGTATGGCGTTCATTATCACTGAACTAGTATATATTTGTTTAGGGGCCAGCTGAAGATCGCCTCCGGGTGCGGGAATTTCCCGCTACATTGAAGACCTGTTGGTGACCTTCTGCTGTTGTTTTTTATTTGGTCGGGTTGTTGTCTCCTTGACACATTCCCCATTTCCATTCTCAATTTCATTCTATATACTCTGAGGCCTTTAGTAAACTTAAAACAACTACGTTTATGAGATGCAAAACATCTTAAATCGTACACCTATATAAAACTTTTAAATCTCATAGAAGCAGATCTAGATGTACATAATTTTTTTCAAATATACCAATTCTGCTTTAAGTTTTTTCAACTGTTTTTTTTTATAGTTTGTTCTTATGTTGTCACGGATCGGTTACAGCCCTATCCACGACATGAATATGGGAATATTGAGCGATAAATAATGTTCAACCCCGTAACCTGCTGTATATGCCTGTCTCAAGTCAGTTGTCTGTAGTGCAGTGGCTGTCGTCGGTTCATGTTTGTCATATTTGTTTTTCGTAATTTGTTTTGTTATCAATTTGGCTATTAGCTTACTAAATAAACGTGTTTCAAATAACCGACTTTTGCCTCCGATTTATAAAATGTTCCGTCATATTACCTTATATGTGGTACTCAGGCAAGTTAAAGCAACGTAAAGAAATAATAGTAAACATATGATATGTGCAATTGATGGTTATACTGTTACATAACTTTTTCAACAATGGAACTAGAGCAAATTTTTTTGGGACAAATATTAGGGAATCATTACCAGCCAAGTTATTAATTTTATTTTAACCTACCTTCAAAAAAACGTTTGCACTCAGCGGAATCGCAAACTTGTCCTTGAGACTGTTCTTAGTCAAAATGAAAAATATTTGTTTTTATGTTTAATTAAAATTAAAGATTTCTACATGTACGTTCTAAACGACATTGTCATATGGGATAAAAATGTTTAGCAATAAGTAAAGGAGTATCCGAATTAAATGATTATTTTTAATTAAAAATAGATGCTAAATGTTTTTTTACTAATGTAATTTCCTGAAATATGTTCTTTTAATATGATTGACACATTTTGTAGTGAATGCTATTAGTAATTTCTTATGTTCTTGCTTTTGAAAAAAAACAATTTCGAATTATGAATAACAAAAGACTGTGGTTTCGGGACGTAGAAGCAGGGGTTTCCAGAAACCCCGCTCGTCACACCCTGTGTTCAAATCTATTGTTATTTGTAAAAAATATATATATTCAACTAAAACTTGTTTCAGAAATATAAACTATGAAGTATAACAATAGTGCGTGGGTGTAAATATATTAATACTTTGTTTGAAAGCGTGAGTAAATGACATGACGCAACACTTACTTAGAAAATGTATTTCATATATTCTTCACAATTATGAATCATCATAACTTTTTATCTGAAACTGCAAGTGCATTTTGTATATGTGTAGGTCCTTGATATAAACTTCCCTTTTTAAGGGGATCTATTGTTGATAAGTATAAGCTTTGCGATTGTCTTCGTTGGGTTTATTCAGTCAAAAAAATATGGCACAGATAAACAGTCTGTTTATAGGAATTATATTGTTTTCATCTTTATATTATATTTCCAATGGGTAAGTCTAACATGACGTTCAATACTTTTATTTCAACATTTTGGCATTAGTGAAAGTCGATCGCTTTTTACTTCATTTTAACAATATTAAAAAGAAGATGTGGTATATTTGCCAGTGAGACAACTCTCCACTAGAGATCAAATGACACAGACATTAAGAACACAATAGGTCACCGTACGGCCTTCAACAATTTGCAAACCCCATACCACATGGTCAGCAATAAAAGGCACCGAAATAATAAATGTAAAACATCTCAAACGAGAAAACTAACGGCCTAAATTATGTACAAAAATGAACGAAAAACAAATATGTAACACATCTGCAAACGACAACCATTAAGGATTAATGCACTCCATTGTATACTAATTTAAGATTTCCAGAAAACAAGGGGCTATTTATAGTGGTACCTCTATTCGGAAGACCTCTTCTTTGTTAAATGATTTTAAAGGTGTGTGGAAAATAGGCATGTAGATAGATGATACCTGTACAATTCAGGATTTAGATAAAGGAAGATGTGGTGACCTGGTTTTATTGAAGTTCAACTAATGATAAAATACTTAGAAAGCAGCATGTGAAAATTGAAAATTTTGGTTGAACAAATATGGACTTTTAATTGGTGGTCTGGCACCTATAGAAATATCTTAATATTTAAAAAAAAAGAGTTTGTGTGATTGTTTTATACAATAAAGTTTCAGATCACATTAAATGATTACAGTTTCACTCAAAAGACCGATGAAAGAATATCCAAAACCGCTAATAGAAAAAATCTCCTTCAATATGAATACTTTATCATGTCCTTGCTAAACGATTGATTATAGTCTCAAACCATGCGAAACAGGGATCAAATATGTACGAGACAAGCACGATACTTTAACGCTGTAAACTGGAATTTCAGACATTTATCTGATTTGCAAATTTATTTACTTCTTTTTAAGAAATCTTCTGCATTGAAGACTTAGTCTACATAAGTGCAATATGCATACATTCAAGCTATTCTTCATTGAACACTTAGTCTACATAAGTGCAAGATGAATAATTCAGTATACTTATTATATTTTGCTGACATTAAACAAATATTGTATATTGATGGCTGATCTTCATATTCCAACATTATTAAGTGTGAAAGCGATAACAGCATTTTTTTGTACCGGATTACTAAAATACTGTTATTACATGTAATAGATTCACCTTCATTCCTAATCTTATTTATTCATTAAATTGTATGTCTTGGATAAGTTTTTATTCAATAATATCCTATCGAGAATAGAACTTTTCTCTTAAAAAATTAATAAATAGTAGAATTGACAAGTATTTTTCCTTTGGAAATTTATCCAAGATTAGATGGAACTGTCATTTTAAAAGAAGCACACGCTTCAGAGAAAAGTTGTGTTTTTAAATCTTTCTTTTATTCGTAAATTTCAATTATTTTGGTTTCAATATCAGCGAAAAGATAAGGAAACATTTTGGGGTCATAAGTTTCAAACTTCCCTTTAACAGGACGTTTTTCTAAACTAAATCTTAAATCGTACTTCAGATACTTATATAAAACAATAAAACATAAACAATGTCTATCAAATTCGTTTGTTTAAAACATATTTGCAGGACGACAAACAAACAAAAAATATTGCATATAACTAAAACATATGTTTGTGAATTGAAAGAATATTTGTGATAGAACTATGAATTAAAATATATAAAGATAGTTTTTATAATATGCTTTAAGAAAATAAAAATAAAAAATGTCGAATTTGATTTTTCTAATTAAAAATTACAAAACGAGTGATTCCCCCTCTTAATTAAAATAACCGAATCACATATATTTCTGTATCAACAGTCTTAATTATCTATATATTGTGTACAAGATGTAAGTTTGTACCAAACTATATCATAATTTGTACAAGGTTTTTGTACAAGTTATTATAGGTTTTTGACACATACCTTCTTCGTTAGGTGATACAGGGATATCTTCTAAAATGTATCATTTTGATGGTTTAAATTCAAATTTATATAAACTAGTCAACAAAAGAAACGATACAAGACTTTTTTTCGAATAAAAGATAAAGTTTTCCATTCAATGGACCAATATTCAAGGTAGTAATACTTAATCGTTATGGAAATATAAATCTGTTAAAAAATTTTTTTTTTTTTACTTTTGTGACGTTTTTTTCGCGATTTTTTTTTTTTACAAAATTAACATAAAACGACAATTTTAAAACCAGAAGTGCCAACTAATGATGTCAACCCCTCATTAAAAGGTAAAGACAGCGTTTGCCATCAATTTGTTTTTTTTAAATCATACAGTTTCTTCGTTTACTTGTTAAGCAAAGTTTGGTCCAACGAAAAATCGTTAAAATGTATACATTATCAACAGATTTACCACAGACATTATGTGTAAAGTGATATTCAAAAAGCGGTAACAATCTTAAAACTTATCCGAAAGGTTCCAAAATTACTGTGTGCTGTTTTCATGTCTTAAGCATTGATTTGAGACGAACATAATTTTTTTTTTTGCAGTTTTTGAGATTTAAAAAAAACACTTTTTTTCCCAAAAATTTGAAAAATTCATATTTTAACCCATAAGTTACATCATGAACATAACTTGATTACCATATTGAATATTTTTAAACAAATTTGAAATTTAATTTAGTGCTTAGAAAATAATGTGTAGATTTGTTTTTCAACTTTCTGCAAAAGTAATTTGCACACTTTGATCATTTACACGGAATTTAGATACTTTCCGACAAGTTTTTATTTTTATTATCACATGTGCATACATTGCAAATGAAAGCTTTTTAACATAGTGTATCTCATTTCGTTTTATATTAAATACTTTTTGATAAATTTTATTTCAAAGTCGTGTATCGTTTCTTTTGTTGACTAGTATACTTCAACCTAACATTTACTGCTGTTCTCGCAATTTGGTGCATTTTTCCTTTGATTCTTTTTTTTTGATAATTTTCATATCATGCTTCTCGTTTGAGATGGAAAATTATCGCTAGAAAAAAGAAGCCACGTGGCGTTGCTTATGAAATTGACATGAAATTGACAACATCGTCATAGGTAAAATAGCGATAAACAGATTATCATTGGTCATCTCAACTCGGTTGCTTTTCTCGATTTCGCCGTAACCGGCTCAAGTGACAAAAATCAATCTTGTTGAGATAACCAACGATAATCTATAAATATAAAACGGGTTCAGGATTTTCACTATGGGTTGAAGACCCATTGGTCGTGTAGTTTTCTCTTTGACATTTTACCCATTTCCATTTTCAATTTTATTGCACATAAATTTCAAACTTGTCTTAAATTTGACGATTTAGGTGAAAAAATAGACCAATAATTTACTTCTATTGTATAATCCAATTTCACTTATAAACTATAACACATATGTATATATATATATATATATAGATATTAAAAATTAAATACACAAAAAGAGTTTTAAAAGCAGCATTGTCTAGCGCTTTCATCCATCTTGGGACTTTTCAAGACTATATATATGTGTTGAATTTAGACTTGTATATAAATATAATATTCAGTCATTCCTAATTCGAGCTGAAAACTTGTTCAAAACAAGAAAAAAGGTTTTGTAGCTAGTACAAATAAATAAATTTCCTTCATAGAATAATACACAGACTGTCACATTTCCCCCCCCCCCCCCCCCCCCAATTTCAAATGAATCAATGGGATGCAATTTCTCAGGGCCCGGTATAAAACATGTATATTACCAATAGGTAGAATCTATAAGTCAAAGGTCATTATTGTTTATCACCTCATATGATTACTGAAGAAACTGTGTACTGATCTTTTTCTTATTATATCCACGATCCAGTAAGATGTTACACATTGTATTTTTAATGGCTAGGAAACGTTTAAATCGGTTTTGATGGCTTTGTGAAATATTCTTATAGGTAGAGATTGTCGCCACAGTCAATATATTAATAAGAGTAGTATTTAAGACAACCAGCCAGACGTGTATAATAAAATACGTATACTTAGACCCTTTTACTCCACCCTCCCCCCCCCCCCCCAACTCACACACAACTGGTTCAGCAAATCCGCTGACGGTTTAGATGAAATCTCATACAGGAGTTTTGTTTTATCATTTGTTTATAACTTTAAAGTTAGCCATGTTAAGAAACAGTTCATAAACATATTATTTGGTTAAAAAATGCAATGTTCAATCTATTCTAATCAAACAATCCCCTCAAGTTTACAGTTTAGTTAATGAACTCAAAAGAAACGAGTTCATGTGCAAACTTTTCCTGCTATGTATGAAACACCAACTTTGCGATTCCACACTCAGTAAAAATTACATGATGAAAAATAGGGACAAACGCGTTTGCAGATAAGATGACTCAGTATTATGGTATCTAAAAAAGTAAGACTTCAAGCGTAGGTAAACTTGTTTCCAGCTGTATAGACAGGACATATTTTCTTTAAAATGGCAATGAAAGAATACCTCATTTAAATATGACTTAAACTTATCTGATGTTTATCTGTTTTTGAAACTATAAGAACTGCGTCGAACAAAAATTCATCATCAAACTCGGACTTTGTAAATATGAGAATCTGACTTATAAAAGAAGTGACCGATTTCAATGAGCCGCAACCCTCTCTGAAACCAAACAAAGTCGGAAATATTTGTGACATGACGTATAAATGCAGTGTTTTATACTCTAAGTTTGTCTTTAAAAAAAAATGTCCATTATAAACGTCAATTTTGTAGAAAATTTCCAAATTCGGAGACCGTAAGTCATTCTTGTCTAATGCATGCTTAGTAGCGATATTTAAAAGCTCATGGTTTCAAGACTTGCCTTATTAAACTGCGATTTTGCGGACATCTTCTAGTATCACCTATTCTATTACGTAGATTTCAGTGATTGTTTAGGATTCGGGATGTTGATCGTAAAACATATTCAGAGTACATCTAGTACACTACGGTAAACATGATTCCAATTTGTATCTGCTTTTAGTAACTGTACGAACTGCGTCTGATTAAAATATCATTGAATAATTTAAGTTAGAGAAAGTTGTCGAGCCTTTATGTGAAATCATACTCATTCGTATATTAAATATTTCATTAATTTAATTTCAGAAATTACTGTAATAGACAGAAAGCCATATGGTATACAGAGAAAGTGTGCACTTGTTGGTTTTGGTGGTCGTATGTACACTTTTAGTTTTTCTTTAAGACGAACGAGACCTACCATATATTTTTTGCAGTCTTTTTAACAGATGTCCTTCTTATCTTACTATACTCACAAAATACAGGATTTATCGTCAGTTTAGTTTAAGAGTATAAACAAGGGTTAATATTAATATTACTTTCGGCACATTATTGTGAGAAGTTGAAATAAAGGCAAACCGATGTCAAGTTTGTTTATATAAAATTCAAAACTTGTACCGAGAAAATTATATTGAATGTCGATTCCATTCAACTAGCGATATTTCAATATCGTTTAAGCTATTTATACGTATGTGTTCCAAACACCTCCAGATTTGTGGTTTCGAATTGATTTGTTTCTAGTGAATTCGGAGAATAAAATTCCCTCCTGAAAAAAAAACCCCATAATTATGATGTATAGGTTAAAAAAAAGGTGTTTTAAGCAATTTATGTTATCAATGAATAATATTTTTGCTTGTATATCTTATTAAAAAGTGTTTATCAAACGAATATAGATAATATCCTTAAAAATGTAAAGTTAGGGAAATTATTTATTTTTTTCACGAATCCATAAAAGAAAAGATGACTGGAATCATACTTTTTTAACATTTTCTTTTTAATATCGCGTATGTATATATTCGTCGTCATCATTCAATGTTTATATTTAGAGCACATGAATGAAATTGAAATGCGAGTTTTAATTTTACGCCTTTTTTGTCACAGTATTCGCAATAATAAAAATATCGCAAAAATGTTCTAAATTTGAAATAAGTTTTATTTTTATGTCAAGGTTACTGCTAGTTTCAAAAAACATATTATATAAAAAAATCTAGGTCTAATACATCTCAATGAATCTTCACATTCAGAAACTACTGTTTGTATCATTTGAGTTACACTTTGGCGAGGCGAAGCTTGAGATGGAATGGCGGACAAGTTTAAGATTTACGAAACTACAAGGGAAAGTACCGTAGATTTTCAAACTATCGCACATCATTGTTACTTACAGATTAATGATCTGTAGTTGTTTCAACTTTTATATTTTTCGGGAAAAGGTATGTCACTGGAAAACATATCACATCTCTTTATCTTTTTATTTTCATTAGAAAATTATAATGTGATATTTTATAGCTTTTCACAAAACGTGTTGGTTTGTATTTGTATATACAAAATCTTATCATTTGTTTTTTTAAACTTCATTTGCAATCGAGTATAGATACTTTATAGTTATCAAAGGTACTAGGCTTATAATCCAATACGTCAGATGCATTTTGTCTACATAAAACTCGTCAGTGACGCTAAAATCAATATAGTTAGATAGCCAAACCAGAACAAAGTTGGATAGCATTGAGAAACCAAACTTCTAAAAAGTTTTGCCAAATACGACTAAGGTAATCTATGCTTAGGATAAGAAAAATCCTTAGTATTTCAAATAATTCATACTCTTTAAAACTGTGAATTTATAAAGTTGAATTACTAAGGTCTTTCTATCCAAGGAATAGATTGCCTTAGATGTATTTGGAAAAACAAATTCAAGAATTTTTGCTCCTAAATGCTCTTCAACTTGGTACTTTGTTTTCCTTTTTTAAATTATTTTGATTCGAGCGTCACTGATGCGTCTTTAAGAGATGAAACGCGTGTCTGGCGCAAACACAAAATTTAAATCCTGGTATCTATAATAATGAGTTTATAGAAAGTGAAGATAATTATCCAGTACATATTTCTAATATACTAGGTGATGTATTGGGGCCTACCAACCTACATTATCGAATTCCTTTTTGTATAACGCCTTTTTACCAAATATGACTTATTGTTTGATTTTAAAAAGAGTGACACAGTGAATGTCATGCGAACGAACAGGAGCTAATGACCCCTCTGGACTACATGAGCTCTTATCCGGTTCTACGTGTGAGTCGTGTTCATCACGTATTACGAGTGATTGTGTTTTTACCATGGACGATATCACAGGTCTTTACCATTGATTTTTTATCAGTTTTTCTTCAGACTATTTGATATTTTACTGCAATCAATAAATGGCAGTCAGTATAATACAAACTGCACCGCATTGACCCTCATACTTGTAAATATATCTTCAAATTTGTCCGACACAAACGCTTGGGATGTTTCAAAGCTGACATGATCATATTCAAAGTTTCGATAAATAGTATTTCATTGGTATCCCTTTTAAACTGTACACTCAAACCAAATCAACAATCAAATGTTTTTACCATGTAATTGAATGTTTTATTCTAAATATGTTGAAGGTGTACCCATTATAGACATGTTTCGAGAGTTAAATATACATATGAACGTTACTGCTGTCCTGGATGGCAGGGATATAGGTGTAACACACGTAGGTAGCTCAGTTATGAATTGTGTGTACTGAGTTTTGTAGTCGTTATACAAAATTATGGACTCATTCTACTGGTTTGCTCTAATTCTTCAATCCATTCACCCTATTTAAAGAAAAAGTAGGTTAATGTGAGATTTTTTTGTGTCTTAAAACAACTCAAATGCATATTCAGACTTTTTAAATTTTAATTTTATCAACAGCAAGTAAACCATTTTTAAAGGTTATGAATCTGTGCCTTATTACACAGTTAATGCAAAAGCAAAAAAAAAAATCGAATTTATATTTTTTTTATAGAAAGAAAATAACGTTACTTGTGTGTGAAATAATGGTAATGAACGGCTTTCAAAACGCATTTGATATAATGACCATTCGCGCGGGCCTGAGAAATTGACCCTTATGTAAATCAGCTTTTCTATTGTACCAAAATTGACTTTTTACGATACTGGTAATGATATTTAGAACAAGCATTTTTCTACCGCCTGAGAAAAGGTTGTATTTTGAAAATAAGCACTCGGTACTTTGTAACACTGAGTTAGAAATATAATACGAATTTCTGGTAAAAATTTTAAAAGTTAATGGTTTCAAAGGATTGAAACTAGTTTTTAAACATATAGTTCAGAGATAATGAGATCAAACGTCAACAATATTATACCTCATAGTAGAAAAGATAGAAGAAATTAAAAAAAAAACTATTTGAAGTAACAACGCAATATCATTCCCGATAATGTACCAGATCTAGTGTCTTAAAATACTGAACTCACAGACATTTTCAATGAGGAGGAAAATGTGTTTTGATTTTCTATTACACTTGTACCTTAAATGTTAATTTGCTTCATATAAGTTCATTGATATAACTTATCTGTATAACAAACTAGATTTCAGTTGCAATAGTATTAAAGAAATACTTATGTAAAGTAGGACACAATATTGATATTGTGTTTTTTTTTTTTAATCATTTCAAATTGAATCCATTTCTCTACGTTTCAGCTATCTGTAGTCCGTCTTGTCAGAACGGCGGTACATGTGTTAGTCCGTTTAAATGTTCTTGTCCTAGTGGGTATAAAGGAGATATATGTTCAGGTTGTAAGTATCATTTGCTTATATTTAATTTGGTTAAAGTATTACAACAAAATGTGGTGAAACGCCGACAGTAACACGCTAAACAATACCTTTTTGCGATAAACAACATTAGCGTTAAATATGTGGTTAATATAAAAAGGAAGATGTGGTATGATTGCCGATGAGACAACTGTCCACAAGAGACCAAAATGACACAAACATTAAGATCATCGTATGGCCTTCAACAATTTGCAAAGCCCATACCGCATAGTCAGCTATTAAAGGCCCCGATAAGCCAATGTGAAAGAATTCAAACGAGAAAAACAAACGTCCTTATTTATAAAAAAAAATGAACGAAAAATAAATATGCGACAACCCCTTTATTACAGGCTCCTGACTTGGGAAAGGCAGTGCCGCCAATACATAAATAATGGGGCGGGGGTAAACATGTTAGCGGGACCCCCCCTAACCTGGGACAGTGGTTATCTCTTCTTCTTTTACATGTTTACCAAAAGGATGCAGGAGCTGATTAAGTTGAAACACATCTTTTGGCTTATCAGATCATTTGATAGACGACAAAGGCAGACCTTCGCATGATGGTAGTTGCATGCATATCAAGAGACGATTTTTCTTTCGAAACACACACACTCGTTTCCTATCTCCCGCACGTACGTGTATAAATGTATATACTAACATGAGAGTATTGATAAATGTAGGTAAATTATTTTCAAATTGTACGATTGCTACATATTCAACCGTTCGAATAGTAAACGTAATACAAATCGTACATGTGATAAGAATTGATTGACCGTTATGGAATATCTGTTTCACTGTGACACAGATGACGACGGTAATGTTCCAATTGGCACTGAAATCTTTCCCCGATTTTTGATAGGGTTGTCATGCTAAGTCTTTAGTTTTTTTTGTTGTGATTTGTGAACTTGCATATGAGGTTGAATGTTCATTTGGTATCTTTCTTCTCTCTTTTGCAGAACTTTTTAGGTCATTTGTATGATTGAGTTAAGAAACTGTAATAACTGAACAAAATCAATATAGGAACTAGAATTAAAATTGTGTACGTTAGACGCGCGTTTCGTATGCAAAGGACCTGCCAACGACAATCGAACACATCCAAATTTAAAAAGGCTAAAAAACAACTTGAAGAGAATTGAGGACCCAAAATTCTTTAAACTTTTGCTTTAAACATATAATATACTCTATTCCTGGGTAGGACACCTTAAGTTGAAAGTCCCTGCTAAAATAAAATTACCCAATAGCTGGAGATAACAATGATAAACTTCTGTAGACTATTTGACTATAAATGCATTTAAAATTTTTCCCAAACAAACAAAATACACAAACACTTTTTTGGTTAATCCAAGACATTGAAAGAGTACAAAAAAACCTCGACTGCACACACATTTTCACGACTACATTATATATATTTTTTTTTATTGATTAACGAAATTTTAAATGTTCATTCTTTTTGTCTACTTTAATTACTTAAACATAGGAAAGAACTTATAAACAAGTTAACAGATTGGCCAAAGATACCGTTTCGATACGAAAAACACATGTAATGAGAAACAATGACAACGACAAAAAATAGACTAAAACGAAAAAGATAGATTAATTTATTGACAAAAAACGTTTTTAACATTAAAACATTAAAAAAGGAGCGGAGTATTAAAAAGGAATTTTTAAAATCCTATAAAAGAGATACCCGGCTATCAAAGAGAGTTATGCTGTATTAAATTAGCACATAACTAGTATAAAATGTGAATTTATTTTTTTGTATATATTTTGGTTTGAGGATCAGTGTCTCAGAAGATATTTTTTGATTGATATTGATTGGTTCTGTTTTGTTTTATTGTTTGCTAGCTTGAATCATTCTACAGTTTGCTGTTTTATTGTTTGCTTTTTCGAGTCTTGTGACAGAAAGCTACTTGTAATAAAAAGAAGATGTGGTACGATTGCCAATGAGACAATTTACCACAAGAGACCAAAATGACACAGAAATTTACAACTACCTGTCACCGTATAGAATGCTTTAGTAATTTTTGATCCTCAATGCTCTTCGTACCTTATTTGGCCTTTTTAACCTTTTTTAATTCGAGCTTCAGTGAAGGGTCTATTGTTGACGACACGCGCGTTTAGTGCAAATACAAAATGTCAATCCAGGTATCTATGTTAGTTTATTTACAAGTAAATATATTGCCTTAAATAAGCTGCATTCATTGACTTTTTTGATAATTTTTATGTTTTATTTCAGTAGCCATTTACAAAAAAAATGAAGTGATATTAAATAGAATCCCTTTTATTTATAAGACTTATCTCTTATTAAAACAACTAATTTAAGCTATTAACCAAGCGTTCCAAATGGTGAAATTGAAATCATCACTCGTAAATTTTACGGACGCCATCACGAGTTGGTTGACCGTTATGGAATAACCGTTTCACAAATGATATCGGATATGTTCCTTACGTCGTAACTATAATCCCCTTCCCTATCAAGAATGTGATCCACCGAATTAGACTATTTACCGGATTTGTAATCATATTTGCAGCACGACGGCTGCCACATGTTGAGTAGGATCTGTTTACCCTTCCAGAGCACCTGATATCACTTCTAGTTTTTGGTGGGGTTCGTTCGTGTTGTTGATTCTTTAGTTTTCTATGTTGTGTCATGTGTACTATTGTTTGTCTGTTTGTCTTTTTTATGTTTAGACATGGCGTTGTCAGTTAATTTTCGATTTATGAGTTTGACCGTCCCTCTGGTATCTTTCGTCCCTCTTTTAAATGCATTATAATTCTGATATGTGGATATTAAAAAATCGTCTTCTTGCACTATAGTGCATTTTAAGACATTAATTTATTTTCCGTTGTCGTTTCAATGTATTACGAATCTACAACGAAGTCCATATGATGCAGCTTCTATTCAATATAGGGATTTACTTAATTCCCTACAAATCACTGATATTTCAAGAGTTTTGTATAATAACTGAACTGATAAGTAATAACATACAATATTTGGACTAAAGAGTTTACCAAATCCTGAAAATAATTAAAATTCTTTTACAGATTTACTGATATAGTTCAAATAGTATTTTTTGGTCAAAACAAAAAGAAAAAAGGGTTCATACCCCTAAATGTTATTAAGGAAAGGGCATACTTGACCACATTATAGATTTCTAGGGTTAAGATGAGGACAGGGATAAACCTATTTTCATATCGGATAGGTGAAATACGGTATCTTTTTTTTTTTTTTTTTTCAACTTTAAATATTTTATTTCATTCCTGGTTGTGAACAATGTCCCTTAGCGCTACAACAATGACGCTAAGGTTCCTCCCTGTGTTGTTAATTGCTAATAAAACCAGGGGATTTGATTAGCAAAATATGTACTTTATATTTATATCTTTTGTTAGTTGCATTTTACAAAGTATTCATACGAGCACACAATACATACATATTATTCAGTGATCTTATATATATAAACAATCATATAAGAAATAAATTATAATAATAAATAACCCAAAAGACGGATTTTTGTCCGTCATTTGTTTTGATTATATAAAACTAGTTTAACCGACAGTAGAATGATCAAGAATGATCAAGCATGGTCGACCTCATGGCTAGACGAATAATTTCATAAAGTGGTGAGTAATTTATTGCAGTCATCAAGTGACTTATCAAATGTGAAAATTTCTAAACTTATAATAATCGATTATTTCTGGTAAGTAATAATGAAATATAAATATTGAAGAGATCAAAGAAGGAGCTATTGACCCCTGATCTTGATTGATTTGTAAATTATTGATTGATTGATTCTTTGTTATTTTTAAAAATACTGACTGAAGTATTTATATTAGATCTAATTCTCCCAAAAATAGATGTAATCAAAGTTCGGACATTTTCCTCTGAATTTTTTTCAAAAATAGACTTTCTGGATGATATAACATTTGTGTTTCAATCTCATTTTTTAGAACTGACAACATGTTCACAAATTTAGTTCTCTTTTCTGATAAATAAAAACATTTATAAATCACAAAACAAATCATTGTTATGACATGATTAAGTGAATTATATTCAATATCTTCAATTTTATATCCAAGCACAAGATTTTTAAGACAAAAGACATGTTGGTCTATACTGAAATACATAAATATGTCATAAATTATTGACCAATATTTTTTTACCCATTTACATTCAAAGAAAAAATGATTATAGTTATCACATTTGGAACAAATCACACAATTTGGATTATCAGATATTTTCCAGCGGTGCAAATTAGAATTAATTGCTGTAATATTATGCAGTAATTTCCATCTAAACATTTTCATTCTGTTATCTTTTAAAAAATGGAACGTAAAAATAAGGTTCTTCTTTATAAAATAAGTAACGTTATCAAAAGTGAAATGATTTTTCCATACATAGAATCCTACTGGGAGCTCTTTATTAGATATAATTAAGATATTATATATTTCTTTGAATGAAATTTTGTCCAGATTGTAATACAATCCATGGCTATTCATCTTTATATCATTTTGAAAATGAATTTTAGTATTTAAAGATGTTTTACTCTTTAATTTTTCTTTCCAAGATTTGGGTATGGCTTTACGTAAAATACATGTTTCTGCTATCCAATTTTGTTTCCTTTTAAGTTTGTCTAAGATTTGTTTGGAAATTTCTCCTTTATCGTCGATTATATCGTTTATAAAAATTATATCTTCTTCTATCCAATGTTTGAAGTACAAACTTTTGCCTTGATTCTTAATATATTGATTTCCCCATATAACTTGTTTTCTGATATCTAAATAGGTTTCAGGTTTTTTTGTCTTCCCGCCACCATTTTTAATCCAGCATTTTAAGATATCTAAGTAAAAAGTAGGCAGGTTTTTTATGTTTTCTAATGATTTATGAGAACCCAGATTCATTTTAAATATAAGGTTTTTACCCCCAAACTCAGTGAAATAATAGGTTGGAATAATTTTCCAGTTTGCCCAAGTTTCATCTGTAAGTCTTTTTACCCAATTTATTTTCATTGCCTCAATGTAAGAATCTATATCTGTCATTTTTAACCCCCCGTCTAAATAATTTTTTCTTAGCAGTGAGCGTTTAACTTTCTCACTACCACCCTCCCATAAAAAATTATATATCATCTTCTTAAACTTAGATATAGTTTCTTTGCACAGATTTATTAGTGATGCAATATATGTTATATTAGGTATGACAAGTGTTTTGATGATAGTGATTTTACCAATCATGCTAATTTTCCTTTTTTTCCAATCATTAATTATTCTTTCAGATTTTTCCAACTGTTTTTCTGTATTAAGTTTTTGACATTCTTTCTTATCAGAGCCAAGATAAATACCAAGACTTTTTACGTTATTTTTCCAATTAATATTTTCAAATTTGTCTTTGCAATGTTTAAGTTTACCTAGCCATATACCTTCTGTTTTGTTTCTATTGAGTTTGAGTCCTGAGAGCGATCCAAAGGTTTTAGTAATATTAAGTGCATGCTTTATTTCATTTTTAGATTTTAAAAAAAGAGTTGTGTCATCTGCTAATTGTGAAATTTTAAGACTATGAGTTTTTTTATCAATTTTGATTTGTATTCCTTTTATATCATTAGAGTCTCTTATTCTGCAAGCAAGTAATTCAACTGATAAAACAAACAATAAAGCGCTTAAAGGACACCCTTGTCGAATTCCGCGCTCAATATTAAAGGTTTCTGAAATCCACCCGTTATTTAAGATACATCCTTTTATGTCATAATATAGGGTTTTAACCCACTTCTGAAATGATTCATTAAACCCAAATTTCTTTAATGATTCCAGCATAAAATCCCACTCCAGTGAATCAAATGCTTTAGAAAAGTCAATAAATAGTATAGCTCCTTCAATATTAAAATTTTCAGAATAATCTATGATGTCCTGAATTTGACGCACATTGAATCCTATATAGCGATTTTTTATGTATCCATTTTGGTCTCTATGGATTATTAATGGTAAGATTTTCTTAAGTCTTTGTGCTAAAGTATATGTTATTAATTTCACATCTATATTTAATAAAGTTATTGGACGGTAGTTATCCAGGGACAAAGGGTCATTTTTCTTATAAATTAATGATATTATCCCAATCTTTTGGGTATTAGATAAAGATTCTTTATCATAACAAGCATTAGAGACTTTCAAAACTATGTTCTTCAATTTTGGCCAAAATTGTCTGTAAAACTCGACAGTTAAACCGTCTTTCCCAGGTGTTTTATTTAGTTTCATTTTAAAAATAGAGGATGTTAACTCTTCTAGTGTTAATTTACCATCTACTTGTTTACTTTCAGAAGATGTCAAAGAATGATTTATCTTTGTTCCTTCAATATATGATTTTAAGATTTCAGTATCGGGGTTAGAGCTTTTGTATAGGACTTTGTAGTACTCTTTACTCATATCAAGAATTTCACTTTGATCTACAGTTACCTCCCCATTTTGGGACAATAACTTATTAATAGATTTTTTTGATTGCCTGTGTTTTTCTAAAGATAAAAAGAATTTTGTATTTTTTTCACCTTCCTCAACCCATTTGATTCTTGACCTAATTTGAGCCCCTTTTGCTTTTAATGAATATATTTGGTCTAATTCATTTTCTAATTGTTTAATTTCATTAAAAAGATTTTTATTTGTGTCTGTGGGTAATGTATCTAACCTATCGTTTAAAGTTTTAATTTGGCTTTCCAAAACATTGATTTTATTTTTTCTTTCTTTGGCTTTCGATTTACAGTATTTAATTGTAGTGTCTCTGGTATCAATTTTGAACAAGTCCCACTGAGTAAGAAGATTTTCATTATTAAATTTATTCTCATACTTATCAATCAATTTATTTATTATTTCTTGATATTGAAAGTCAGCTAATATACTATTATTCATTTTAAAGTAACCCTTTCCTCGATTACTTGAATAAATATCTACTTTTAAAGAAATAGCTTGGTGGTCTGTACTTGAAATGTGAGCTGGTCTGATGTCAGCTGATACTGTCAGCATGCGTACTTGTGAACTTATTATAAAAAAGTCAATTCTACTTGCCTCATTTGTAGAATTTTTTCTTTTCCATGTATATTGTTTTTTGGTTTTATTTAATAGCCTCCAAATGTCTATCAGTTTATTTGTTTTTATTACCTGTTTAAGATTATTTACTGGTTTTTTAAACTTTTTATGAAGATTTTTATTTTTTGTATCTATACTTGATAGACGGTCATTCATATCTCCTCCTACAATTAATGCACCAAGACTGTGCTCTTCAATTAAACCTTGTACTTTTTTAAAGAATGTGTTCCTTGCGTGGACTTCATTTGGTGCATACAAGTTTATTAAAGTAAATATCTTATCTTGAATTTCCAAATTAATTAAAATTATTCTTCCTTCATTGTCACAAAATTCATTTATTATTTTAAAATCTAGTGTTTTGCGTATAAAGAAAGAAACACCTCTCGAATTTGTTTTGCCTAAACTGTGATGGTGTTTTCCTTGAAATTCATTATTAATTTTCGTTATAATATCTTTTGAAAAATGGGTTTCTTGTGCCATTAAAATGTCACACTTTTGTTGTTTAAACCATGTGTATAGTCTAAAGCGTTTATCTTTCTTTGCTAACCCTTGACAATTTAATGAACAAATATGAAGATTTTTAATGTTCATAGTAGTTAGTTGTATTTGTTGTTATAGAAAACAGTTCTAATAGAACATTTAAATGCCAACTGAAGTTTTGTTTATCGAGCTTGATCATGACCCAGATAAACGCCAGGTTATTTATAGATCTATATATAGCATTGTGAAAGGTTAAATCTATTTTTAGTTTCATTACTGACTTTCCAAAAATCTCTCTTAATAGGTAATTGAAATGTACCGGATTTAGATAGTTTTGAAGTGTAATTATTTTGATGTTAAAATTGACACTTGCGGTATTTATATAAAATATGCTATCTTCTACCTTGTAACAAATTTTCTTATCTTTTTCAGATTCAACATCTAAGATTGATGTGTTGACCTTGTAAGAGTTAACGACTACCCGAATTATTATTACAGTCAACATGTGCATAATATGGAATGTAAACAAATGAATAATTCTAGGAGTATTTATATTGGAAACATCATATACGGGATTTACATTACAATATAGTGTGGATACATCATTATTTTGTGAAATTGATATTCTACATGTAACTGATATCGATTTTAACCATTTATGGAAATTTATAAATAGACATACTAGAAGAATGGACCTTGACAGTATATTTATCCCAAACTTAGAACTATAAAATTGAATTAGTTTTCTGCCGAACTGAGATCCATATAAGTGTATTATATTGGACATTTCAACAAAATCTTTTAAAGTGATGCTGATGCTTTTACAGTTCATGAATGCCGTACCAGTTTCAAGCGACTTATAAACAGTGTTTATTTCTGATAGAGTTTTTGTCTCTCTATTCAAAAGATTGCTTTTACATTCTAAACAGTCTTCATATAGACTTTTATCTGTATTTGAAATATTTACCATATTTTTAAATAACTCTTTACATGTACTTGTATTTAAATTTTTCTTCTTTGAATGTATTCTATCTGTTATATAGACATCACACTCACAAATTATGTTTATGTTAACATTATAGACACAGTCTATAGTTACATGAAAAAGTAAACAAAAATATATATACAATTTGAATAAAATTAAAAACATATTTTACAGAAAATGTTTTTTGTTTTTTTGATTTTTTTAGAGGAAATTAGGATTTAGTTTTTTTCACAGGTTCCTCTCTTGCATGCAGCTCATCAGTAGGGGTGGTTGCATTTTGTTTATTTCGTGTTCTTGTCTCATCATTGGGTTTTTGAGAAGGTGTCCGAAAAGCTTCCTTTAAAAAGTGATCCATGCTTTGCTGATCACCAGAAGAACGGTGTTTGTCTTTTTTGGTTTTTTGTCGTTTAGCTTTTCTAACCTGTCTCTTTTCGTCTGTAGAAATACGGTATCTTTAGTTATTTAGAGATTATCGTTGATTATCTCAACGAGATTGAGTTTCTCGCTTGAGCTGGTACATGCAGCGAAAGTGAGAAAAGCAATCGAGTTGAGATGACCAATGATATTCTGTGTATCGCTGTTTTACCTATGACGACGTTGTCAAATTCAATGTAAATTTTGTTAGAAACGCCACGTGACCTCCTTAGTTTCTAGCGATAATTTTTCCATCTCAAGCGAGAAGCATGATATGAAAATTATCACAAAAAGAAGATCAAAAGAAAAATGCACAAAATAGCGATAATGTAAGTTATTATAAACAAAGGAAACCGTATTATACTGGTGTTCAAAAGTCATAAATCGATTAAGAGAAAACAAATTCGAGTTACAAACTTAAACCGAGGGAAACACATACACTTTAATAAGAGTGAAACAAAGAAACAACAGAAACACTGAAGTTTATCAAACGCCAACATATATAGAAACGCGATATTTGATAACGTAGATTCAACTTAGCGTATTGTAATATAGAGTTAGCATTTAAACGACTAAATTTTTCATTACGCTGTCTTAACTACATTTTAATCTTTTGTAAACCTGTGATATATGACAACTGATGCTTTCAGAATACAGTTAAGGGAACATATCGCTTTTCTGGACAGCTCATATATTTGGATTGATTAAAACCATCTGTTAAAATGAGATTTTAATTTAATTGATACTTATCTTTACAGTAGCTGATTGCTCTCACACAAAACCTTGTTATCCAGGAACGTGTTATGGTGGTCGTGGGTGTGAATGCACCCGTGGATTCACTGACAGAACGTGTTTAACATGTAGGTCAATAATAATGCTATTCACTTCGTTAGCATTTATTGCTTCCATTTTAATTTGTCTTACTTCTAGATCTTTTAGTATGATTATATTCGAGAGAGAAAAAAACTCGACTTCCCCGCGAAAGTCAGATGAAAGAGGGTGAATAAGTAATTAATCCTTTTTCATAACACTTGCTGACAAATCAACAATAGAGCACCGGTATATTTGTACAATTTTAGTGGTATGATATCAAGAGATAATATAATTACTGTGTTTTTAAAATAGAAGCACACTAAATGCTACTCGATCACCATTTAAAAACACTACAGAAAACAAAACCACATAAAAGTATATATACATTTGTGAGTTCAATAATCGATTATCTTGAAAAACTATTTGAACAGAAATGTTTACACAAAAAAACTATCTTCCTAGTGCAATCTCTAAATGAATTTAGAGTTTCTTTTATTTCGTTTATTCGTCTGAATAATTTTAAAAAAACAATGAATTCATGAAATATTTGTCTCTACATATAACAAAGACAATCTTTAATCGTTGTATTTAGAATAGAATAATAGAATTCATAATATTAGATTAATGTTAATGTTAACACTAACCTTTCAAACTCCATTTCATCATATTATTATTTTCTTTCTGTAAAGTAAATAGTGACAAGTTCAAGCCACTCATTGAGAGGATTAATTCAACGTTCACTTACCACAGTTTTACTAAAAATAGAGATGTTTACAACTACATGGCCGATGCGACAAACAGGAATGATGGTGATATTGTGTGGACAAATCAAAATAAATTCAACCAATTAGAATTTGACCTGGAGGCCTACTTAGATACTAAAAATGTTTTTCCTAACAACCCACCAGTACCTTCATATATAACAGAAACTAGATTGGGTATTGTAGCTGCAAGTGTAAAAATCGTACACGAAAAACTGAGAAGAGGTAAAATCAATGTTTGAATAATTAAAGTAAATTCATGTTTTATTAGAGCTATTAATTTTTTTTTTATCAATGTCTGTACAAAATATATGCAAGATAATTATTTAACCACAAAAAAGCAATTGTATGTTGACTCAGTTTCAATATATAATATTTGTATACTTTATGCATTATTGAATAGTATACATCCTTAATGAGCATTACATACAATGATTTTACATGTTAAATTACCAGAGAGTAAGTATTCAGTAGGTGTAATACTAGTATATGAATCGTAGCTCAATTAAAGAGAAAAAGAAATTGTGACCTCATTTGCTAAATGTTTCGAGTTTGAATACCGGCAGAGACACTGAAAATCGTACATTTTTTCAATATACTTTTTGAAAGTAAGTCTTTAATCTGGATAGATATTTTAAAGTTTTATTGAGTATTCGACATTCCAGCTAAAATGTTACAGAACAAACGAAAGCATTTAAAGGTAGGGCGATCTGGTAGGGATGATTCGACTGAGATCCCATCTGTAAGAACAAAGGATTTGAAATTTAACCTATATGATTCTAATAATTCACAAGTTATGATTGTAAGATCCTTATTTGCATGACCTTTGTAATGAGAAATATAGTCTGTGTTCTATTTTTAATATTTTTTCTCCAATTATAGACAATAGAGGGTAAGTGACTTTTTAAACTGTTTATGAAGCCTTATAGAGATATATGACAATGTTTAGCCGCATTCTATGTTTAAATCATATGCTTCCACTGTTGTGTTATTTTGTAGGTGGGAGATATATAGCAAATGAAACGACCCTCACGTGTTCAGGCGTCTCAGATGTACAACCCATCAGTGACAAACGTTTCAAGTGCTATAAAAAGGAACCGTATATAATTCAGTTTGACTCCGGAGACAGGTGGGTCACTCAAAACTACGAAAGTTTAAAAGTTACTATTTCTTACATTAATGTGCAATTTGTGTGAGATCATGACAAACTAGATCTTACAATACAATTAAAAAACCACTGTGAATTAAGCTTGGCTTATAAATATACAATTTTATATTTTTAAATAAGTTGGCGCTGCTGCTCGGGAATTATCTGTATATCCCTTCAAAGCAGTAGATCTGCACATAGACTGCATTGGGACTATTAGAACCGTTGTTATTTAACAAAGACTCCAGTCCGGGATGTAATCAATTTGAAATTATATCGCATCTTATCAATTCACTAACTTACTCGTTAATTTCTTTACATTTCGTATAAAAAAAAACGCCTTCCTTAACATCAAAGAAAGTGGATTTACATTTCTAAATATTAAATGCACTTTGAGTATTACCATTAATTTTCTGCATGAATGAGAAATAAAGTGTATATTCATAAGCTGTTGCATATCTTATCATTTAATCGTGTTTGTATACAGTTTGTATACATTAATGTTTTGTATATAAATTCAACTGAAATAAAATTAACCATAAACAACAGCTTTGAAGTAATTTGGAAGAATATAGATCACAAAGAGAATCCAACGAATGTTTATAGTTTGACCAAAAAGCTGATATATTAAATAGTTGACATTGTATTCTAAGTGCAATAATCCCAGTTGGAAAGATAACAGTTCAAATAATTAAAATTACTTTTGTCCTGGCATACTGCAATGATTTTAGTAATTATTTGGTCCTAACAGTTTATGTTTAAAACAAAATACTGTATAAATAATGCGTAGGGAAAACGTGAAACTTGAACAAAAAACTATATTATTTCATTATACAGGTGGTATACAATGTTAAAGTCAAAAGTTTGACCTTTGTTTATCAAATATTTCAAATCGGAACACAAGTTATCTTATTTTTTTTCTGGTTAGTTTTTTGTTTCTTGTTTGTAAAAATCCCAAGATAGGTTATGTTGCTGATACACTACTATATTATTTCGTTTTAATTTATTATTTGATTTCTACCTATTGAACGTATTCACTATATCCTCGTTTTTGATATCACTGCAAACAAAATCCGAAGAACTTATATTCCATCTTGTCTACTCATTCGTCGATCTGTCTATTAGTTTGTCTGTCTGTCAAGGTGCGTTGTATACGAACCTCCTCCTAAATCTAGGCACATATTTATGAGAATTTACGAAGTTATAAAACACTAACCCGATAATGCAAATGGAGGAATATATTTTTAACTTAGCATCTAAAAGGGATGAAAACCTAATTAATATGCTAAAAGAAATGCAGGCCTGAGGTATTCTTTTATGAACTTAATTCAATGGTTCAAGAACATTTTAGCAGAATACAATTTTTGATTCACGGAAATATTTATTTGGATTTGATAACAATACGCAGCTCTGAATAAAATTGTTGAAAAATGACACATTTGGAAAATTAATATATCTACATGTACATGTATCCAGTATTTATAATGAAACCAAAAAGTTGTATTAATATTTTCTATTAGAATGGTGCTATTGCTCACACGAAAAGGTTGATGTTTTTGCTGTGTTACGATATGTTCATCGTTGTTTGTCTTATTTTTGCAGGTATAAATTAAAATATTCAATAACAACTGGCGGATATAGGAAGCTTAGAAATACATATTTGGGAACGCAAACGTACTCCGGTATCAGCGAAGAAAACTCCATGGAGTTCTGGTTTGACTATGATGAACCAAACCATTGCATAGAAAACGAGGACAATTGTACTTCATATGAAATCCCACTGCAGTTACAGGAAGATATAACTAAGGTAAATTAAGATAATAGTAGTTTACCGATTTAAACATGTCATAAATCGATTAAGAAGACAAATCAAGATTTGAAACAAAACCTGATGGAAGCATATGAACTCCAAAATTGATGATATCGGGTTCGTCGACTAGTACGCGTCTACTGCTATGCAATTATAACCCGCCATTAAAATCCACAGACGGTCAAAATGTCACCGTTAATCGCATTGTCGATTTTAGTTGCTGTTGAAATCCAAACAATGTTAAGATGCAAAAGTGTGCAGTATCAATTGGATATGGGATGGAGGCATAGGGTAATACTCTGTTACTGCTTAGCAATGAGATAATCATTCACGGCATTAATTTTACTGCACACATTGCGCATTTCGACAATTTATTTAACTTCAAAGGGGCTCGACGCAAAACATTTGAAAAAACTAAATTTAAACAAACGTCTTTAAGATTAACAAACCAAAATCAACATTAACTATAGTCAAATCGTACAGTGGAAGTTTTTAATGTGGAAAATATCTTCACCTGAGATCACCCCAAGTTTTATGTGGGGTTCGTGTTGTTAAGACTTTAGTTTTCTATGTTGTGTCTTGTGTACTACCGTATAGCGGTTTATTTAACTGGGGTGTAAATTTTCACTTATTTTCATGAAATTATAATATTGACTGTTATAGAAATAATCACGAATCAATACGCTAGTAATCTTTTTTAATATGATGTTTCGATTGAGGAATAAATTTAGTCAATTGTGAGCGTCCTGTTCTAAATTCTGAGTTACTGGAAACAAGTGGTGGTAGTGATTCATTTTGTGTCTTGTCAATTATGGCCTCTTTGGAAACTGGTCTTGTTGTCTATGATAGTGATAGTACCAGTGAAATGACTGTCAACAATCCTTGCAATATATTTAAATTTTATTAAAAAATCAAACTTCGTAGTGCACTTTTATTTATGTTTATGGCGTTATCTTTTGACAGAACTGACAATATGCATTTTACTTAATTTTAATTTTAGTCGAATTTTATGATATCATTAAACATTTTATCGAATATGTAAATACATATATGAACGATATTTTGTTTCGTAACTGAATATCTTAATGGTATGTCTTATAATTGGAAGTTACCAATCTCACCAAAATGGTCTGGATGGATTGACAAGCTTTCGGGAATAGGGAAATATGTCATAGAAATTTGGAAAATGGAGTATAGCATCGATAACTCAGGTTTAAGAGAACCAGAAATAACAAAAAACTTCAATCCGGTTCCGGATTATACAGAGGAACTTCCTGAGAACCCTACAAAGTTTCCTACATACGAACCAAAAGATCCCGGTGTTTATTCTGTTATTATAGAAGTTAATGATAGAGCGAATAATTCTAAATATGCCAGGAGATTTGTCATTTATGATAAAACATCAGAAATAAGTACTAGTGAAATTCACCGCTTGCATGCCACTTCTGCATCAAATGATACTAATTTCTCATGGAAAACTAAATTTGACAGAAACATTGATGTGTCATGGACTAGTCATTTTTTTAACGACGTACACGAAAATGGTCATTTTCTGACCAAGATTTTAGACTATACACCAAGACTGAGTGATAATATAAATAGAGTCGATTACAAGAAAATCCTACCAAAATTTGATGACACTGAGGGTGCAAGAAACAAAATGGCTATTACAAACATCAACTCAATTGTACAATTTGAAACCAAACATGGAAAAGTTAGCACAAAAATACCACAACACGGATGGGTTCCTGTTACTCCTCTTCGGGAAGACTTTACTTTTAGGTTGGATACAATTCAAATACAAGATGGAGATTCACACCAGTTTTGGGTTCGTGCATTTGATATCATGGGTAATACAAAAGTGGACTCGACCGTTGTTCATTTTGATAGCAGTGCACCGTTAATATACGAACCGAAGATAAGTCTTAATCTCAAAGATGGAAAATATCCTTTCTCAAGCAGGTAACTTTTTATTTCACTTTTTCCTTCTTCAATACTTATGATTAAGATAACGTAGGTGAAAGGTGAAATATATAGTATATTTATAAAGACAAATGATGTTACCAACTATGTATATGTTAAGTTCTATTTTTTTATTTAAAAAAAAAAAGTACTTTAAACTGTATTTTTCTGTTTCATACAGTCCGATTTGAGATAATTAAGTTACGGTTAAAAAAATGAGATAAAACCCTCAACATCAAATCGACCAACGTTTTTATAATTATAAAAACAGTGATTTTTTTTTCAATCGTCTTCATTTATTAGGATTTTCATCAATATTATAACCTTGTTACTTTTATTTTGTATATGTATTAATTAATGTTATTTTTGATTATACGTACTAGTAACTGTTTTCAGTGTTGTTGTGTCTGCAAAGGATGAACACAGTGGTATAAAGAAAGTGTCATTTAAATTCAAAATAAAACACACAGACGAGGTCAGAAGCGAGCATATGTTTGACATGCTAATAAAGGTGATACCATACAGTTAAAAGGAATATCAGAAAAAAATCATCAAGTTTAATTATTATACAATATTTTGTCGTAAAAGTAACTTTTGTGTAAACTTTTTACTTATTTCAAGCTCATGTTATGTTTGAAATTAATCAGTTGATCAACTAGAACAAACAGAAATTTAAACTAAAAATATTTTGAAGTCAGAATACGATATTCAACAATAGTGCCTTTATAATAATATCTCATACTTTGAATTTATTACCCTCTAAACATCTCGAAAAAAAAACCAACAAGTAAAGATAATCCTAACTTTAGTCACCTAAAATGAACAGTGTTAACTTGTTTTTTTAGGGAAGCTAATGATGCCTTTTAAAACCTTATTTATTCAGGTATATTTAATAAAAACATGGCCAAATATCATTTCACTAGTTAAATTGGTTTAATCCACCATTTTTCTTCAAAAGGAATACCTGCACCTAGTCAGGAATATAATATGTGTTTCTATTTTTTTTATGTGTTTGCGCTTTTGATTTTACCAACTGTTGACAGTCTATGTATTTTGAAATTTCTTCTGTATTACTGTTAACTTACTTTTAAAATATGGTCAATCTCTTCACCTTAAGGTAATAAATATAAAAAAAAAGAAAGGTCTGCTTGCCGATGAGACACCTCTCCACGAGACACCAAAATGACACAGAAACCAACCACTGGAGATGTAAATAATATAATATTGATACAGTTACAGTGTTGCTAAATACAGGAGTTAAGAACCTTATTTTCATATTTGAATTCAAAGAACTTTTGTTGATATGTTTGCGACTGACTCTGTCAAGTCCAACACCAACACATGTCTTCAAAAATGCGTTTAATTCTTATAATTTTTAACTATTTGAGATAAGACATTTGATTTTTCCACACGTAGAATTAAAATTTGTAGCTTTTAATTATCATCACGCATGAATATGTTTTTAGGTTAACGCCAAAAAATTAATGCAATTTGCTATCTGAAAAACCTGATTTTTTTTCTTCCTTTAAATAAATGTTTTGTATTTATTTTTTGATTTGACGATGAACACAATCACATAAACGTTTTCTCTAATATGCAAATCATAAAAGAATTGTTATGAAATAAAATTATAAGGAGTACATGAAATATCCAACACCATTTACTTTTTTTGCAAATGCATTAAATGTAATTGACATTACACATCTATATGTTGATTTCCACACAGTATGTACTCTTCTAGTATCAATACTCAACGACCACGAACAACACGACCAACGCAAGTAAATAGAACGTTTGATTTGTATTTCCTTTGGAAATATGTTATAAGTATCAATTTGTACTATTAACCGACAGTGCTTAAGCAATCCTATATAATAACATTAATTTATTCAAATTTCCAAAAAAAGTGCACAATTTTCTACACTCATTTAGAAATGGATTGTTTTTGGTTTTTTTAAAAAGACAAGGAATTTATGATGAATAAACTGCAATCGTTTGTTTCTTTCGTTCAACTTTAGACGCGAGAATACTGCAACAAACTACCAAAAGAGTGTTACTGTGTTCGGATGGGCGATTGTTTCATGATAGACACACAACTTGAAATAAACAATTGCTGGATGAAGGTTCCTATTGATGACATAGGGAATGATATCTATGTACTTGAAATTACGGTGTTTAATTCTGCAATGCTACAATCAAGCATTACAAAAGAGGTACAATTAATCTTTAAATCAATGGTTTAAACATATTAAACGACGACAAGTCGTTTGATAGTCCACTCAGTGGAAATCATTCCACATTTCTCATTTTTATATGAGGTTTAAACTACATTTTAATTGATATAATTGAAAATGATTGATTACTTTTATTTCATTTTTCTACATCTTGAAATTAATCAAATCTGTTTTATCATGGAACAAAATAAAGTGCATGTCATTTATACAAAACATTGTACATAGAAGTTAATTTCCCTTACATTAAGCATTTCTATCAACGATATTTTCTTTTTCTGAAATAGATTGGAATGGTAAGAAACATCAACGGTGTACAGGACTGTAAGTTGCTTTCTTCTACTAAATCCAGCAAAAACTTTTCCAAGAAAAATTATAAAAAATGAAATATTGGTGATTACTGGTTAACGACACTAGACGAAGATATGATATCGATTTTTTATGCCCCACTATTTTCTTGTCTGTTTGTCCGTTCGTCTGTTAGTCTGTCCGTCCGTTCGTCTGTTCGTCCGTTCGTTCGTCTGTGATGTCTGTCCCGATTCAGGTTAAAGTTGTGGTAAAATTTTTTGGTCGAGGTAATTTTTGATGAAGTTGAGATCCGATCAACTTGAAACTTAGTAAAAATGCTCCCAATGATATAATCCTTCTAGTTTAAATGCCAAATTAGAGATTTTATCCCATTTTTACAGTCCCCGGAACATAGAAAATGATAGTACGGATGGGGCATCCGTGAACTTGGGACACATTCTTGTTGTGTATGTTTTTGTTCGGACACTAGAGGTTTTGGACAAACAAAAATATCTAAATATTAAAAAGAACTTTTAATTACAGGACAATGATAAATATACATAAACCATTCTATTATTGCAAAATCATTTTGACTAGTAAATATCTTATATTTGATTTTTTTAATAGTTTAGTGACTTTGTAATTGATGTATTTGCCATGTGTTAATTTACTGACAATACAGTACACGATTTGTATTTCCGTGAATGTTGTTATTGTTTGTCTAAGACTTCCCATACTAAAGATACCCATCGGTCACCTTCTATTGTATTTGAAAAAAGCTGTTTGACTTTAGAGTCCCAAATGCTCTTCAACATGGTACTTTACTTTTTGTTTTCATTCGACAGTCACACATGTTAAAGTCTGGTATCTATTATGCGTTTATTTACAGTACCGTTCGAAAACCTCATGTAAGATAATAAAGGAAAAACCCAAGTTACCTTGATGTTTTTATTTTATCCAATACGGGTTTTTTAAATGAACTGAATTCTTATATCCTTTGTTTAGAGCCTTAATTGTGAGATAACTTTGTTCAAAATATAAACACACCCAAAATGAAATTCCGAACAATATTTAGATTTCAGTCCCTCAAACATAACTGTTTTGAAGACAACAGACACCAGTGTAAGCATCAAGTGGATTCAAGCCCCAGCATGTTATGAAAGGGCTGGGATATGGATTATTCTGTTTAGACCAGATAATTCGACAAAGTCTTTCAAAGTTCACAAAGAGGCAACAACCTTTGACCTCACAGGTTTATCAGCAACAACATCATACTGGTTTAAAATGACAACTAATTATGGGAATGATACTCACTATGTCAGCAGTTCTGTTCCAACAAAATTTGTATTTGTTACCACAGAAGAAGGTATTATATTTGTATTGTATTTTCATTTCGTACGTACCATATAATTTGTAAATGAAACGTCCTATGCATATCTCGAAAATAATGTCTGTATATATTTTCTTCATACGAGATGTGATTTGAATGCCATTTAGTCAACTCTTCATTCAAGTAACAATTTGTAAAAAGCACACCAAAAATACTAGTGTAAAATCATTCAAACCGGAAAACCAAAATACTAATCTATATAAAAAACGGGAAACAATTATGAATCACATTAACAAACTACAATCTCTAAGAATCAGGTTCCTAACTTGGGACAGAGGCAAACAAATGCAGCAGTTTGTTTAAACGTTTTAATTAGTACCAACCGTCTCCCCTACCTGAATCAATATTGTAACCCATAACATAAAAAAGACATATTTCAAAATATCAATAAAGATGGCTTAACTCGATCAAAAGACATATAAACACACAAACACTCACAAGTGAACATACACTGAACTAATTATTTGATATATAACACAATGTAAATAAAACATCAATAAAGTAAGGGTCATGATGTTAAACTATATCAGAAAAACAACGTTAAACTGGGACATGCACCATGTCTATTTCTTTTTCCTTTTAATTTGATACTTTTTATGACGTTTATTGGTTAGTTAGTTTTTAAAGTTACCTTTAAAAATTTGATAAGTGTGGAATTAATTTATCTCAGTGTAGTAAACCTACATCAGTTCAACGCGTTACTTTCCTTCTTTGAGATACATTTAGTAAACAATATTAAAAACAGGAAAACATTTCGAATATATGTCAATCTCAACAAAATTTCCAGACAGGTGAATATATAATTTTGGTAATAAAACATCGTCTGACTTTTTTTTTTTTTTTTTTTAAAGAAGTTGGACTATCCAGCGGCGGAGTTGGTGGATTAGTAGCAGGTAATTTGGAAATTTGTTATAACTCTTTATTGTAAGACGAAAAGATTGGTTATTTAAAACAAATATGAACAAAACAGACACAATTTTACATTATGTAAATAACACATTGCTATGTCGTTTGCTTACTCTCCTCGGTTGACCATATCTATTCCGAGAGGTAACAGTTTACTCAATCAATACCTAAGCTACACTGTGTTTTTTTTCTTTCATATACTGAATATTCGGTTATATTCTCTCTTTTTCTAAAAAATCAAAGTCTTTTGAATAATTGATTTGACTTAAAAGTTATTTTTTAAATAAGTAACTCAAAAGAATTTTATTGCGTACTATATCATTAAATTTTGTATTATACTGCACGAGATTGACATTAACAAAACGTTAACCGTAGTAACATGAATTTAAATTAAATATCATCCACGAATCAACTTTCAAAAAACATTTAAACAATAAGTCCAATAATATAAATTTAAATTTTCTGCATGTTTAGTCTAATTATAAAAAAAATATATGATAATTTATACCTTACAATGTTATACTTTGACAAAATTCTAAGTTAACGTATCTTTGAAATGTAAACCATTAGTAAGAGTAGTTAGATTTGCAATAAAACAGTTGCCTTTTTTAGGCTTCCTTTTGTTACTGATTGTTGTCATTGTCGTGCTGGTCTTTCTTGGGAGAACCGGTAGACTACAACCCGCTAAACAACAAGTAACTGCAGGTATACGCACAATTCGAAATACCATAAGAGAACGTCGTGCGACACCAAGTGGAATAAATGTAAGTACTCGCATCACTTGAGTGACATCATCCACATAATCAAATCATAAAATTAATGTCAAATAGTCTATTAAACATGAAATAAACTACTTTAAATGGAGGTTTTAGGAAGAAAAGAATCATTGGTAACATAATGGTTGATTACATAAACCTGATAAAAAAACAAATTGTTGATTGAACTTATTGATACATACAACGTCAATAGTAACATGAGTAATGCATTTTAATATTCAAAATATTTTTGATCATGCAGAATCGAGCTTGTGTTTCGAAAGAATATGATGACATATATTTCTATGGCGGTATGGATATAAAGGGAGATAAATCTTGGATATTGTCTCGAAAGGATGTTTCATTGGAGTCCGAGCTTACACGGGGACGATTTGCGATTATATATTTAGCACAATACTATACGCATCAAGAAGCAATAACAGTTGTGGCAAAAGCCCTGAAAGGTATTTTAGAAATACAAGTCAAACGATCTTCTTTACAATTGTCATAGTGTACGGTTTCCTATAGTTGTTAATTTCTGACTCATTTCGGTCTCTTGTGGAGAGTTCTCTCATAAGCAATCATATCACGTCTTCTTTTTTATATAACAATTTTGGGTTAGTCCTGGTAAACACAAAATCCCAGTGTCCAATACGACTATTTCTCCTGAAAGGTATTTTAGATATAAAAATCAAACGATCTTGTTTATAATTGTCATATTATAAACTTGGTACAACAAATATGAGTTTGTTCTTATGATATTAATGAAATGCTCATTTATATAAGGTTTTGTCTACAGTTTTTGAAATATGACATAAACGTACAGTTTTATTTGTATCTCGATAAAAGGGAACACATCTCTTTTATATCGCATTAGATATAATTGTTACATATGGTGAGGGAGATATTTTTTACTACTGGGATGTTGTCATTTAGAACAAATGCGTTATGAAAATATCAAAACTATAAAGTGAATCCATACATATGTTAAATACGTAGTAAATTTGCTTTACACTTAATCTGTACTAAATGTGGGTATTTTGTATAATTCAAGATGATCAAAATGACGAAAATGTGCTTAAAATGAGAGCTAAGATAAATTTTTATGCGACTAAAGTGGGACATCACAAAAATATCTTGGATTTCATTGGATCTGTTGAAGATGATATCCGTAAGTAAACTTAAAAGATGAATTCAAATGATTGCATATACACATATTGTATTGATGCATCCGGTTATCTATTTTTAAAGTCCATCCGAACATTGTTGTTTTGTTTGCTACGTTGAATTGTCTACGTTATCGATTTATAAGATTTAAATACCGGTAAATTACTATATTGATATCTACAGAAGTCCTAGATTTCACAAACTTCTGTGAATAAGTGCATTGGAATTTCATCGTACGACAACATGATACAAAGCTTTCAAGATAAATTGGTCTTTTTTTCTACAGGTGCATTTACATTATGTCTGAGTTTCCGAGAAACTATATATATTTTACATGACAAAGCATAATGTCGCTTTGCCTTATTTGTAGGTGGTCCAATGATGATTCTGGAATATTGCCCTAAGGGAGTTCTGAAAGAATTTCTTGAGAATGCGAGGTCAAACATATCGGTAGAATTAGTGGAGAGATTGTTCCGAATTGCGTTTGGTATTTGTAACGGAATGGATTATTTGGCCTCTAACAAAGTATGTATTTAATTCTTTTGAATGCAATTATGAAAAGATAATTCTTAGATACATATTAAGGCATACGTTGATATAGTTGGTCGAGAGGACTTCCGATAACTGATCTATAGCTTGATGTTGTTTATTTATCGAAAGACGACGTTGAACGATCTTCTTTACGTAACCAATGTAAACGATGATAACACCACCGTTAACAAAACTTATTTTCACTGCACAGTAATCCAATCCTTAAATTAAATAGTGAAATAATTAACACAAAAACATTCGTTTAAATGATAATAATAGTTAGTCATTGTTATATGATATATCGTTTCTGTGTGCTACATTCTAATGTTGTGTTTCTGTTGTGTCGTAGTTCTCCTCTTATAATTTAAATTTGGATGTAACGCGTCTTCTGATTGGCTGACGTTGATTTGTTTATCAGCTCATAGACAAAATTTTGTCTTGTGACTGTGACGTCGTCAACGTTTTTTAATTGTTTTTTCAAAATAACATCAAAAATGTGGCGCACACTTTAAATTACCCCGCTTCGCAATAAAAATATTATAGTCATTCCTTAAATATTTGATGTGTTTCCCTCAGTTTTACTTTGTAACCCAGATTTAATTTTTTTCTCACCGATTTATGAATTTGGAACAGCGGTATACTACTGTTGCCTTTATCTGTAGTTTATTTTTTTATCACATCGCAAATTTTATTACGTATTTTTGCGTTAACCAACAAACATATGCATGCTACATGGACATACATTTACAATTTACGTGTGTTAGAGGTAACGAGTTTGGAAAAATATATTCTTTATCTCCAACGTAAAAGAATAATAAGGATTAAAAAATTTTTTAACGGAATTTATTGGTGTATAAACTGGACCAATTCACTCACAAACATATCATGACAAAAAAACCCATAAAGTTGGAATTATATCATGTTGTTAAAGACCCGGCTCGTGTGTTAAAGGATTGTGTAGAATATAAATCTGACAATATAAGTTAAAATGTTTAAGTGTAACCGATGTAATTTGTGTTTCAATTTAGCTCTTGATGTATCACTTGTAATCAGCATAAAAACCAAACAACAGAGATTTCGGAAATATCAGTCTATGTGATATAGTTGTAGTCTTCTCAGTTATGGAACGTTTAAAAAATAATTCTTGCGTGATGGGTTCATACGTATAGACGGATGCTGCTGACAAAGTTTAAGGGCACCTTTAAATCGAAGGTTTTCGATTATATAATAGTTACCATCATAATTAACATTTCAAAGACGCCATCAGGGTTTGGTTGACTGTTGAAAACATTACTTTTATCTATTTATTATAAGACCATATCAAATATACACCATTACCATAAGATCTGTACTAATTTCTCATATCTTGATTAAATAGTAAGGCTTACAAACGCGTTGTTTAATTCCTATTTGAACGCCATCGGTGTTTGAATTATTTTTGTAATTTTTTCAAGTGCTATATACATATAGATTGTGTTCATTTATGGATAACTACTTATGGGGTTGTGACTTCAATTTGATACTAAATATTATTATAGGTAGTACATAGACGACTAGCTGCTCGAAATGTGCTACTCAACAAACTGCTTGAACCAAAGATCACTGGCTTTGGTCCTGATCCAGAAGCAAATAAAGAAGAAGAGGTAACGAATTACTATAATTAACAATTGAATAAATGACATGCTTTGTTATCCTGAATTATCCTATCTGAAATTTTGGATATGTTATTCTCTATTTCCTACCAGATTGAAATTTTGAGTATTTCTTGTTTGTATTCTAATTCTCACCTGATTTATTCTTTTCATGCCCTGCTGATTATTATTATTATTCAATCAAAGTATGGATCGTTTGATCTCAGTGTTCCATTGGTCAACAGTCGATTATGACGTAAAATTGTCTTCTTTTTTTCTGGTGTTACGTGATGAAAAAAGCAACCATACCTGATGACGTCACATAGAAAGAACACATCTTTCCGTGATCATTCGAACAAAAGAATTATCTTTGTATGCATATCGTCTACAAATCATCAGAGAAACATATTCCACCACTATTTCTTGTACAATATGACAATTACCCACTCTCGTCATTAACTGTTAAATTTATCAAACGCTCGGCAAAACTCGCATTTAAAATTTTAAAATTGTACTGTCTCGAGTAAATATATATCGTATCACTCCCGGTGCAGATGCTGAATATATATACGTTAACTTAACTCAAAATGAAGTCGGAAGGAACGTAGACATTCATTTTAATGCATTATGAAAAATATCGAGACTAATCATATAACTGATTGCATGTTGTTCAAAGAGAAAAAATATAAAATAACATATTAAAAATATATTTATTGATTCAAAAGAAAGCACATTGAGGGCCCATTATATACATATTATATAACTTAACTACCGATTCTCGAAATTCTGATATGCACATTTTTTTTTAAATTTCAGCTGCTATAGAATAAACTTTAATACGTCTTATTGCAAGCTTTATTGTTACTTCATTGATTTATGTTAGTAAGTATTTCTTTTATCTGAATCTGGATTATTTGTAGGAAAGAGTTCCAATCAAATGGATGGCCCCAGAATGTATGAAATCGACAGAACATGCAAATGAATTGAGTGATGTTTGGTCTTATGGCATCGTAATGTGGGAAATATTTTCTCTCGGTATGTATTATTTCGTCTATCGCCATTTAAATATAAGACAGTACATTCGTGGTTCCGAACTCTGAACAAGACTATCAATATATTTCATTAAGAGGCTATGAAATATGAAGTGAAATATCATTTATGAATTGTATTCTTGTTTAGATATTTTGTTTGTCTTTTAAAAGATGTTTTACAAAGATACATTTATCATTTTCGCTTAAGATACTGTTAAAGATTGTTAAAACACACAAACGTCATGTATAAATTCCAATGTAGGGAAATAAAATGTTAACATAAACATAGAACAAACATTTTTGGAAATGATACCATGAAATGATGAATGAATGAAAGGGAGACCTTCTAGCGGGTTATTCTAGTTTCCAATAGGTGTTTTGTGAGGGATACACTTTCAGTTGAATCGATCTATTCGGCACATATCATACAGAAAGAGCGGGATGGTCGTATCATTGTCCTTGTTTATTTCAACAATCTCGCTAACGTTTAACATCAGAGAAAACAATAATCATAGATAAAGTATTTTCAGGAGATACTCCTTACTCAGGTGTTCAAAGTAGAGATGTGCCGGGTAAGGTCAGACGTGGTTATAAGATGAAGAAACCAGAACAGTGTGATGATGCGTAAGTATCAGAATTAGAATGAACACAGTGTGGCTGTGGCCATTGATTGACACATTAAATTCATCCATTGACTGGGACAATTTACGTGAACGTCTGTCTGTAACGACCACTGTTCACGACGTACCTACGGTAGACATTTAAACTGTGGGGTCACTAAAGGTTTCTTAACGCCTTTAATTATAAAATAATTCGAAAAATTAATCAGAAATTACCTTTATGTTTTGATTTTTATAATTGATATAAATCAAAACATCGTGTTATTTCTGATTAATTTTTCGAATTACTTTATTAAGGTGTTGAGAACCTTTGGTGACCCCATAGTTAAAGTATCTTTAAAAAGTACATAGTGAGTAGTGGTCGTTACATACAAACGTTCACCTAAATTGTTCCAGTCAATGGATGAATGTAATTCGTCAATCAATGGACACAGCCACACTGTTTTGAATTTCATTCTATATACTGTTTAATCGTCAAACTATAATTTCCTAATTCATGTTATTAAAATCAATGGCGAAGTATAAACATGTTTTCTAATGGTTTGCCTGTTAATATAGAGATTTGATGCATTAAGGAATACACATGATTTTAAACGAATACATCAAACGGAGTGAGAACATTTTCTACACAATGATAAGCATTCAGATCAGTGTCTTTCTTTTTAATCGAAGTGTGTTTTATCGTCTTTTGCGACATACATCCGAATTCTTGCAGTATAAACTATTGTTCGCATCATTCATTCTTTATTCTAAATATCAAGTCTAATAGTATTTCTTAAGAAAAAATCATGAATTTGCTTTCTCGAGACAAATAAAAAAAAGAAACGGATAGGAATTTGGACATGCATAAATAAGGGCGTACACAATTTTTATCCTGGTACTCTGATTTATTCATTCAACAATAACTATAGTTTTAAACCCTATAGTCTTTAACCACAAAAAGACCAATATAAGCGCTTGAGCACAGTTGAAAATTATCAGCAAATGAAAAATGCCAATTATGAGCACCATTACAAAGAATAGACATAATTCGTGTTATAAAATCTCCACATAGTTTTTGAAGGAGCTATGTATGTGTGTGAAGAAACATTGTAACATGCTTGCCTCCTTATATAAACTTATTATAATATGTCAAGTATGATTCTTCATGTGACAACAATCCTTTAGATGTGTGTGTACATAGTGGTCCTTTCTGTGTAGTTTTGAACTATTTCAGATGTGTTGGTTTTAAGGATATAAAACTTTCAGATTTGAAATATATGGGTTCGACCATAACTGACGAGGATAACGGTGTACTTGCATAACATTAGAATATAATGTCCTTGCCATTTTGTGTCTCAGTTAAACATCACTGCACAGATAACCGATCTAAACATCTTAATCTATAATGCAATGCAAATCCTCATTTTATCTGATAACTTATCAGTTGATTGATTATTTGAATGAAAACATATAGACTACAACTAAATACCGCAGAGCAGTAGCTGGATCCCCAGAGTACCTGCATATGGAGTATATATCCCAGTTGATACGGCCGTTTAAAAAAATTGCCTTTCATATCGTGGTTTCTTTAATACTTGGTTGCTGCTATGAGACACTTTTCCATCCTGATAATGATTCTAAGTGGTAAAATTGAAATCATTCCTTCAAAATCTTTAGACGTCATCACGAGCTCGAGTTTGTTGACCATTATGCAAAATCTTTGCTATTGATGATATTTAATATGTTACGATTGTTGTAACATAAATTCATTCTCTTTTACTCGAAAATAACATCACTGATTGATAATTCTAACACCGGTTTTAAATTTACGAGGAGCAACATGAAAGTCTCCTTAGTGGAGGAAGATCTGCTTATCATTGCACAGCACCTGGTATCTGCTTACAAATCCTTTATTTTAGGTCTGAAGATAATTTCATATTATTGTGTTAAAGTTAAAATTTGTTTAAGAAAACCATTATGGGTTAAAGTACGGTCTTCAACACGGAGACTGGATTCACATCAAACAGCAAGCTATAAAGGGCCCCCAAAATGACCAGGTTAAAACAATTCAAACGGGATTAGTACAGATTGTGCAGAAAATATTTTTGAAAGGAAAATTAACCTTAAAACTTAAAAATAACTTTTCCCGTTTGAGTATACTCAGTATGTATCATCTACGTTATGCTTTGTCTATTTCCCTTTGGCCGTAGAAATATCTAACCAGGCGCATATCGGTTCTGATGTGTGTTGTAGATGCCGCACAACCTAGTAATATATAATAATAAAAAGTGAGATGCATTTTTATTTTCATATTTTCAGTTTCTACAACATCATGCTGAAGTGTTGGCACTATGATCCTCGTAAGCGAGCTGGATTTTCTCAGATGAAGGCAGAAATGAGTAAAATATTTACAGAAGTGCCCGGTGAAAGTTTTTACTACCAAACAAATGAACTATAATGTTATTTTAGTTTGTTTTGTATATTGCACATAGCTTCAAATAACTACTTTGAAACAAAGATGACACTAATTGGCAAAAACTATAGTACACATATTATCATAATTTAAATTTGTATATAGGTAATGCAAGATGACAGTCCAATTCCGGAAATTTGACAGAGAATTTACGTAATATTATTACATGTATGTTTTTTTAATTTTTCAAGTTTCCAAAACAATAGATAACCTTCTGAAAACTAGTATTATTTTCCTTGATTATGTAAAATTAATGCTTAAATAAAATTTCTCTATTACTTTTTGTTGTATTATAGTTTTTAGAGCAATAGCCAAATTTCAGAAGCAAAAAACACGAAAGAAAGGAAAACCCGTGTTTTGTTACTGATAGTGCCCTTAAATTTTATTTATTTACTGAAGAACGATGAATTCCTGTTTACAAAACTTTGAATTTAAACTAAATATTTTCTTATCCCAGTCATAGATTACCTTAGTCGTATTTGGCACAACTTTTTGGAATTTTGGATCCTCAATGCTCTTCAACTTTTTATTTGTTTGGTTTATAACTATTTCGATATGAGCGTCACTGATGAGTCTTATGTAGACGAAACGCGCGTCTGGCGTACTAAATTATAATCCTGGTACCTTTGATAACTATTTACAGTTTTTTAATATATGACATGAAACGATCATTAAAATGAGAATGGAAAAGGGGAATATGTCAAAGAGAAAACAACCCGACCACAGAGCATACAGCCACCATTTGCACTTCAAATCGTAATAAATACCGCTATCAAAAGTGTGTACGCCAGACTCGCTTTCCTCTGCAGTGATGATCGAATTAAAAAGTTAAAAAGGGCAAAAACTGACCCTGAAAATTCGTCAGTATACGATTGCACGTGCTTGTCGGACAATTTATAAATATATTCATATCGGTCGTATGCGGTGCTTTGCTTTTGCGCCAATTGGCATTTCATTTGCGCCAAAAAAATCTTTCATTTCCACCACAAAAAATATTTCGTTTGCGCAAAAATAAAAGCTTTAAATTGCGCCAATATTACAGGTAAATACAGGTAAGTGGTATAAATTATATATCTAAAAAAAGACTTTTGAGAATAAAAGCTTTTGTTTTTAAATTAAAATATATTCCTCAGAAATCAGTCCACATTAAACCACACAAGTAATGTTAAAATCTTAAAAAAAGATAGTCCGTTTTTTCATGAGCTGCAGTCCATTTCTGTTGTTTTACTGGCTTTGCAAGGTTTTATTTATTTGGGGTACCAATACACGACTTGGTCTCCATTTTTAAGAACATATGATCTGATAATAAACTCAAAGTGTGGTCCTCAAATATTACACACTGTTTTATGTCTAAATTGGAAATGTCCATCTTGACACCTCGAACATGTGAACCCTATATTTGATTATAAGCTTTAGTGTCTCTCGGCTTCAGACATGAGTGTGGCATTGAACTCACCCCATTATCCAGAGAAATACTGTAAAGATAAACCTTTTAGAGCAATGAATATTTAACGCTTCCGTTATTGCTGACCTGTAAAATGACGCAAATGAAGTTTTTATTTTTTTGCGCATATGAAATATTACCTTGTGGCGCAAATGAAATATTGTAATTTTCAAAAATTGGCGCAAATGCAATGCATCTTACGTGTGTTGGCTAATTGGATGGGGTATGGTATATCACGTGCACTTAATTTTGATACAGTTCAACTAGTACGTGATTTTTAAAGGAGTATTTGTGACTTTTTGCCTTTTTCGATATTTTTGCTTTTGCATTATTGTACAATGTATTAATTGCATATGCGGATTAAGGTCAAATCGGTGATAACGAATTTGATACCTACAAAAAATGTAATTCTCCTTTAATAAATGCATTTAACTGCATTTACAAGTGACTGTTTTTCTCGGTGTCAACACGAGATGTCCAGGTAATGTGTTACGTCTTTCTGTGAACTGTAACTTTGTGAGTTAGAACTCTAAAACTAGCTCAGAGTGTTAGTTTAGTACAAAGAAATGATTATATTGATAACAAAAACATGTTCTCGTCCTAAATATTATGTATATTAACGTGTCGCGGGACGTTAGGCAGCCATCAATTATAATCAGCAGCAATGACATTAATGCATTACTTATTACAGTATAAGGCTTTCTTTCCACCGCTTTGGGTCGTAAATAACAAGTAATAAGATTATCTACGGAAGGGCAACAAATATGCGAGAATATGTTCAAATCCAAATAGTATTGGAATAATTAAAACACAAATGTTTTCTTTTTTATTTACCAACAGCTGATATATATAAATTGTATCTTTTTCTTAAATTGATGTAGTCATACTGAATTAAACAAAGCAGTGATTTGATTCATTTGATGATGCTTTAACTTAAAGTCATAAGAAACCTCAAATTAAAAAAATATGCATATGTTTTTTTATAACTAAATTGATAGTTTTTATTATACAACTTATGTACGTATACTTTTTCTGAGAAAAAATCTTTATTTTGTCCACATTTAGAAGAAGTTTACTTATTTTCAATTGCTTGCTTCCAGGAAGCAATTCGCCGACATATTTTCCGTATGCATAGTGACCCGAACGTAACCCTCCTCGTAAAAATCCGGTGACCACAATACGCATGTATACGTCATTGAAATAAACAAATATATGATTATACATGTTAAACACGTGCTCAAAACCCATGCTTTTTGTGATTTGTTTACTATAAGGTGACAATCGGTAAACTTCGGCTTCAAAACACGGCATTTAATGAGCAGCAATATTTGTTAGATCATAACAAGCAGAGAGAAAAAAAATTGACGATTATATGATATATTTGCGAAAATAATGATAAAATCGTGCATAGAAGACTAAGTTTATGATGTATACATGCATTGGTCCAAGAATTTGACAAACATTATTTTTCACGACTCACTCGTTTCATATGACTTTAAAAAAAAAATAATTGGAGATTTTCACAAATTACTGCGTCCATCTGTACATTGCAATTTGACTTTAGTCTCTTGCCAGCTCTGTGTTAAAAAACATCTCATTGGCACTCACACCACATCTTCCTATATCTATCGTTGTAACTAAAAATTAAAAAAATGGTTTGCACACGTAAATTACATAACACAACTCTTGTAAACAAACAGGTGATTCATCTACATACCATGCTTATATAAATAGGAATTGTATTGTATAAGAAAACCATATAAATGTAAGTGTGCTTGTATGTAATTTCTATAATTTCTTTATCATAATGTATTTATTATGTAATTAATCATTCAGCTCAGGGTGATAATTAAGATTAGCAACGTATACTGCTATAATCGATTTATAGGGCTGTTATTAACTTTGAGCCTATAGGAAGTGTTTCTTTGTTTCACTAACAAATAGGAAGATGACGTGATAAGTTGGGCTAAACTTATCATCTTCTGTTCAAACATTATGACGTCGCTGATATGTCCGGGTCAAAGTTGTTAAGGCCGGGTCAACGTATTTGACGTCAAAAAGCCATGATACGTTATTTGGTTAAGAGTTGATATAGACAGTGGGACGAACATTAATCAATAAATTTACGAAGCTGCAAAAGCCGACACAATCAACTGATATATGTAGTTGAAATATAGAAAATTAAGATGCAGCGAGCTAAACAGCGGTCTACGATGTCATGTTTTCTAAATTTTGAAATTGGCATGATGTAGGCATCGCATAAATTTTTTTTATAAAAAAGAAAGTTCGTTTATTTCATATCCGAAATATTGATGATGTCCAATATATCTCACAATAAACTTCTTTTTTTCTACAATAACTAACACCCATAGCACGATTAAGTTTATTTGCACATTATGGTATATGGTATCATGTCGATGAAATATATCAACACATATTTAATATAATATCAAAATATTTCGTATAAGTAAAATAAAAAAATAACTGTGATAGAAGTCTATTCGAGTCGGCCTTTTCGTGCTAAATGGTTTAATCCCATGAAGCGCTGAAAAAATAACGGTCTATACGCAGACAACCAGAAGAAATTACATTAACTTTAAAGCCCATAGAAACACAACTCTTAACGCAAAACCATAGTCTCAAAAATGCTTATAAGAAACAATTTAGAGTTTCAAATTGAATACCCACACAACAGTGCCATATGCTGAATTACATAGAACGGGTAATACCAATTGTACCTTGGTAATAGGATTTAATTCTCTCATACATTTTTCGCAACTAAATGTCAGATAGGAGACGTTTGACCGGTCATACGATGTGTCAAAAATTGTATACTTTAAAATGCTTCATTAACTGGACTATCAGTGTGACTGTTGAAGAAACATACAGTGCATTGTGCGAGGGTTTTGCCGGTAAAATATCACAACTATAATGTATACCAATTATGAGCGATCATTTTTTCCAACGAAAAAACCTGAATGATAAGTATTAACGGTACTGTCCGCTTTTGATTCGTAAAGTGAGTGAGTCAAATATGATTTTCATCACTTTTATTTTATCATTCATGAACTAAACGGATGATTAATGACTATTACCTACATACAGTAATGTATGCGCCAATACTCCGTGTTGAAGGCCGTACCTTGACCCATAATGGTTTACTTTTATAAATTATTATTTGGATAGACAATTGTCTTATTGGCACTCATACCACATCTTCATATTTCTACTTAAACGAAAGAGGGTAATTTACGATCTAACCATTTTAAATACTGGTTCAGCATGACGATTAAATGTTTCAAATATTTATCGCATAAAAGTTTCTCCCAGACGAAAATTAAAAGAGAGTAGTAAGCAATCTTTAACCGCCTAACTACACAAAAAACCCAGTGATAAATGTTAATCTTTTAAAACAAATACAATTCAGCAGGCATTATACAGTTTTATATAAACACCTAACATATCATTAACAATTCAAATACACCAACTCGTTTATATATCATATTAAATTCGAAAGCCTCCGTTCTTTGCAATAACTTTGATGAATAGTTGTTATTTGAATAATAAACCAATTATTTTTCAAAAGGATTTCATTTATCATATAATTGCAGTAACATGTTCTTTCGCTTTTAAACTAGATAAAAAAAACATGTTGAAAATGTTTTACCCATTTATGACGCGGAATAAGGGTCATACATATCGAATTAAACATATGCTTAAATCATTTTTTGCATATGCTATATTATATTTTAGCGTATGCTTAAATGATTTTAGCATATGCTTAAATGATTTAAGCATATGCTAAATTCATTTTAGCTTAAGCTTAATTAAATTTAGCATTAGCTGAACTCAATTTTGCATAAGCTAAAATCAATTGAGCATATGCTGATTTGTTTAGCTCATGCAAAAATGAATTCAGCTTATGCTAAAATAAATTAAGCATATGCTAAATTCGATATTTATGACCCTAATTCCGCGTCATACCCATCGTTAAAAGTTCTAAGTGATATAGTCCAAAATGTTTCACTGGTAAATTATTAAGTCAGGGATTTCGCTAGCATAACTTACTTAAATTTTTACTTAATTCTTTCATAGATACATAGATTTGATTAGTACATTTGGCTGAAAACTTATTGACGAAACGGTATTTCACAGCCTACATTTAATGTTAGCTTTCTATAGAGTTTAAACCTTAACTATCCTACTGTGCTTCCAGTCGAAATGTTTATTTTTGGCATAGCACAAGTAATGTTTTCTTTGATTGTCCATGACGTTTTTAAAAATAATAAATCCATTGGATGTGTTTTAGTCGATTTAAGTCTCTAATGCACGATTTTTTGTTATTTATGGATGTTGGCATTTAGCCAGCTTTCAGAAACTACGAGTACTTTCAAATCGTACATTCGTGTTGTTTTTACCTGTTGACACTATTTGTAAATCTTTTTTGTTATTCAATGTTTTCTTGTTTAACGCAATTTTTTCTGGCGTACTAAATTATAATCATGATACCTTTGATAACTATTTACACCACTGGGTCGATGCCACTGATGGTGGACGTTTCCTATCCGAGGGTATCACCAGCTCAGTAGTCAACACTTCGGTGTTGACATGAATATCAATGATGTGGTCATTTTTATAAATTTCCTGTAAACAAAACTTAGAATTTTTCGTAAAACTAAGGATTTTCTTATCCCAGGCAAAGATTACCTTAGCTGTATTTGGCACAATTTTTTGGAATTTTGGATCCTCATTGCTCTTGATATGATTGTCACTGATGAGTCTTATGTAGAAACGCGCGATTAACATTATATCTCTTTTCTCTATTTTTGATATATACCTCATTTAATAAGTGTGTGAAGAGAAATACATACATATTTATGTCTCTGGTGTTTGATGTGACTATAAATTTCCACTTCTGCTCTCGTACTATAAACAACAAAATTTTTACTTCAATAACAAAACAAATCCGTTTCTTCATTACTCTATACCTTACAACAAGATTATTTACATTTACCTTTTTACCTAATTTCATTTGGTGGCATTTTGGCCAATGTTATGGTTGGCCATCTGATATTGTTTAACATCTATCACCGTATTTTATCAATTTTTGTATTTTCGTTGTATTACAGATTACAAAAATTTGTTCAGTGTATGTTCACCTGTTTGTTTTAATATGTATTTTGATTGAGTTAGGCCATTTCAATTAATATTTTATAGTGCGTCTTTCTATGTTGTGACGTTACACTATTATGTCATGCATGGGTGAAGGTTGCACCTAATTAAATGTTTAAACCCGTAGCATTTGTTTTCACTTGTCCGATCCTTGTCAGGATCCTTTTTGTTTACATCGTTGTTTTAACTGTTTGAATGCCTTAACACTAATCATTTTAGGGCCTCTATAGCTTGCTGTTCGGATTTAGCCAAGGCTCGCTCCATGTTAAGACAAATAATGGTTTACTTTTTACACATTGTTACCTAGATGGAGTGTTGACTCATAGGCATTCATACCACATCATCTTATATCTATTTAGATATACTAATCCGAGTTCTTATTATTGTGAAACTTAGTCGAATTGTTCACATTAAGAAACATTTTTTTTGCAATATACTTGCGACAAGTGTGTATTCATCCTTATTAAAGTACCTCCTCGTGAATTGATGTTAACAGTATTAATAATAACTTCCTTATTGCATACATGTATATAAAACCTCTTCTATGACACTTGAAAGTACTTTTAATGTTATTGGTAAATTTCAGACGATTGAGTATCGCCTACAAGATAATTGAAACCCAATTTCTAAAAATACACAAACATTTTCTGAGAAAATGATGTTAAAAAACTTTGATATATGTCTTGATCTTCCATTTTTGTGAAAGAGAGCGTGTTTCCTCTTATCGTTGATGTAATTCTCATTCGTTAATCATTCCATATAAACATCATTCACAAAAAGTTCGTGTTTAATTTCATTTAAAGATAAATGTTTTTTTACTTGAAATTATAACGGTGAGATCACCAGTATTGAATCTGAACGAGCGTGTTCGGGGATAATTGCAAACATGTATCAGCTTCTGCAGTTATATTTGATGCGTATAGGTGAAACATGAAGCTGAGTAAGCTTATTTGTGTTTTTCTAAATGTTCGTTTAGTGTTAAAACTATTACCGATCTAAAGCAATGGTCTGGCTAAAGTAAACTTTGATATAACAAATGTTGGTTTGTTATTATTGTCCACTTTTATGTAACTTATGAAATTCGAACATTTCTCCACAGTCCATGATTTAAATTGTTTTACATAATGAGGAAAAACTTGTTTACCAACAATTTCAGTCTTCCGAATGTGGCACCCATCGTTTGTAGCTTAGTTAAAGGAATACACGAGGGATAAACGACATATGAATTATATTCTATAACGGTCAATCAACTTGTGTTTGCGTCCGCAAAATTTACAAAGAGAAGATTTCCACTTCCCCTAAATGTGTGACCAAATTCAATCCAAATTTGAAACAATTATTTTTTCTTCAAAACGAATGTATCAATATTCCTTTTGAATTTTCATAGAAATATATTTTTAAAAGTGAACAGCAGATATTTGTTTGTAGTTCTGACTGACATTTCAGTCAAAGAATTTTGTCATTGTATACAGAATATGACTATCACTACTATCATTTAAAAAGTTCCGATAACCGATAGAATGTGGAAAAAAACCATAAAACAACCTCATTATGAAAGTAGTTAAAATAGCTTGAAAAAATAATGAGTAAGACTGCTTGTAATATATTAAGTTTTCTTCAATATCTCCATATTTGTTAATCTAATTTTGAAAGAAAAGAAAAAAAACATTAAATGTATGACTCGCTTCCTTTCGTTAGATTGAATATGGAGCACTTAATGCATACATCTCATAAATAGTGACAGCGCCTGACAAGGGTTTGTGAAGTTGACGCATCCGGCTTTTATAAGTCAAATAGACTGTTGATGTCAAATTATGGAAATATTGATGATATTTATACTGCATTCGCTATTACTTGCTTTCGTTTCAGTTGGATTGGAATGAAACGTATAATGATACTTACCGTTAAGACACACATGCGTTGTACATTGAGTTAATATAATTATATGCATTAAATCTGTTTCCATGTTTCAAAATTTTAATCGATTCAAAGCAAGTATTTGTGTGAACTGTAAATGTGTTTAAATTGATATTCTAAATAGTGTCTGCATAGAGTAAATGTGTTGAAAAAATATGAAAAAGCAAATCGAATCTGTTGTTGGTCCCCTTTGTTGCATTGGCAGTGACAGTACAAAATCGCTCATGGTCAACTACAAATATCAAATATATTAAATTCCGCCTTTACAATGTGAACTTTCAACCTTTTGCAACATAACCATATTAATCTTGGTATGTATGATGAGTTTATTGATGTTCCCATAAGAATTTGTTTAATAAAGAGAGGGTTGTTATTTAAAAAGAAACTTTAGAACCAATAGTTCCAATGGTAAGTTATAGTAATCCGGAAGTATTCACTCTGGTGTTGTTAATCGTTATATGCTGTTTGAGTAACAGATGACCACGATTATGTTCCAATTGGTTTTCCATGATTCACACATTCCACCGAATGACACTAATTTCCAAATCTGTACTTTTGTATCTAGTTGTGGTAAAGTATCACCTTAAGAGTGCACTTTATCATTAATAAATATTAGAAGAACTTGTGACTCATTTATAATTCATATACAATAAAGAAGATGTAGTATGATTGCCAATGAGATAACTCTAGACGAAATGACAAAATGACACTGAATTGATAACGGAAGGTCAACGTACGGCCTACAACAATGAGCAAAACTCCTTACACATATTCCGTTATAAAAGGTCAAATTTAAAACATTTCAAACGACAGCCTGATTGATATGCCTCCTTATGTGGGACATGCACATCCAGAATGTGGAAGGGTTTTACATGTTGATGGGAGGATTAAATATGGTAGATAAATAGTTATCAAAAGTACCAGGATTATAATTTTATACGCCAGACGCGCGTTTCGTCTACATAAGACTCATTAGTGACGCTCAGATCAAAATAGTTTAAAAAGCCAAATAAATATAAAGTTGAAGAGCATTGAGGACCCAAAATTCCAAAAAGTTGTGCCAAATACGGCTAAGGTAATCTACTCCTGGGGTAAATTAGCATTCCATAACCTGGAAAATGGTGTAAAAGTACAAAATAAGAAATATAATAAAAAACATCTGTATCTAAGATTCAAATCAGTTCAGATTTTAATTATAACGGGAAAAATTCAGTATAATGATGTTTCTGTTTTTTTGTTTGTCGAATTTATGTCACATTTTACCATAGCAGTGACAATGTTGTTAAATACTAGAGGAATCATGGTTTTGAAAAATAATATTATGTATCTTACAAATGAACTTAGAGGTGTTATAACCTGCTCAAACATAAGCTTAAGTTTAACTGTATTAGCACTTGAAATAGCAGAAACATGATGCGTTTTAAATACATGTAACAGCAATGCATGTCATAATGTTTTGGTTCTGGATAAGAGATGAAGTGATAGAAACGTCGATTTTGGTCTACAAACTAATTTTCAATAAAGTCATCATTCGAAACGGTATCCAGCGTGTTATGACAGTAAGTGTTATTACTTATGTTTATAACAGTTGTATAGTCCTTACATTTGAATCATTCTAAATTGAACAGTAAATATCAAAGGACATTTATGTTATCAAAAACAATAATCACTATAGATGGACATGGAAAAGAAAAGTGTGTAAGATAACGGTGTTTCCCAAACTTGAAGTACATTAAAAGTGCTTGGAGTGGACACTTATTAGACCTCCGGGTTTGATTCAATGTTATTTCAGTTAACAAAAGTATGGCGCAGATTACACACAGTAGTTGGATTCAAGGAATAATATTTCTTTCATCCGTACATTTTTTGTTATGTGGGTGAGTACACTAGAACATTTTTATACACAATATAATATACATTTACTTTGCATTTCAAAGATTCATAGTATATATTTTTAACGATATTTACCTTTATAGTTAAGTGCCAGTCTTTGTAAGAATCAGGCAATTTAGGTAAAAATCAAAACATGATCAGAAACAACCCACCGAGCTAATCATGCTTTTTAATACTAACCATCCTCCTGAGTTAAAAATAATTGGTCTTTCGTTTGTGTGTGTCTGGTAATATCAAATAACTTGGTTAGAAAATTGGTTAGAATGATAGCAAATTATAGCAAATTACAGAGTTATCTCCCCTTATTCGTTAATTTCTAGTGCATTTTAACCAAATTGTATCTTCTATTACCAGAACAGAAAACAGAAATGAATGTAATTTTTGTGCATAACTACATTTTATGAACTGAAATCAATGTCAAATTGGGTGGGGTTTTTTGGTCATGTTTTCACCACTGCCTGATTCTTAGGCAGACTGGCACTTAAAGACTTTATATTCTTTTATATAAGAAAACATTTAAATATTTTTAAATTGAAGCAATCACCCCATGTGTAACCGGTGGACATAGTGAGAGTTGTTGTATAAGGATTTTCTTATCCCAGGCATAGAATACCTTAGCCGTATTTGGCACAACGTTTTGGTATTTTGGATCCTCAATACTCTTCAACTTTATACTTGTTTGCATTTTAACTATTTCGATTTGAACGTCATTGATGAAACTTATGTAGGCGAAACGCGCGTCTGACGTATCAAATTATAAGCCTGGTACCTTTGATAACTACTGTTGCATGCAGGACATAACCTACTTTTCTTGATTTTTCATTATCCGTTTAATTCCAAAAATAGTAAGTTAGCAATGAAGGATTTTTTTTTAAATATTTGAATGTGGCTTGAGCATATTTAACTGATATTTAAAAATGTTCATTTTATCACTTACTAGTCTTAGAATGATTAGATGAAAATTCTTTAAAAAAAAACATACAATTGTATAGAATACAGATAAAACTGACGGAAAATTTTGTTTATGTTGTCTTTATGATTCCCCATTTTCAAAACCAGTCAGTATTCTATAGTTTTCCCTTAAAATAAACATATAAAAACGGATGTCCGGTATAAATGCTTTATAATAGTTAAACTTTAAGGGTCAACGAACGTGAGTAATGAGTGAAAAACCCCGTTTCCGAAAATTTGTAAATTATTCAACTTTTCTTTTTCTCCTTCAATGTGTTGTTATAAATAAATCCCGATTGTAGGAGCGTTTAATTTTGTCATTTTATTACGGACCTTTCCTTTAAAATGTTCTTGGTTTTTTTATTTTTACTTTTGTTCATCTTCTTTTTAATGAGGAACATGTTAACAAAACTATTGAAATGATAACTTTTATAAATATCCAAAAATAAGATATGTTTTATTGTTAGTTATTGGGCATTATCAAGACATCATTCAGATTTGAAATATATTATGTTTATATACCTATCATGTTTATAAATAATATTTTATTCAAAAAAGAAAACAACGACATTGAAAAACTCTTGCATACGTTAACCATAAAAGTTATTAATGTTCCTACACACAATACGTTCTTTCACAGTCTCATTTAACAAATTATTACAGTTTATATGATAGCTACTTTTGTACATAGTTTATGTCATAAATGAAAATTGTCTGCAATAATTGATGTCATGGTTAATGCTATGTTCGGTATGGTTTGATATTAGTAAGTTTATTTTCTTATAATAGTTAATAGAATGTGATGAGGACAATAATACAAAAGTCGTTACTATATAAACTTAAATAATTGACAAATGATAACCTGGTATGTTGCTGTCATTCTTAGATTATATTTTCATACTTTACTTTTGTAGAAATTTTTGCTCCAGACAAAAACAATACCAGTATGGCACTAAGTCTTGTCCTGAGTATGTATTCTGATATTTTACCATTATGAATTGTTAAAAATAAGAAAAATACACTCACTGAATTATTATTCTATCCGAAATAACATTCAGAAATTCCCATTCAATTTAACATTTGTTTCTCATCAAAATGTATATGCGATGAATTAATATATATTCATCTGAAAGTTTAAAATTAGAATTTATGGAAAACATACAATTTTAAAGAAAAATGCAACACAAATCGCACCATATATAACCAAACGGATATCATTACACAAAAAATTTAAAAAGCAACATTTTCCTACCTCCAAAAAACTATGTGAAATCGTTTTTTTTTAGGAAGAACATTCCAACCATAATGTTCCTACTCTTGTTTAACTCATTGTGTTGTCTATGAAAACATAACATAATAAGCATTTGTTTTCGGTATTTGAGTCATAAACAGGAATAAACACGTGGTTTTAGAATATATTGGCCGCTAATTTACAGTAGACATTCTTTTATTGTCAGCCTTACCATGGTGGCTTCCATGAAAGTGTCGAAAAGAATAATTATTATCATTAACTATATACAAGCTTCAGGTTATCATTTAACTTCCACCACAATATTTCACAGGTAACTGTCTCTTAATTATGTCCGGATCAGAGATAAATATAATGTACATAGACCACATACATGCACTTGTAACAAGTCAAATTAAAACAGTTAAGGTAGTCATCTTTTATTTTAATCAAGTTTATTGAGTACTCGAACGACCATCCAAATTAATTTCTGTGTGCAGGCCATGATAAATAATGGACTTCTAGCTGATCAGAGGTATACACTTTTGGTATGGCGTAGCAGCAGTTATTAGAGACGCCTTTTCTTTTTATTCTTCAGTGAAATAGATAAACACAAGGTTAACAGATGGTGTTAACCGTTGTTTATTTCCTCTGAAACCCATTTATGTTGATAGGATAACATTTCAATAAACCTATTTAGCTAGCACTCCAACCTGAACAAGTCTAGCAATATATCACGAGAGTTATTTTAAAAGATTCTATAAAAAATGTGGAAATAAAGCAACGGCAATAGACCGTTGTTCAAAAGTCTTAAATCGATTTAGAAACAAACAAACTAAACCAAAGGACTATACGAGGACACAACGGAACAACAAAACACTGACGTGCAACAAAAACAACGCCAAATAACAAAAACAGATTATTTGATAAACATTGTCCTTAATTAGTAAATGACATTTCAGGATAAATGGTGGGTTGAACCTAGTTTTCTGGCTACCAAACCTCCTGCTTATTTGTCTAGGGTAAAAAATAACGCAACTATTACAGCCGTGACAGGAATATACAATGCACAACACAAAAGATAAGACATTACACGATATACAACTGAACCCACACAAGAAACATCGTAAATAAATATATAAATGTTGGATGAAGAAATACCAAGAATCATCGTTTAGCAATTCAAATTCACTGGCATCGGTAAAATAGTCAGATTCGGAAAAAGGTCACGTTCGGTACTTAACAGACAGACGACAAAGATGTAAGACCACACAATAAGACGTGTTTAAAAAGTAAAATCACACAAATACTGAACTCAGAAGAGAATCCAATCGGAAAGTCCATAATCACATGGCAACATCAAATGACAAAAACACATAAAAAACGAATGTACAAGAACTGTCATATTTCTGACTTGAAACAGGTATTTTCAAATATGGAAAATGGTGGATTAAACCTGGTTTTAAAGCGCTCAACCTCTCACTTTGATGATAGTCTCCTCAAATAAAATGTTGTTAGTCAGTTGAGTTACAGACACATCGTAAAGATCAATTTTTAATTTTTCCTTCTTATAACTCTGTTGGAGCACTTTCTGTGTAAGGAGAACACTCTTTTAAATGAAGCCATATAATGATAATATACATGAGCTTAACGTATCATTTGCGATATGTTAACATTATACTTCTGTGAAATGGAAAATTGGGAAGTTGAAGTCATATCGTTTGTTATAGATTTTAGTGTGAAATTGTCCGTCAGTGTCAATATTGAAAAATATATCAAGCTATCAGTGGTATCCTTAATAATGTTTACTGTGATATATGAACGCAAGAACTGACAAAAATATTACTCATATAGTTACAATCATTTCGAATTTTTGTTCATATTTATGATAGACAATATCAATGGTTGGGACAAGTTTTAAAATCAACGCTGATCAGATATGTGTTGACGTCTTTTCTATTATATTTATTAATCACCGCTTTATTCATTTAATTTTTGATCTTCAGTGCTGTACAACTTTGAACTTTTTTTCACTTTCGATCTTTTATATCTGGGCGTCTTGTGTCGTCTAGTCTTGTATGGACGAGGCGCGTTTTTGGCGTATTGAATTTTAAACCTGATGCTTTTTATTATCTATTAATCATGTGTTTCTTTGTCTAATAGGTTCTCCTATTTATTTTTATTGTAGTCCTGTTATATTATGTTGTCATTTCAATGTTATATAATTTACATTGCCATTAAAGTGCGAGGTTTGGCATGCCACAAAACCAGGTTCAACCCACCATGTTTTCCTTTAAAAATGTCCTGTACCAAGTCAGGAAGATGGCCATTGTTATATTATTGTTCGTTTCTGTGTGTGTTACATTTCAGTGTTGCGTCGTTTGTTTTCTCTTATTTTTTAGTGTAAATTCACATTGCGATAAGACGTGTCACGGTACTTGTCTATCCCAAATTCATGTATTTGGTTTTGATGTTATATTTGTTATTCTCGTCGGATTGTGTCTTATGCTTGGTCCGTTTCTGTGTGTGTTACATTTCAGTGTTGTGTCGTTGTTCTACTCTTATATTTAATGCGTTTCCCTCGGTTTAAGTTTGTTATCCCGATTTTGTTTTTTTGTCCATGGATTTATGAGTTTTGAACAGCGGTATACTACTGTTGCCTTTATTTAACACTAAAAACTTCCCTTATTGAGGTAATATCTACTGAACCATGCATTGCAATTATTATCAAGTGTACCATTCTTCAATATATTTATAAAATTTGCATCATAGGATTAGTAATATCATCACAATGTTTTATGATGTGCTCTAAAATCGGTGCCAATTTTAAAGAGTTATGTCCCTTGGTAGTTTGAATTCAACAAAGGATTGTTTTGATATTAATCAGTGTATAGCAATTGTTTTTGAAAAGGTTATGCCTATGGGATTTTTAAACTGTAGAAAATTGCATTGTAGGCTCTATCACACATACATTTATTGTTAATTTTTAATGAAAATTTTATACCAAAGGTTCATATTAAAAAAAAAAATGAAATGAGCAGACCGATGTTTTTATAAGATGCATGTCTCTTTGCAATAAAATTAGATAGAAACGTTGTTGTGCATGCATTAATATACGATATTTTTTTTCAAAGGCTTTATGTTTACTTATGATCACTGTCATTTGACAGATAAGGTACGTGCGTCGCGTGGGACATTGTCCTTTTATTCATCTTTTTGAGTTCGTACCTTCGTTTAATGCAAGTGTACATTTACATTAGAAAACATTATATAACAAGGTCTGGATTTGTTTTCGCACACAATAATTATGTTTCTTTATTTACATTTCTTATTTTATTTAAAGTTTGAATGACAAGAGTATTCAAACATACATAATTTTATGTAAATTTGTTAAGACAATGAAATGGTTAGCTAATGTTTTATTTTTAAGTGAACAATCATGGACCCTGGTAAAATTAATAAAGTATATATCTACTGTGGATTATGATATAAATCATATACGAAATTGTCTGCATTATTGACATTTCTGAAACTATTACAATTTAAAAAATGTTATTTCAGTTGAACGCAATAGTTGGTCTCAAATTAAAAAAAAAACATTGATGCTATACTATTTTATAATGTAATGAACCCATTTTTTTTTTTGCTTTGCTGTCGTTTTTGAACGTCTGAAAATTTTGTTTGTTTTGAATATGAAAGTAAAACTATTGTACGTGTATTGATAATTTAATGAATGCAATATTTAATTGTATGCAGGTGTTCAGATACAAAACGTTACAAAGAGATCCATTGCTGCGATAAATGGAAAGGATATACCTGTGATGTTCGTAAGTTTTTTATTATCATGATTTCAAATTGAATGAAAATATTTTTTCTATTATTTTGCATAGAACGATGCATCTAAATCAAAGGTAAGGTAACACCCGGTCACCAAAAGCCTTATTATTGTGAAGCTTATGTGTTTGAGGTATCACGATATCTCAGTAGTATGAGTGTGAATCCCGACGAGGGAAGAACAACACGTTGTTTGGTTGATGTTTTAACGAATTATAACCCCAGAATGTATACAGTCATATTACTGTATCTCCATCACTGCTGATGATCCGAAGGATAAATCTGTTGTGTAGTTGTCACTGGTTCAGACGTATATATATATAATGTTTCCGAAATATGAGTCATGTTTCAATATTTCCTTTGGCTGATATAGTCGGAAGTTTGGTTTTGTACTAATTTTCTAATTACAATTTCTTAAGATGGTACCCAACATCTTCACTAAAATTATTTGATCCGTTTAATTTTCATAAATTTTTGTGAAAGTATTTATTTGACCCTTTGACAAAAAAATAGAAATTTCAAAAACTTGAACCAACCATTTTATCAACTTAATATTCCGTTAACAATACAACGTAGTTCAAACGTTTATCTAATTTTAAAGATTATATCCCTGTAATGTTAAGTGCCACCTTAATACAAGCTACGACAAACACCACGAACGGTTACTCATGTATTGGGTTTCAACCTGATTGTTGCATCTTTAATAGAGAACAATTCTAATATTCGTGAAATATTTGACACTTAAAGAATGCATTATGTGACACGAATGACTCGTTAGAGTTCTAACCCTTGAAGATTTTGACAATCTCAACCAATTTTCCTAACGGTTATATTAGAAATATTATCATTTTAAATATAAACAGACGGTTTCGAAACTTTAAGTATCATTTGCATTAAGATATAGATGTTTTATGTGAAAATGTCTTAAATGACGTATTGGGTTTAATTTCAGCCATTTGTGATCCTCCTTGTTACGGTGGCAAAACCTGCTATGGTCCTGATGTATGTCGCTGTTCAAACAAAACCATAGGAGGTGAATGTTCTGGTCGTAAGTTAAGATTTATTCAATGTATTATTTTGTTTAGGTGTAATTGATTTGATGACCATGTTAAGATGAACTTCAGCGAATATTTCGTCATATCGAGGAGTATTGACAGTGATTTTGTAATAGTTTGATTCAATTGGTCAATTGTCCAAATTGGTCAAATAAAACACAAATTAATTTTTTGAATCTACATTGTTAGGCAAACGATGTACATTGAAAATGTTGTTTAAGAAAACAGTGCAAAATACACTAAGTACCGCCATTGTTATTGTTTGGTTGAGCCGTTGCCATGGTTAAGTTTAATTAATGCAACCTAGTTTTAATAGTCACAGTATAGATCCAAATAAATATTGTTTTGCTTTTCGGTGTTGTATTCCTAATGTTGGACAGAAGATCACTATTTACGCACCAACAATTTAATATATAAGTGTCCATTAATTGCATATGTTGATTTGAATATGCATATTCATAACAAAAAGATGACTTAGAACATGACTGTGTACTTGAACGACACATGGAAAAGTTGCATTTTAGAGGTTTTCCAAAGACTAAATGTAATACTATCGAATATTTGTAATTTGTTAGATATTATAATTCGTTTGGATTTATGGCTACAGGATTACCACTAAATCCACAACGATTAATACCCAAAAAATAACAGTTAATCTACAGTACACGAACATGTATATTCAAACGTTTAAAACTAGAACAGTTTATGTGGCACCATGTCCCTTCACACTATCAGATATACTTGTTTAGTGAACCACTGAATTCTGGTCTTATTTGGTGCGGTATGGGTGTCTGTCACTGTTGTAAGCCGTGTGGTTACCTGTAGTTGCTACAATTTACGTCATTCGATTTCTTGTGGATAGTTGTCTCATTGGAAATTTATCTACATATGATATATTACTATGGTCAATATCAGCGAAGAGGTTACAAACATAAGTGCGTAGAAAATACAAGAATTACACACGGAAAGGTTGAATAGAAATACAAGACAAGACAAACATTGGAAACTCAGAATGCTTCTGTTTATCTATGGCATTTAGACATGTACACTACCTTCATTCAGCTAGCCTTTGGTTAAAAGTGTGTACATCCAACGAATATTTGTCACGAAATCTTGATATTGATGCGTTATTAAATTAACTATAACTGTTTGGTTTACTCTGTGATTCACTACGGGTAAAAAAATAAAAGTTTGGTACAAACACCACGTTGTTTGCCATTTCTTCGCAGGGAACTACATGTTTAAAAATATACTTTACTAATCAGTATTATGCAACCACTTTCTTGACATTCGTTAATGAGAACAGAAAAGAAGGCAACATCCCGTCCTAAATGATCAATTAAAAAAATAAAAGACGAATATATCAGTAAACGAAAACTTGATAAATTGATTGAATTCTGTTTAATGCCACTTTCAACACTCGTGGACATTTCTTGGCGGTCAGCTTATATTAGTACAAAATGCCGTAATGCCACTAGAGAAACGACGAATTTTGTAAGGAAAATGACAGTCCAAACGAGAAGAAGGGTTTATTTCGACTGTTGTTTTTGGAATCTTATTTGATAATGACGTTAATTTCATGAACGAAAATTGATCTTAGTCTTATAAATACATAAAATACAAATTAATGTTTGAAAATAATACGCTGATTGAACAGCCTTTTTTTTTTTTTTTTTTTTTACAGATGCGTGTTTTCCACCATGTCAGCATGGCGGGGAATGTTATGGATTAAATAAATGTTCTTGCCGACCAGGTTATGCAGGCGATTTCTGTGACGTTAATCGTAAGTATGTTAGTAAAGTTTTTCATGTTGCAGTTCTCAGTTTAATAGAGCAATTGGTTAGCATACTTTGTCTTTTCAGAAATATATGAGTTGTTTACGTTGTAATTTCCGTTTAAGCTCAGCTAAACGAAATTACTTATATATGTGTGGTTTTCATTATTAAAAAGTTTCAGAAATTTAATCATTAACTTGTAAAAAACATTATAAAATTGAGAATGGAAATGGGGAATGTGTCAAAGAGACAACAACCCGACCAAAATAAAAAAAACACAACAGCAGAAGGTCACCAACAGGTCTTCAATGTAGCGAAAAAAATTCCCGCACCCGGAGGCGTCCTTCAGCTGGCCCCTAAACAAATATATACTAGTTCAGTGATAATGAACGCCATACTAATTTCCAAATTGTACACAAGAAACTAAAATTTAAATATACTATTCTCTTGTAGGGGCATTGAACTATATAAAAAATCCTTCTTTTGGAGTCCAGGTAAACGAGTTGCTCACAGCTCGATGCAAAATATCCATATACCAAGAAAACAGGATCTATCGATAAACAGTGACTTGTGACTTTTTAAGCCCATGTTGAAATATTTATACAAAAGTAAAAGTTGTTCTTAAGGAATAGATTAATCTTCTAAAACCCAAATTCTTGCTATTAGAGGCATATTCCATAATTTATGACTTGTGTATAAATACTTTATCAATTGGAACAATGATTCGAGGCAACACATAAGAATAATTTCTGTAGAAGTTGCAAAAAAATGTTCAAAGCTCTAACGTAATTGTCATTCAAACATCAATTTACGTTTTTTTGTTGAGTTAAGCCTGCCAATTGATATTTTATCGTGTGTTTTTCTATGTTGTGATGTTATGCTACTGTTTCAGAAAAGGGAGAAGGTTTGATACCATTAAAACGTTTAATCTCGCTGCAAATGTTTGCACCAGTCCTAAGTCAGGAATCTTATGTGCAGATGTTTTCGTTTGTTTATGTAATTTATACGTGTTTCTCGTTTCTTTATATAGCTCAGACCGTTTTCCCGTTTGAATGGTTTAACACTTGTTATTTTGTGGCCCTTTATAGCTTGTTGTTCGATGTAAGCCAAGGCTCCGTGTTGAAGGCTGTACATTGATTGATAATGGTTTACTTTTATAAATTGTTATTTGGATGAAGAGTTGTCTCATTGTCACTCACTCCACACCTTCCTATATCTCATCACGCGATTAATTGTTATTTTTTCAGCATCTGATATTATATTTGTGGTAGACGAATCAGGTAGTGTTGGACATGACGATTTCCGTGTAACAATGGAGTATCTTGCCAATGCTGTTAATAGACTTCCTATCAGATACGACTTACTACGTATTGGGTTGGCTTTATTCAGTGGCTCTACTAGAAAAAGTTTTAAACTCGATGATCATTTCACAAAAGAACATGTAACAGACGCTATATTGAAAACATATTTTGGAAGTGGCGGAACAAATATTGATGGTGCCCTTGGCTACACTTGTGAAGATATGTTCCAACTCACGACAGGAGATCGACCTTATGCACAGAATATTTTGGTGTTGATAACTGATGGACAGTCATCTAGTGCAAACAAACCTGGATTACAAAAATGTAAAAGCAAAAACGTAACAATAATTGGGATAGGAATTGGGAGTAGCGTTGATGAACAACAACTTAGATCTTTGGTCTCTAAACCAGAGTATTACTTTGACACAACCTATGATAACCTGGACACAACTTTGCCAAAACTTATAAAAACTATAACAGGTATGTTATTTACGTGTCTGGCGTTAATGAGATATGTTCGTTATTGTTCTGAGTAAAAGTATTTTCTAATTTACGTGTTTAATTTCTACCAAGTACTTATTAATGCACTATTACAATATTACACAGTGAAAGTAGATAAGACAACTTGAACATCCCATAGCTAACTAAAATTGCTTTTCTTCCATGTTAGAATATTCCTAACAATCAGATTAAACATTTTAACGATATAAGGCAGAAGAAAAAGCTATGATAATTTAAAAATCTAAACTCATTAGATATGTACTAATACAAGATTGATTATTGAGTCTGTAATAAATGATTTTGTTTTTGCTTTGAACTAGCTTTCAGTATTTGTTGGTACTCTTAGCTTAATTATTTGTGTCTTTCTTTTAGTCAATCCTTCTTCAGCTGATACTTGATATGTGTTCATGTTTTGTAATGTAACACTACTGTTCTAGACTAGAGGAAGGTTCATACTTTATATGACCTTTTAAATATATATTGATTCGAGCGTTACTGATGAGTCTAACTCTTTTGTAGACGAAACGCGCGTCTGGCTTAAATAAAAAAAAACTAGTACCTGAAAAAGCATGAAAATGTGTTTTACTCTTCGATGGTTTTCAATTGTTGAAGCATATTTTATATTTATTTTATTTTTTTATTTTTGTATTGTTTTATCTATCAGGACTGGCGTGCTCGTCTTATGATCATTTAAATTAGCTATCGATCAGAGCATTAGTTTTATCGCATGATTTGTTGTACATTTATCGATCAATGTATGTATAGCTTGCTGTGCTGTAAGAGTTTTATCAATTGTAATAATAGAATAAAACGAAAATAATTTAACGGTGTTAAATTTTCGCAAATCGATTAGTAACATACAAATAAAGGTTACAAAAAGGAGACAAGTACATGCACTAAAAAAAATTGAGACTTAGTGCTTCCACTGGGTAATAACATCCTTCTTTGCACGCGTGCAACAGTGTTATCACTATAGCAATCATACTACATCGTCTTATTTTCATATTCTTTAGAGGATGATTTGACGATTTTTGGGTTTTCGCTATATATATTTGAAACTGTAATACAAACATATATAGCAATTTCAAAAGGCAAAACTATCAGTACGGCTAAAATGATGTGTCGACACGTTATATAAGCTTTCAAAATTGGAGACGATTCGTGCGCATCGTTCCTGTGTCGACATGGCTGAAATGATTATGTACCCTATCATATACGGATTGTCCCTAAGAGAGTATTCGTTACCAATTCTCATGTGTAAACTGATAACTAGAAATTTTAAAACAGAAAAAGGATGAAACATTTAAATGTTTGAAATCACCCCCTTACTCACATATTTTGCCGTTTTTATTTCAAATGTGATTCGTACACTAAAATAAATCGATTAACACACTGTTAAACAAAAAATGATCAACTAAAAATACTTCAGCCCTTACATTTCCATTTCAAAAAATATATCCTCTCTGTATTTTATTATTTTGCCATTTTGTATTGACCTACTTGTCTGCATTTTGAAAGATGAGAAAAGTTCAAAGAAATCTTAATATAATTATCGTCTGTCTTTTTAGATTTTTGTCCACCAGGCTGCAAAAATGGCGGAACTTGCATATCTCGGGGAAAATGTCAATGTCCAGGTGGATATGCAGGTTTACTTTGTGAAACTAAGGGTAAGTCAAAATGAAAATGTTTGAGATATTTTTGTTTTTTTGTGTTGTTTTTTTACATCCATTTAGATGCACATACCAATCAGTAAACAAAATATACAACTGTAATGTGATTTTTTTTTAGTAATTAAAAGCTAGTCTAAAAATATTTTTCCGAGGTACATTTCCTGTTGTAAATTTTAGAAGTAAAATTGTAACAGTGTGGACAGATCATAATGCGTATGCTGATATTAAGAGATATTACTTAAAATTTGACGAATTCGTCCGCTTGACGAATCACACTAAATGCTTGTTTTATGGATATGCTATTTAGAAATATTTATGAAATCGTTATTGAAGCTATGAACCATTAAACTACATGTAAAGACACGTCTTAAACTTGAATGTTCCACACACTCTCGAATTGTATCAATGGTCGTTGCAATATTTTGATGATGAATTTCATAATTCGTTTTTCATAAAGTAAATACAAGTTGTAGCAAGGACCCATTACATGTAGCCTTTTTTTTTTTTTTAAATATGTTGAAAGCTCGAAAAGGACCGTGCCAAATTATTTTTTTCAATTTTAAATAGCACCACGATTTAAAATATATCATGCCTTTTTTGTTCTAAAAAATTAAATACTAGGTTGAAAAAATTGAAAGATACAAAGAGCTCGTACAAATGTTAGAACATTAATTTTATATCAGCTTTAAAGAACAAAAAAAGTAATTGCTTTCACACGCACGATCGTTCGATATTATATAAATTCTTTGATTATCGATTATCAGTTAAGAATATCAAAATATCAAATGGTAATCAATGCTTATCAAACTCCAGTACTATATGTTTCGAGTTTTTTCTTTATAATGCGTTGAGAAACCCACGTGTGGAAAAACTCAATTACGTTTAAAATGTCCATTGTAAATATGTATTAAGTGGTCGAAACAGACGAACGATTTTCTGATTTGATACGGTCAATTGATAAACTGAGCGATTCAAGAAATGGTTTCGTTCTTATTTTTTGAATTCAATAACTTAAACTTTGAGACAGCATTCAGAATGATTTAGATATCTAAATCCAGATAACTCAAAGGCAGCACATTTTTCGATTGACTTTTATTCATGCTATAAAATCACTTTTCATTTATTTTCTGTCAATTTCAAATTATACCACTAGAGACAAGCTTAGTTCGAGTTCATAAGTTAATGTTTTGTACCTTATTTTAAGTAATTTTAAAAATATGCTTTTTTCAATTATTTTAGTGACATGCATTCCAGAATGTCAGAACAATGGAACATGTTACAATACAAACCAATGCCGATGCCTTGTAGGTTATAAAGGAGATGTATGTGATATTCGTAAGTATATACTAGTACATCAGCTATAGTTATGTTAGAAAACTAAATAAATAGTTATGATAGTACAAATATATATTACATTATTGAATATTTTGTTAATTTCCTGAAGGAAAATAATAGTTCAAAACTGAAAAGGTAGTTTGTTTGTCCCACAGTAACTTATATTTCATCCTTATTTGACTCCCAATCTTAAAATTGACAATGTAATGCATGAGATCTTATTTGCGAACCAGATTCAGAAAAGCGATTCTCTTCGATGTAAATAAATGACCAATATATTTTTCTACCTATATATTCTAATGATTGTTCTTAGTTTCTAGTTTGATTAAAGATGTATTCTTCTGACGTTTCAGTCTCATTGGAATCTCGTTGTGAAATTATTTCCAAAGCATAGGTCACACGTGGAAAGTAGCAATGAATTTGATAAACATCATAATCAAACATAAAGCCTCGGTCACGCCTTACCGGATAATTCGAACGAACGCCTAACGGATAACTTTTTTCAATCCGTTCATGTCCGTAAGACGTCCGTTCTTATCCGTTAGACGTCCGTCCATATTCGTTGCCTGTCCGTTATTAAAACCTCGGTCATACCTTACCGGATAGCATGAACGGACGACTGACGGATGAAAATAAAAGTTGTCCGTTGACAAAATTGTTATCCGTTGGGAGTCCGTTGATGTACTGACCGAATAAAACGGACGTGTAACGGATGCATAACGGATACACACCGGATATGCAACGTACGAGAAAAGGACACGTACTGGACAGAACGGATGTCGAACGTACATCCAACGGACGAGTACCGCATAAAACGGACACCTAATGGAAGTGTACCGGATAAAACGGATGAACAAGATAAACGGAAATAAAAAAAAATACGGTCTTGTATCTGTTGCCTTTTTGAATTTCTTTTTTCAAAAGATTTATCATCGTCCGTCTTTATGTAATCACAATTGACATCTGGTGTTGCTCTTATTCTTCCTAACATCATTTTTTTTAACTACAATTAAAATGAAAAAAGCTTTAAAGTAATGCTTCTAAAATTTGATAAATCATGCCGAATAGCAAGGGCCACGAACAATCTAAACCTTATCATGTGTACAAAGTGCGAATTTAGAATTTCCTTCATGAACTAGAGGACTATAATTTTTTTTTTTTTTAATTTTCAGGTTTCGGCGTTAATGTACAAATTGATTTTTTTAAAAGTTATTGCTTAGAAATGATTAAATGCAACACTTTGCTTATGAACGACGACGAATATGGGAAGCAGAATCAAGGAAGACATTACCTTATTTTTCTGTAAAACAAACTAATCGTGTGTCCGATTCGCACTTTGTTCGCAGTGATCGTTTTATAAAATAATAATTTCCAAAAAATATCGAGACAAAATTACGTTACGGTAACATTTAAAAAAACACCAGTAAAAAAAAGCAATACAACCTTGTTGGACACCCATCCCCCCCTGGAAAAAGGGGGTACACAGGTGGTTCCATTTGGGTAAACAATAACAGTCTCTTGAAAATTCCAACAAAAGAATATTCCTGAATGCATGTTTCAGTTGTTCATATAATTATGTATTTGAAATACTATCGAGTGCGGCGAACTCGATATGGCTCAACAAGAACTTGCATGTGTTCATATGCTATTTTTTTCCCTAATTAACCCAGTAATAAATAAAACACGAGAAGAAACAAGAAACTGATATGAGAGGACTACATTTTGAAATTAAATATACATAAAACTTGCCATTATTAGCTGCTTTGACTATATCTTCTTTGAGATCCACACTAAAATGATATATCTCAATTGATTCTGAATACACATTTAATTTTAATCCAAAGTTTGAAAGAACACAACCACTAATTTCTTCGTTTTCCTTACACAATATACTTTTATCACTTTATCCATTTTAAAACACAAGACGCATGTAAAGGTATTCACGAAAACTATGTTTTTATTTTAATTTTTTTTAATTGCTTTTTTCATTTGTTTTACCTTTTTCGACGTGTTAAACAATGTTTTAAGTAAGATATATTAAGTCTCTACCGTTCATTCTGTAAAATAGTGAACATGACTGTCTTCGGCCTGCGGCCTTACAACTGTCCAATATTTTACAGAATCGACTGTAATCGGCTTTTATCCCTTACTTAAAAATACACATATTCATCTAAATTCTAATATAATATCGCTGTTTATAGATAATTTTATCTTACTCTTTTTATCTTTTAATATAAGCAGAGTGATGAGTTAATGCGTTTGTATCCACTTCCCTTTAATTTTCCACATAATCTTTTGAAATACCTTATAGAATTAAGCAAATCCTTTTTACCTGTTGACCTTAACAATTGGATTTGTGTTATTTAAAAAGCAGTAAGCATTTTCCTAAAATTCTAAAAAGGATTCCAACTATCTAAGGAGCAGGGCACTTGTAGTTTTAAATATGAAATTTTCTTAACGATTATGTCTATCTATCACTAGCTATATGTAATCCTGAATGTAAGAATAATGGAACTTGTTATGCAGCTGACAAATGCTTATGCGAAAATGGATACGACGGAGGTTTGTGTGAAGTCAATTGTAAGTATCAAATACGTGCGATGTTTTAGCTTTAAAAAATCTGAAGACGGTGTACTGATCAGCCATCTTTTGAAGAACGTAATTATATACAATATGGATATATTCTATATGTTGCTAATTTATTAACAGAAATGGTTTTTAAATTTTTAAGTGGCACAACTTAAACACAAGTTTCCACATACTTTAGCAAGAATTCTATGTAATGTTTACGTGGTCAAATTTAAAAACGGTCATTCAACCATTAATAAAAACGTTTAACAATATATGCACTTTATTTTTCGGAATTTATTTTTAAGAAAGCAATAGTTTCTATGTGTTTTTGGTTTTGTTGATAAATGTTGCCATTATGATAACAACAAGATACCAAATCACATTCTATAATCTTTGTTTTTTTTATAATTGAAGTGGCGGAAATGGCTCCTGTGTATACTCAAACCCATGTGAATGTAATAGCAGGACTTTCCAAGAACCTTTTCGTTGCAATAGTTGCAAGTAAGAACATTTGCCATGACAATCTTCGATAGTGTCAAATATTTATTGACAAGTTTTAGTGTCAATTACGAAACCCTCAGTTGCGACAGACTGCAAATTGATCGTAAAAAAAATGTGAAAATATTTCAAATCACAGCGATGGCGATGCTTTATTCATGTTATAAATGTTGCTTCCTGCGTGTAAATATTTAATTGCATCCATGGTCTTCCTTAGTGTTCCTGGTGAAGGTAAATCGGAAAAAGTGCTCCAGACACACGGAATTTAAAACGAATTATGATTTTTTAAATTTATATATTCGCAGCTACAAATAGTGTTATCGTTAGATTGGCCCCGGGTTAAATATGGAAAAAAACGAAGAGTCCAATGACTTAAAAGACAACGAAAAACATGTACATGTATCACCAAACAGAACGTTCTTATCGGCGAACCAAGCTTAAGCGGGGTCGAAATTGACAATAAAAAAAACCCAATGGAAGTAATAGTTATGCATCATTATGATTCAATTTTAAAACATCGACTATTCATATTTTGAGAAGGTGTATACTTTTTGAAGTTAATTGAATTATTTCTATACTTCTTGAAAATGATAATTTGCTTTAAAAGGAAGAAAACATAAATTGTCGGTGCAGAAATTAATTGCATAGCAAATTTGAATTTAATTCGTACGACCACAATACTTGATTCAACTCATTTTTCTTTTCGTTCAAATGACCTGTACTTATAAACTGTATCTTTTTCCAAAACTTTAGTTTACGATGTAGGCTGTTGAATTTTTTTAATATGGATAATATTGTGATTTTTCAGGTTTATGTTTTATACTGCTTATTGTTGTTGCTTTATTCATGTTTCTTTGGAGAACCGGAAGACTGCAACCAGTTAAACAAAGAGTTACTGCTGGCATGCGAACTATCAGAAATACCATCAGAGTACATGACACATCCAGTGGAAATGTAAATATACTTTATGGGAAAGTTTAATTAACTGGTATCAGTAACACATTCATCAAAATAGGAATAATACTATGGTTATATTTAAATAATATATAACTATTATTCTTGGCTAACACGGAATATGGATACTTCAACGAAAACATAATGTAAATCTTAATTTAAAGGACTTAAATTAAGAAAACTAGTTTGTTTTCACCGATGCAATAAAGGCTTAATGTTTTATTTGATGAAAAAACTTTTTACAGGCAAATTCATTATGAGGTCTTTACGCTAAATCTTTTAGATCTTTAATGTGTATGGATTGATATGTTAGTCTAAGTCACTTGATTGATTGATTTGTTATTGACATTTAACTAAATATAAATAACTGCAAGTACTCTCATATCTGTACTTTTGTGTTTTTGTTAGGGCTTATATGTGCTTTGTATCAATCTGATAGGTAAATATAAAGATAGACGTAGTGTGATTGCCAATCGTTTAACTCTTAAGAAGAAACAGAATGACACAGACTTATCAACTATAAATGTCTGTAAAGCCTTCAACAATTATCAAAGCCCATACCGCATAGTCAGCTATAAAAAAAAAGTAAAAACACAAAAATACCGAACTCCGAGGAAAATTCAAAAAGTAAAGTCTAAAATCAAAAGGCAAAATCAAAAGTATAAACACATCAAACGGATGGATAACAACTGTCATATTCCTGACTTGGTACAGCCATTTTTTTAATGTAGAAAATGGTGGATTGAACCTAGTGTTATAGCTAGATAAACCTCTCACGTGTATGACAGTCGCATCAAATTCCATTACATTGTCAACGATGTATGAACAAAACAAACATACTGAAAGAGTAAAAATGTCAAAAATAGGGGTACATCAGTCAATATTGTGTTATCATCTTAATATCACTATAAAAACAATGTAACGAAGAATCACAAAAAGGCATACATCAAATTTAACATACTAAATGGATTCCAAAATTACAAATGTAAAACAAACCATACGAGAAAACTAACGACCTAATAAATGTAACAATAGCAATAAAAAAACCAAAACAATTATGTTATACAGCAACACACGACAATTAAAGAAATACCTGACATGCGACAGACACATACATACATAATGTGGAGAGGTAAAAAGTTTTAACATGTTAGATGAATTCCAACCTCTGCTAACCTTATACAGAGGTGTAACAGTACAACATAAAATTAACTATAAAAATCAGTTAAAAAAAGACCAATCTAAAGGATACAATTTAGAAATAAATCTTACAAAAACACCTACTTGTACATCCAATAAACAAGAAGACCCTAAGAACAGATCTGAGAATACTCGCAGTTAAGGACAGCTAGTTCCAAACCATTAACAATTACAAAAAGTCCTCCGTCAAATACTAAATTATCAATCAATACACATTCAACATCCAATTGATTAAGTGTAAAGACTTCTTAAACAGTCAGAGACAAACATGGAATTATGCTTTTTTCGACAGATTTTTTAAATTTGTTCTGTTGAACTGTTAAACCATGAGGATGAGTTTGGCACAGGCAAACAATTTTTACACTGCCAATATTTGTGTTTGTCTGTTCCAAATCAGGATCGTGTAATTTAGTGGATGTAGTTTGTTGCTGTATATCATATTTGTTTTTCGTGAATTCTTTTATACACCAATCAAACCGTTAGTTTTCTTGTTTTGATTTGTTTTAAATTTACAATTTCGGGGTCTTTTAAAGCTAACTTGCAGTATAGGTTTTGCATTTTATTCAAGTAATTACAATACCTTATATTGTTTTACCTCTAAAAAGTTGGTGTCTGGTAGTAAATTGATTCGTTGCTATTCACACCACGTCTTCCTAGTTCTATGTTATGTATGTCATATGCATATGGATATATATTAACACTATTTTTTTTCGATCTTGATATCTATGATGAGATTATCTACAATTTTTTTTTTTTTTTTTGAAATTTCGTTTGATTGTCTACAATAGAATAAATTGAAATCGCTACATATAAAATTTGTACAGTTAAGAATCGTTTTTAACGGTATACATGTGCTTATTTGTACAAAAATGTACATTCTTTGTGTTGGATCGATAATCATGATAATATTAAGTATAAAAATAAAATACTCAAAGTATTCCCGGAGAACAACTTCTTGCCGTTCAACTCATAGTGTTTTTTATTAGTACATTGAGTGTTTGGAACTTTCAATGGTGTTTGTTTCAATGTATTTCCATCGCTTTTATTTTAGATATCTATTAAACTACATTATATGTTTTTATTTAAACAAAGTGACACACAATTTTGAAAAATTAATACTGTTTTCATTATCATTCATAGTAAATTTAAAATAGATCTATGTAATTCAACAATGCATCATCTTTTACTTTGAATGAAATGTGGTTGATTCGTTTTCGACTTTTGTGCCAATTGCATTTACATTCTTTATCATTTCATCGAAAGGCCGATCCGCTTTTTTAGTTGTATTATCACACTTAGATATTAAATCTAATGTTTTGAAATAAATATGATAAAATGACACATGGAATAGATATTAAAATGCACATATAACTTGTTTGTTTTATGAAAGAAAATTGTTAAAATGTTACATACGGCAGGATGAATATGAAGATAATTTAGTAAATATAGTAAAGATCTATTAACATACTAAGAATTTTAATGACTTAGATATAAAACTAAACTTTGACATTGTGAAATGAGAAATTGGAGAATAAAATGTATATAAATTCATTATGACGTCTTATAATATTTAACTACGGTGAATTATAAAGATTGCAACTGGAACAAAATAAACCCAACTTGAACATTTTGTTTCAACTCTTCATTTCAGAACAGAGCTCATATGTCGGATAACGATGATGATATATATTTTTATGGTGCAATGGAAACACAAGGACAAGATGAGTGGATAATTTCAAGACAAGATTTATCTTTAGAAACAGAACTTGCACGTGGACGATTTGCCATAATTTATTTGGCTCAATACTTCAATCATTATGAAGTAAAAAAAGTTGTGGCGAAAACTTTAAAAGGTAATGTATTAAATGATATTAATATTAATCTCCCAAGTTGGTAAATATATTACCATTTAGGAAAAAGAAATTTCAACATTTGAATAACACCAACGACCATGTTTTGGAAGAAATTGAGAAGGCAACATCGTCTTTGACAATAGATTATGGACATAATGGATTAAATAATCAAAACAGAAACTATAAAAAGTTCTATCATCAACACATCAAAATCCTTCATATGACAAAACGAGTATGTTCGTTGTTAAAAGTATAAGTGTATTTGTATTTTAAACTGTAACGTCGTTTATAAGTTTCGCATCTATGTATTGTGATATTTAATAGCAAAAATGATGCCTTCGTTTGAATGTTTCATTTACAATAAATGTTGGTAAGAATTTTGTTGTTTTCCCTGATAAAAAAGATATATTTTTATTTAACAAAATACCAAAATAGTTGTACTATCGTTTTTGAATGATTTAATAGATAACTAAAGTTTTATGTTGAAACATTGGACTTATTCGCACGTTTATTTCTCTTCTTGAAGATGATCAGAATGAAGATAATGTCATTAAGATGAAAGGAAAGATTAATTTTTATGGGTCAAAAATTGGACATCACAAAAATATCTTGGATTTTATCGGTTCTGTCAACGATGATATTCGTGAGTATAAACAGTTTTATGAAATGATACAAACATGCATGCTTTCGATTTTCGATACGACATGCATTTCTTAAACAACCCTTAATATTCACTCCAGGCAACATGGTGTAAGGCTTATTACAAACATAGTTTTTATGTTTGGTCAATAAATGTTATTAAACTTGACTTCCCCTTTGTTGGCGACTTAAACAAATATAGGGATAGGAGTATACTGATTGGCTAGCTGGGTTAACATTTCAACAAACTTTCAGAGGAAGTGATAATATACTCGAAGCGATATCTGTAAATCATATGTAATTTTATATGCTTGAACCACCAAGGAGTACGACTCAATGTTCTAAGGGATTATACAAAGTTATTGTAAACATATGATGCCATATCTTAAGATTTGAATAAAATGGTGGCATCTTCAATTTTTACTTTTGGTCGTAAACATGATACAATATATGAATTATAATTGAAAATAGACGAACATTTGTATAGGTAGATCGAGATGGCTATGACCAAAAGTACAACAATGAGAAAAGTGTCTTTAAAACCATAGTTCTCTTTTCTCAACAGCTTGATTTTCAAACTTCAGAGTATGTTAATTGTTACCAGATACACTTTCTGCTCCACCACGATGAAGGAGTATACAATCTACGACTGCTATGAAATAATCATTAACAAACTACATGTGAATTATAAATAAACCATACATCACATGGTATATTCTACGGTTTTCCTATATTTTATTCATTATATCACCTTAACTCATTCTTGACCGTTGATAACACCATTGCACGTAATATTTTCCCCTTACACAACACCAGGTTAATGTCCCAACGATCATATTACGTTACGTAAATGGCAATGAATTAAGCAGAATGCATAAAAAATATACAACATGTTTAAAGTTTAAAAAAACCTTTAATGATTGGTATTTGATAATTGAGATGTTTTGTTATACATTGTAATAGTTTATATAAAGTTCCTACCAGGGATTCATAGTCAGCTCATACTATATACACTCACTTCTATGCATGTACAACATAATCTGATTAGACGAAACACATTATACCAACAACACAGATTGGGAATTTACTTTGAACAAGATCAACTAATTTGTATCAATATTCCACTTTGTATTGCATTCGTATCCCCAATCAATATCCCTATATCTAAATGAATCTCTCTCATGTCTTGTACCAATACCACCATGATATCTCATTTCCTTAAAGTTTCATTCAGCTTGTTCGTATACTTTAAGATTTTGAATTTAGATTTGATTTTTTTTGTACGTTTTTTTTTATAGTATCCATGGAATGGCAACAATCTTCAAAATGTCATACCCAAATTTAATTATGCATATGATGGTTAATATTATTAAAAATATAGTTCCGTTAAAAATGGTTCATTAGTATTTTGCAAAATGTTTCACAATTATAAGTCCTCAATCTTCTTCAATTTTGTACATTATTTGGCATTTTTTACTTTTTTTTTAATTTGAGCGTCACTGGTGTTTTTTTAAAACAAAACGCGCGTCTGGCATACTCACTTTCAATCCTGGTATAATGATAAGTTTATTCGTGTAATTAAAAGACATAGTGGAAGGATTATTACAAAAAAGAGCAAATAACACATGTAACCATATCTCCGTTGAGAGTAGCTTAATTTAAAACTTTATAAACATTCTGTTTTGTAGGTGGTCCTATCATGGTTTTAGAATATTGTTCTCAAGGAGTTCTGAGGGACTTTCTAGAATCCGTCAGATCAAACGTCACTGTGGAATTAGAGGAAAGATTGTTCCGAATAACACTTGGTATTTGTGAAGGAATGGATTATTTATCCTCTCAGCAGGTAAACTAAAGTATTTCCTGCAGACAATGTATACAATTGTATCAAATGGGTCCAATTTGTTTGTATTTTTGGTTTTGAACTGTTCATCGAAGTAAAAGCTAAGAAGGGATGTATGATTTAGCATTTCGAGTTACATGTGCTATAAAAGATGTTGTATGGTTATTACCGAGACAGTTTTTCAATAGACGAGATCAAGTGATGTAGAAATATTACTTTTTGTCAGCTAATGTTCCTTGACACAGATAACAACGAGAAAACCTTGTATAAATGACCTAGATCAAAGAGTCTGAGCTATGTTTGCTGTAAATAAAATACAAGTTGAGTAAAATGTCATTTATTCAGAAATTAATTTAAAATGCAACTTACATCTTAACAATTATAATAGTACTGCATAAATGACAATGACTTTAATAAGCAAAGGTGGGGTTGAAAAAGTGCCGAGTAAAATGTCATTTATTCAGAAATTAATTTAAAATGCAACTTACATCTTAACAATTATAATAGTACTGCATAAATGACAATGACTTTAATAAGCAAAGGTGGGGTTGAAAAAGTGCCACACCGTAACAAAATAAACATCATAAAAATGACAAAAATAAAAGTGAGTTGAAAAATTAACTCACTAACATATGTATATACAAATTATATAAACAAGTCTACATGAACATTGTAATTAATTCATGTTTAAAGAAAAAATGTGTCCTATGTAATAACACTTAAAAGGGAGGGAAATGGGAGGGTTTTCAGATAAATTCAAAACGATCTTTTCTTTCTCCCAAAACAAAGGCGAATGACCGCATGTCCAAGCACATGTAGAAATTTGATATTAATTACCGTTCTCAAGAACTGACCAATCAGATAATGTAATTAGATGATCATGCATTGAACATGATGTAGTCCTTGACCTCATGTTGATATACTTTATCAAAGAAATGCCTTCTACACACATGGCATTAATAAAATCAATATTATCGGAAATTCCAGCCAAAAAATCTTTTATTTACAATAAATGTTATTTTGTCAGCTAATGTTCCTTGACACAGATAACAACGAGAAAACCTTGTATAAATGACCTAGATCAAAGAGTCTGAGCTATGTTTGCTGTTAATAAAATACAAGTTGAGTAAAATGTCATTTATTCAGAAATTAATTTAAAATGCAACTTACATCTTAACAATTATAATAGTACTGCATAAATGACAATGACTTTAATAAGCAAAGGTGGGGTTGAAAAAGTGCCGAGTAAAATGTCATTTATTCAGAAATTAATTTAAAATGCAACTTACATCTTAACAATTATAATAGCACTGCATAAATGACAATGACTTTAATAAGCAAAGGTGGGGTTGAAAAAGTGCCACACCGTAACAAAATAAACATCATAAAAATGACAAAAATAAAAGTGAGTTGAAAAATTAACTCACTAACATTGTATATACAAATTATATAAACAAGTCTACATGAACATTGTAATTAATTCATGTTTAAAGAAAAAATGTGTCCTATGTAATAACACTTAAAAGGGAGGGAAATGGGAGGGTTTTCAGATAAATTCAAAACGATCTTTTCTTTCTCCCAAAACAAAGGCGAATGTGACCGCATGTCCAAGCACATGTAGAAATTTGATATTAATTACCGTTCTCAAGAACTGACCAATCAGATAATGTAATTAGATGATCATGCATTAAACATGATGTAGTCCTTGACCTCATGTTGATATACTTTAACAAAGAAATACCTTCTACACACATGGCATTAATAAAATCAATATTATCGGAAATTCCAGCCAAAAAATCTTTTATTTACAATAAATGTTATTTTGTCAGCTAATGTTCCTTGACACAGATAACAACGAGAAAACCTTGTATAAATGACCTAGATCAAAGAGTCTGAGCTATGTTTGCTGTTAATAAAATACAAGTTGAGTAAAATGTCATTTATTCAGAAATTAATTTAAAATGCAACTTACATCTTAACAATTATAATAGTACTGCATAAATGACAATGACTTTAATAAGCAAAGGTGGGGTTGAAAAAGTGCCACAAATCCCAAGAGGGATCCCCAACCGAGGACTCTGTATTCAACTTAGGAACTCCAGAATTAGAAAATTTTGACCTCAACAAAAAACACCCAAAATTGAATAAAATATACACTTTTTAACATTAGCATTTCAGTAAAAGTGTAGAGCAAACCATGTTGACCTCTACAAAAATAATAACACATATTATAAACAAAACAAAACAAAACAAAAAAGAAATGATATATAAGTATACAAATAATCATTTATAATTAAACTTGTAAGGAAAGGTAAAGCAAGCCATGTTGACCTCTACCAACCAAATAAATACCAACATATAGTGAATGACGGAAATAAAAAACTTAAATTTGCAGAGCAAACCATGTTGACCTCTCTAAAAATAAATCCAAAAATCACAATAAGGTAAAGCAAGCCATGTTGACCTCTACCAAAATACTTAGTAAACGACTGAGATTAAATTAAATCTAAGTGTGCAAATTATCAAGTCGAATATAATGTTGAAAAGCGTTCGACTTCCATCTACCCATGCTTTGGATCAAAGCTAACGGCACACCTCTGGCAGCTGCAGACGTCGCAGCTCCAATTCGGAAACTGTGACCTTTATAAAAATTAGTGTCTAATCCTACGAAATTAAGCAAACTTTTTAGTGAAGAATTGAAATAAAAACCCGAAACATGTTTTCCACATTTAAATCGAAATAAAGGACCATGTGGACAATTTTGTAACCTTAGATATTCCTCAATAGCTTTAACAGGACATAGATAATTTTCAGGACGTCTAGCTATTGATAATGTCTTACTCTGTAGATTACTATGTTTGTAGAACTTCATAGTAATTGTCATATTGCTCACATGACCATTTACTCTTTCAAACTTTATATCTTCCCTTTGAATTACTCTATAGATTTCAGACTCCGTTTTAACTGCAATTTCTCCAATCCTTAAGAAACAAAAATAAGCTGTAGACATCATAGCTTTTAACAAAACTTGATTATAAATGCCTACTATTACTTTTGGTAAAGCCTTAACCAATTTTACAAGAATGTCATAAGTTATTGGCAGCCGTGTATCAACAGAATGTCTCAACTGTTTTGTACCTTTTAACATTTTTTAATAAAAAAATGTGTCTGTTGGATCCTGTAAGAACTTAATTTTATGCATAAAACTGATGGCTGATATGTAAGACGCAATTGTAGATGGTTGATAATTTTGAATAAATAAATGTGAAATAAAATGCGCAACCATAACATGAGTAGATGGAATACATTAACTCCTGGAAAATATTTCTGACAAAAATTTGAATACACACTTAGCATTCTATTATATGATGACTGAGTAGCAGCAGATAATGATGCACTAACAAGCTTATCAGTCATAGATGCAAAAATTGAGGTGGAATGGCCACAGGAGTTGGACTTAACCAAGGAGCAATCTGATGAGCTTCCTGAAATGAAAAACGAGACAACAAGTCACAAATAACGTTTGTTTTCCCAGGAATATGTTTGGCTCTAAAATAGATATTGTACTTTAATGCAGCTAACACTAATCTTCGGATCAGTCTCATAATATTCTTTTCCCGAGATGATGTCTTATTTATAATTTCAGCAACAGCTGAATTATCTGTTAAAAACAGTATTTTATGGTTTGCTAATAGAGGGCCCCATATATCAATAGCTAACACAATCGGGAAAAGTTCTTTCACTGTAATGTGTAAATCAATTAACTCCGGTGGCCATTTCCCTGAAAACCATTTGCTGCCAAAAACTGCAGCAAAACCACCATAAGTACCTGCAGCATCAGAAAACAGTTTTAAAAAATCGGATGAAACCCATTCTTTGAATAAAAAACAAGATTTACCATTGTATTTTTCAATAAAACTGTACCATAACTTAAGATCTAATCTTGCATCAGAATTCAGATTGATTCTATAATGAGGAGATGTATGACCTATAGTCAGATCAAAAAGCCTACGTAAAAAGGCTCTCCCAGGTATGATAACTCCACATGCAAAATTTAAAAGACCCAATAAGGATTGCAATTCTCTGAGTGAGATACTGCGTTTACATTTGTATTTACTTAATAATTGCAAATTTGTTTCTATTTTCTCCATAGGTAATCGAGCTACCATCTGAGTAGAATCAATTTCAATACCGTAGATAGTAATGCAAGTAGTAGGGAGTTGTGTTTTTTCTGATTTGATGGGTACCCCCAATTTATCAGCAAGACACAGAAAAGTTTGTAATGCACTATAGCATTCATTTGAGCCAGCTTTTCCGACAAAGAAAAAATCATCTAGCAGGTGTGATACCCCATATATTTGAAATTTAGCATTTAAAATCCAGTGGAGGGCTGTAGAAAAAGCCTCAAATAACTGACACGAGGACGAAGCCCCCATGGGGAGGGATACATCATAATAAAACTGTTTGTCCCAATGAAAACCTAACAGATGATGATCTTTTTTTAGCTATTGGAATTAAGCGAAATGCATGCTCAATATCGGTTTTGGACATTAGACAGTTTGATTCATAAGATTGGACTAAATCTATGACGGTTTCAATGTTTTGGTATTGTACAGCCGAAAATTCTGGGGAAATACCAGAGTTTACAGAGTCACCCTTAGGATACGACAAATCATGTATTAATCGATAAGAATTGGTTTCCTTTTTTGGAACTAAACCCAAAGGGGAGCATACAAAAAGAGGGAAAGGGGGCTTTGTAAATGGACCCTTAACTCTTCCTGCTTCAATCTCTTTATTCAGTTTCGATTGCACAACATGATAATTTTCCCTTGCACTTTTATGATTTGGAGGAAAAATCTTCTTAGTAAGGGATGTAGAAAAACAAGAATTAATTGAAAATCCAAAAGAAAAACCATGAATCAATTTATCTTTCAACTGGGTTTCATAACCTACTAAAAAATGTTCTAAATTTTCAACCTTTATTGGTGTTGGAAGTTTTGACAAAGTTTGCCTGTTTTCCTTTTTGCTCTGGACATGTAAGGGTACAGTGTTTCTTGCTGCAGTGTACACATTGGTGTTTGAGTTTACAAAACTTTGCTGTGCATTCCCCTGATTTACAGAAGGCCCAGCAATAGCCATTTGGGAATTGATACTGATGCTGGGCCCTCCTTTGAAAAGAATTGGGCCTGAGTTTGAGGTTTTAGCATACGACTTCTTATTTTGACCTGAAAAATCAGATTGTCTTTCATATAAAGCAGCAGATCGCCAAAGTTCATCATTGATTTGATCCAATTGTAACCCTAAAATTTTTCTTATCTTTCTAAATTTCTCATCATATACTTCAGCGGCTTGGAAACCCAAGGACTTGCATAATGACCGTACATTAAAACCATATTTAATCAATGCTATAGACGACCTCAAATTCTTTTCAAGATATATAGACATAAATATGTCAAAAGCATTTGTCCATTGGTGAATGGACAAAAGCTCTTTGTTAGACTTCCTATTTGAAATTGTTATATTCAAATTCTCAAATAATGTTGATTCATTACATGTATCATCATTGTTAGAAGGTAATAATAAAGCAAAATTTACATAATTATCACACCAAACATCAGATTTAACCTTACTGCTGACATGATAGTCTAAAGGTATTGAATGTCTCAACATGTCACAAGCATAAGGATTCTCGTCATACGAGTTAGAGTTTAACAGCTCACCATCAGAAGACGTGTTAATATTAGGATCTGAAGACAATGGCAGTTGGAAGACAGCTAACATTTGTCCCTGAGAGTCATTATTTGTTTAATTTACTGGTTGTGTGGATGATGACGACAACATACTAGTTAAATCATTAATTGGAACTACTGTATTGTCTTTTACCAGTTGCACGCCGGAACTTTCAAACTTTCGGAATAAAGCATCAGCAATGTCATTTGCTGTTGGAACAGACGTCTGTTCGGTAATTGTTTCAGGAACTGCTCGTCTTGTATTGCGTCTCCGCACTGGTGGCCTGTATAATGGTGGTATCTCACTTTGTTCCTCCACTAAATTTTGAACATCTTCAAGGTTTTGTGGAGCAGCATTTCTTCTTGTTCGGCTCTTCTGCTTTGGCATTTTGCTATAAAAAAAAAACATAAAACAAAAATAAAAATAGAAATCCTGTATATCACAGAACTTTAAGAATGTTACTACAAATGTAAATAAGTATAATTTTTAAACCAAAATGCTTGTCCATAAAATTAACATAGTTGATATGATGATATATCTAGCAAAATGTACTCATGTTGAAAGTTAAGTTTGACTATGATACATGTTTGCTAATTATTACTCCAAAACCAATTTTATAAAACCAACCAATATGAATAAAATTCTTCAAAAGTACCAAAATCGATCCCTATTGTGACACAACCATTATAGGGAAAGACATGATTTATTCTCTGATTAAATAATTAACCTAATAATATACTAAAATAAAAGTATATAAACCATGATTATGAATAATCAATATTTAAACATAAAAAGAGACATATTATATTATATAACTCTGATATAAATGATATAACCAACCATAATTATTTACAAATAAGACATTTTTCATGTCACCAGTGTCACAACCATGTGCGTATAAACACAACCATGTGCATATAAGCACAACCACGTGCATAATAAGCACAACCACGTGCATAATAAGCACAACCACTTAGAGATAATTTAGATTATAAATCGTTACAAAAGGTGATGGAGTAATAATATGCAACTAATTCATAGATAACTACATAATTGTAGTGTATGCTTCTTTTCTTCATATGTCCAAATAGGGACAATAAGTTTATAACAATCATAAACGGTAATTTGCAACGCATGTTTGCTCGACATTACATGTTCGTGAAAGGCTACCAACAGCAGCACGGACACTTCTAGCGTATATTTCCATACCTTCATCATTAAGATGAACTTTATCTTTTAATAATAAATCTGGGGTGTTCTTCCACAACCCCCTATGATGCCAGAAAGTCGCATTGTCTCTTTCTTTTACTAAATGACTAAGTTCTTTGTTCACAATGTAAACCTTGTTGTTATAATAAGCTTCCGGTCTTTCGGAATACCTCGGGAGAAGTTGACCAATAACCACGTGTTTAACATGATAGCAATTTATTATGTAATCGGCAAAAACACTGATATCTCTTGCTAATTTCACGGGCTCATTTTCAGACGACAAATCGTTGCCTCCAACCTGAAGAAAAACCGAATGTGGCATATATTCTTCAATAATATGCATATCTTGTTGCTTTTGAACACATTTATTACCGGGGCGAAGAGTCCCTCCCCCCAAACCAAAAAATTCCACCTGGATGTCGGTTCCGTCTAAACCTAAATTTAACCAACCTCGATCACAGTTCTCGTGAGTAAAAGTTTCTAAACGACGAATAAAAGAATTACCAAAAATTAAGGCACGCCGGACCATGGTTCAAAAGCAACAAACAATTCAAAAATAAATATTAATAAATTAAAAATTAAGTTATTAAAAATATATAAAATAATAGTTAAGGTTCGCTTTTACCTTCTAATCTGTGGATTCTTCGATGAATGCCTTTCTACAGTTCTTTTTTCAGTTTTTCAGATAAATTCAAAACGATCTTTTCTTTCTCCCAAAACAAAGGCGAATGACCGCATGTCCAAGCACATGTAGAAATTTGATATTAATTACCGTTCTCAAGAACTGACCAATCAGATAATGTAATTAGATGATCATGCATTGAACATGATGTAGTCCTTGACCTCATGTTGATATACTTTAACAAAGAAATACCTTCTAAAATAAAATCAATATTATCGGAAATTCCAGCCAAAAAATCTTTTATTTTTAATAAATGTTAATATTTGCAATTCGTATCACATTTAGAGTGGTGCGCTCATATTAACCAGGGACACAACTTCGCTGTTTTAGGATTTTGAAGTGTAAAAACTTCAATGTAAAAACTTCAAAGGAAGGATGAAACGGAAAAAGTATGCCAGTAAATTACATTAATACAACAAAAATGATTATTTTCTAAACTGAGACAAAATTTCGATACTTACCGCAAAGGACCGAAAAGCAGACAACGATTTTAATTCTGGTACCTTTGATAACAATTCGGCCAAATTCCTGAATGAAATAATGATTTCAAAGATTATTTTTTTTAAATTCTTTGACTAATTGCCATAAATTTCATTTCTTTACACGTTTGAAATGTCTGCTATTCGTCTATAATGAAATTGATTTGATAAATATTGTTTAAAGCTGCAGTTGTTTAGTTTTAATTAGATGTGTAAAAATTATGAATGTGACTCCATTTGAAAAAAAACCGGAAATTTTAAATAGCCTTTAATCTAACTTTTCAGATGATTTTTTTTTTACAGAAACACATGTTCAAGCTAAGAATATTTTGATTTTGATGTTATCTTCATATTGAAGAAATATTAGTATACTTTAAAAACACAAAGTCCTGAATATGAACTACAGAAAACATGGAAAATTATGGCGAAAGTGAAAACCCCATTCTAACTTTTCATTTTAAACTAGCTACTGCTAACAAATTTTTATTTTCAATAGTTTTATGAATAAATGATAATGATAACTTTGTCATGGACTTAGTGATATTGATTGCATTTTTGAAAACAAAAGTTTCAATAATATTTCCATGATGGTTTTACAGGAGGATTGTTGTCAATATATTAACTGCTTTTCGTCTTCTGTAAGGTATAAGGCATATCACTATTGTTTTTATTACACTCGAAAATTTTAAATAGTTTAAAACCATTTGGATTCAGCTTATTTTTGAAGATCATACTTTAATCCATGTCATTTCGGCTCTTGGGGTCAATTGTCTCATTGACAATCGTGCATTGTACCATAAATACTTGTTGTATATCAAATGGGTATATCATGAAGCCTATGCATATAAACTCATCATAGACATTTGGTAATCAAAATAGGTATTGTCGATTTATGGAGGCAATTATATGACAAATTTCACGTTTGGGAAATTTTTACAAAAATATCTACAACTGTAAGTTTAAATATGGGCACGAATATATTGAAATTGAATCGACCATACAATCATGCACTGGAAAACAATCATTTAACAAATAAATTAATTTGTATCGCAAAAACAGTATTTATATAGATGCTTCCAATATAATTAGAATAAAAAAGTACTGAAAGTTTATCAAAATGTTTTAAAATGTCATCTTGAGCCTATTGTAGTCTTTTATAAATTATTTAGAAATCGGATAAACGCCTAAATAAAGGCAAGAGTAGTATATCGCTGTTCAAACTCACAAATCCATGGACAAAAAACAAAATCGGGGCAACAAACCAAAACCGAGGGAAACGCATCAAACATAAGAGGAGAACAACGACACAACACTAAAATGTAAAATACACAGAAACGGACCAAGCATCAGAAAAAATCCCACGAGTACATGATAATATTATGATAATGATTAAGAACGCATATCATTCTATGGTTTTATTAGCGTTAGTAAAGACTCGAGGACTTTCAGTAAAAGACATTGGTGTGAAATAAAGAAAATTATGTCACCTTTTTTATAGCAACATAGCAAATAGTTTACCTTTTTTATAATAAACACAAATTTATTATTGTTTTAGGTGGTTCATAGGCGTTTAGCAGCACGGAATGTGTTACTCAACGATCAGTATGTTCCGAAAATTACAGGATTTGGCCCTGACCCGGAAGCAGACGAAACAGGAGACACAAAAAAATCAGTAAATATCATTTAGATAAGTAAAGATATTGTAGACAGTTTTCAATACCAGATCTTTTCAAATGATGTCATTAAATCACTTCAAATTGAGCATGACTAACTGGTTTTCTTTTTTTTATGTTTGTTTTTATCTGGAGAAGTGGGTAATCGATACACTGATATACTTACTTGTTTTCTATTTTTTTGTCTTCTGTGCCCTTTAAAAAAAAGAAGAAAAAGTTATGATTGCCAATGACACAATTCTTCACAAGAGACCAAAATGACACAGAAATTAACAACTATAGGTCACCGTCCGCCCTTCAACAATGACCAAACCCCATACCGCATAGAAGCTATAAAAGGCACCGAAATGACAATGTAAAACGATTCAAACGATAAAACTAACCGCCTTATTTATGTTAAAAAAAGAACAAAAAGGTAACGCACTAACAATCGACAACAACTGAATTACAGGCTCCTGACTTGGGACAGGCACATACATACTGTGGCGGGGTTAAACATATTAGCGTGATCCCAACTCTCTCCCTAACATGGGACAGTGGTATAACAGTACAACATAAGAAAGAACTATAGAAATCAGTTGAAAAAGGCTTAACTCATCAGATGGACAAAACATTTGTCTCTTTCTTTTTCTGTTTAAGCCATGGCGCTGTCAGTTTATTTTCAATCTATGAGTTTGACCCCACTCTGGTATCTTTCGTCTCTCATTCATTAAACTGTAAAAGCTGATCGTTGGCATATATTTGTTTATCAATGTGACAGCAACCAAACGACACAAAGTAGAATATATGACAACGGAATCCGTTAACGGGTTTCAATGAGATTCGTATGACAATATAAAACATAAAAAAATCACTGATACTTCCGGAGCACCTGAGATCACCCCTAGTTTTTGGTGGGGTTCGTGTTGTTTATTCTTTAGTTTTCTATGTTGTGTCGTGTGTACTATTGTTTTTCTGTTTGTCTTTTTCATTTTTGGCCATGGCGTTGTCAGTTTGTTTTAGATTTATGAGTTTGACTGTCCCTTTGGTATCTTTCGTCCCTCTTTTACTGAATGAAAGACAAATGGTTATTTGAAAAACGATAAAATTTCTATTACTAGTATATATGCCATTGCTGATGATTTATTTTCATACATGAAAGGTTTTACACTTTGTTTTTTGTAGGAGAGAATACCAATTAAATGGATGGCTCCAGAATGCATGAAAACAACTAAATATGCAAATGAGTTGAGTGACGTGTGGTCTTATGGGATTGTTATGTGGGAAATATTTTCTCTTGGTAAACCATAATACCTTCATTTTTAAGTGTTCAGAGTTTGATTTAGAAACAATTAGAATATACAGACAAGATTATAAAGAAAGATATGATTAATTTTGTAGGCTCTACTCGGTTAACTATGCAATGATGTTTCATTATTTAGAAGAAAAGTACATATTAACAACCACAACAGTTTTCATAGCAAACGCATTTATAAGATATTTTAAGTAAAAATGCTTCAAACAAGTTTTTCAAAAGTTACATAAGTCATAAATATGATAAGAGCCCCTGATTCTACAAAATTAGTACAATTCTGCAGTATTAATAAAATAATGTAAGTATATAGATAAATTAGTTATCAAAAGTACCAGGATTATAATTTTATACGCCAGACGCGCGTTTCGTCTACATAAGACTCATCAGTGACGCTCAGATCAAAATAGTTAAAAAGCCAAACAAATACAAAGTTGAAGAGCATTGAGGACCCAAAATTCCTAAAAGTTGTGCCAAATACGGCTAAGGTAATCTACTCCTGGGGTAAGAAAATCCTTAGTTTTTCGAATAATTCAAAGTTTTGTAAACAGAAAATTTATAAAAATGACCATATAATTGATATTCATGTCAACACCGAAGTGCTGACTACTGGGCTGGTGATACCCTCGGGGACGAAACGTCCACCAGCAGTGGCATCGACCCAGTGGTGTAAATAGTTATCAAAAGTACCAGGATTATAATTTTATACGCCAGACGCGCGTTTCGTCTACATAAGACTCATCAGTGACGCTCAGATCAAAATAGTTAAAAAGCCAAACAAATACAAAGTTGAAGAGCATTGAGGACCCAAAATTCCTAAAAGTTGTGCCAAATACGGCTAAGGTAATCTACTCCTGGGGTAAGAAAATCCTTAGTTTTTCGAATAATTCAAAGTTTTGTAAACAGAAAATTTATAAAAATGACCATATAATTGATATTCATGTCAACACCGAAGTGCTGACTACTGGGCTGGTGATACCCTCGGGGACGAAACGTCCACCAGCAGTGGCATCGACCCAGTGGTGTAAATAGTTATCAAAAGTACCAGGATTATAATTTTATACGCCAGACGCGCGTTTCGTCTACATAAGACTCATCAGTGACGCTCAGATCAAAATAGTTAAAAAGCCAAACAAATACAAAGTTGAAGAGCATTGAGGACCCAAAATTCCTAAAAGTTGTGCCAAATACGGCTAAGGTAATCTACTCCTGGGGTAAGAAAATCCTTAGTTTTTCGAATAATTCAAAGTTTTGTAAACAGAAAATTTATAAAAATGACCATATAATTGATATTCATGTCAACACCGAAGTGCTGACTACTGGGCTGGTGATACCCTCGGGGACGAAACGTCCACCAGCAGTGGCATCGACCCAGTGGTGTAAATAGTTATCAAAAGTACCAGGATTATAATTTTATACGCCAGACGCGCGTTTCGTCTACATAAGACTCATCAGTGACGCTCAGATCAAAATAGTTAAAAAGCCAAACAAATACAAAGTTGAAGAGCATTGAGGACCCAAAATTCCTAAAAGTTGTGCCAAATACGGCTAAGGTAATCTACTCCTGGGGTAAGAAAATCCTTAGTTTTTCGAATAATTCAAAGTTTTGTAAACAGAAAATTTATAAAAATGACCATATAATTGATATTCATGTCAACACCGAAGTGCTGACTACTGGGCTGGTGATACCCTCGGGGACGAAACGTCCACCAGCAGTGGCATCGACCCAGTGGTGTAAATAGTTATCAAAAGTACCAGGATTATAATTTTATACGCCAGACGCGCGTTTCGTCTACATAAGACTCATCAGTGACGCTCAGATCAAAATAGTTAAAAAGCCAAACAAATACAAAGTTGAAGAGCATTGAGGACCCAAAATTCCTAAAAGTTGTGCCAAATACGGCTAAGGTAATCTACTCCTGGGGTAAGAAAATCCTTAGTTTTTCGAATAATTCAAAGTTTTGTAAACAGAAAATTTATAAAAATGACCATATAATTGATATTCATGTCAACACCGAAGTGCTGACTACTGGGCTGGTGATACCCTCGGGGACGAAACGTCCACCAGCAGTGGCATCGACCCAGTGGTGTAAATAGTTATCAAAAGTACCAGGATTATAATTTTATACGCCAGACGCGCGTTTCGTCTACATAAGACTCATCAGTGACGCTCAGATCAAAATAGTTAAAAAGCCAAACAAATACAAAGTTGAAGAGCATTGAGGACCCAAAATTCCTAAAAGTTGTGCCAAATACGGCTAAGGTAATCTACTCCTGGGGTAAGAAAATCCTTAGTTTTTCGAATAATTCAAAGTTTTGTAAACAGAAAATTTATAAAAATGACCATATAATTGATATTCATGTCAACACCGAAGTGCTGACTACTGGGCTGGTGATACCCTCGGGGACGAAACGTCCACCAGCAGTGGCATCGACCCAGTGGTGTAAATAGTTATCAAAAGTACCAGGATTATAATTTTATACGCCAGACGCGCGTTTCGTCTACATAAGACTCATCAGTGACGCTCAGATCAAAATAGTTAAAAAGCCAAACAAATACAAAGTTGAAGAGCATTGAGGACCCAAAATTCCTAAAAGTTGTGCCAAATACGGCTAAGGTAATCTACTCCTGGGGTAAGAAAATCCTTAGTTTTTCGAATAATTCAAAGTTTTGTAAACAGAAAATTTATAAAAATGACCATATAATTGATATTCATGTCAACACCGAAGTGCTGACTACTGGGCTGGTGATACCCTCGGGGACGAAACGTCCACCAGCAGTGGCATCGACCCAGTGGTGTAAATAGTTATCAAAAGTACCAGGATTATAATTTTATACGCCAGACGCGCGTTTCGTCTACATAAGACTCATCAGTGACGCTCAGATCAAAATAGTTAAAAAGCCAAACAAATACAAAGTTGAAGAGCATTGAGGACCCAAAATTCCTAAAAGTTGTGCCAAATACGGCTAAGGTAATCTACTCCTGGGGTAAGAAAATCCTTAGTTTTTCGAATAATTCAAAGTTTTGTAAACAGAAAATTTATAAAAATGACCATATAATTGATATTCATGTCAACACCGAAGTGCTGACTACTGGGCTGGTGATACCCTCGGGGACGAAACGTCCACCAGCAGTGGCATCGACCCAGTGGTGTAAATAGTTATCAAAAGTACCAGGATTATAATTTTATACGCCAGACGCGCGTTTCGTCTACATAAGACTCATCAGTGACGCTCAGATCAAAATAGTTAAAAAGCCAAACAAATACAAAGTTGAAGAGCATTGAGGACCCAAAATTCCTAAAAGTTGTGCCAAATACGGCTAAGGTAATCTACTCCTGGGGTAAGAAAATCCTTAGTTTTTCGAATAATTCAAAGTTTTGTAAACAGAAAATTTATAAAAATGACCATATAATTGATATTCATGTCAACACCGAAGTGCTGACTACTGGGCTGGTGATACCCTCGGGGACGAAACGTCCACCAGCAGTGGCATCGACCCAGTGGTGTAAATAGTTATCAAAAGTACCAGGATTATAATTTTATACGCCAGACGCGCGTTTCGTCTACATAAGACTCATCAGTGACGCTCAGATCAAAATAGTTAAAAAGCCAAACAAATACAAAGTTGAAGAGCATTGAGGACCCAAAATTCCTAAAAGTTGTGCCAAATACGGCTAAGGTAATCTACTCCTGGGGTAAGAAAATCCTTAGTTTTTCGAATAATTCAAAGTTTTGTAAACAGAAAATTTATAAAAATGACCATATAATTGATATTCATGTCAACACCGAAGTGCTGACTACTGGGCTGGTGATACCCTCGGGGACGAAACGTCCACCAGCAGTGGCATCGACCCAGTGGTGTAAATAGTTATCAAAAGTACCAGGATTATAATTTTATACGCCAGACGCGCGTTTCGTCTACATAAGACTCATCAGTGACGCTCAGATCAAAATAGTTAAAAAGCCAAACAAATACAAAGTTGAAGAGCATTGAGGACCCAAAATTCCTAAAAGTTGTGCCAAATACGGCTAAGGTAATCTACTCCTGGGGTAAGAAAATCCTTAGTTTTTCGAATAATTCAAAGTTTTGTAAACAGAAAATTTATAAAAATGACCATATAATTGATATTCATGTCAACACCGAAGTGCTGACTACTGGGCTGGTGATACCCTCGGGGACGAAACGTCCACCAGCAGTGGCATCGACCCAGTGGTGTAAATAGTTATCAAAAGTACCAGGATTATAATTTTATACGCCAGACGCGCGTTTCGTCTACATAAGACTCATCAGTGACGCTCAGATCAAAATAGTTAAAAAGCCAAACAAATACAAAGTTGAAGAGCATTGAGGACCCAAAATTCCTAAAAGTTGTGCCAAATACGGCTAAGGTAATCTACTCCTGGGGTAAGAAAATCCTTAGTTTTTCGAATAATTCAAAGTTTTGTAAACAGAAAATTTATAAAAATGACCATATAATTGATATTCATGTCAACACCGAAGTGCTGACTACTGGGCTGGTGATACCCTCGGGGACGAAACGTCCACCAGCAGTGGCATCGACCCAGTGGTGTAAATAGTTATCAAAAGTACCAGGATTATAATTTTATACGCCAGACGCGCGTTTCGTCTACATAAGACTCATCAGTGACGCTCAGATCAAAATAGTTAAAAAGCCAAACAAATACAAAGTTGAAGAGCATTGAGGACCCAAAATTCCTAAAAGTTGTGCCAAATACGGCTAAGGTAATCTACTCCTGGGGTAAGAAAATCCTTAGTTTTTCGAATAATTCAAAGTTTTGTAAACAGAAAATTTATAAAAATGACAATATAATTGATATTCATGTCAACACCGAAGTGCTGACTACTGGGCTGGTGATACCCTCGGGGACGAAACGTCCACCAGCAGTGGCATCGACCCAGTGGTGTAAATAGTTATCAAAAGTACCAGGATTATAATTTTATACGCCAGACGCGCGTTTCGTCTACATAAGACTCATCAGTGACGCTCAGATCAAAATAGTTAAAAAGCCAAACAAATACAAAGTTGAAGAGCATTGAGGACCCAAAATTCCTAAAAGTTGTGCCAAATACGGCTAAGGTAATCTACTCCTGGGGTAAGAAAATCCTTAGTTTTTCGAATAATTCAAAGTTTTGTAAACAGAAAATTTATAAAAATGACCATATAATTGATATTCATGTCAACACCGAAGTGCTGACTACTGGGCTGGTGATACCCTCGGGGACGAAACGTCCACCAGCAGTGGCATCGACCCAGTGGTGTAAATAGTTATCAAAAGTACCAGGATTATAATTTTATACGCCAGACGCGCGTTTCGTCTACATAAGACTCATCAGTGACGCTCAGATCAAAATAGTTAAAAAGCCAAACAAATACAAAGTTGAAGAGCATTGAGGACCCAAAATTCCTAAAAGTTGTGCCAAATACGGCTAAGGTAATCTACTCCTGGGGTAAGAAAATCCTTAGTTTTTCGAATAATTCAAAGTTTTGTAAACAGAAAATTTATAAAAATGACCATATAATTGATATTCATGTCAACACCGAAGTGCTGACTACTGGGCTGGTGATACCCTCGGGGACGAAACGTCCACCAGCAGTGGCATCGACCCAGTGGTGTAAATAGTTATCAAAAGTACCAGGATTATAATTTTATACGCCAGACGCGCGTTTCGTCTACATAAGACTCATCAGTGACGCTCAGATCAAAATAGTTAAAAAGCCAAACAAATACAAAGTTGAAGAGCATTGAGGACCCAAAATTCCTAAAAGTTGTGCCAAATACGGCTAAGGTAATCTACTCCTGGGGTAAGAAAATCCTTAGTTTTTCGAATAATTCAAAGTTTTGTAAACAGAAAATTTATAAAAATGACCATATAATTGATATTCATGTCAACACCGAAGTGCTGACTACTGGGCTGGTGATACCCTCGGGGACGAAACGTCCACCAGCAGTGGCATCGACCCAGTGGTGTAAATAGTTATCAAAAGTACCAGGATTATAATTTTATACGCCAGACGCGCGTTTCGTCTACATAAGACTCATCAGTGACGCTCAGATCAAAATAGTTAAAAAGCCAAACAAATACAAAGTTGAAGAGCATTGAGGACCCAAAATTCCTAAAAGTTGTGCCAAATACGGCTAAGGTAATCTACTCCTGGGGTAAGAAAATCCTTAGTTTTTCGAATAATTCAAAGTTTTGTAAACAGAAAATTTATAAAAATGACCATATAATTGATATTCATGTCAACACCGAAGTGCTGACTACTGGGCTGGTGATACCCTCGGGGACGAAACGTCCACCAGCAGTGGCATCGACCCAGTGGTGTAAATAGTTATCAAAAGTACCAGGATTATAATTTTATACGCCAGACGCGCGTTTCGTCTACATAAGACTCATCAGTGACGCTCAGATCAAAATAGTTAAAAAGCCAAACAAATACAAAGTTGAAGAGCATTGAGGACCCAAAATTCCTAAAAGTTGTGCCAAATACGGCTAAGGTAATCTACTCCTGGGGTAAGAAAATCCTTAGTTTTTCGAATAATTCAAAGTTTTGTAAACAGAAAATTTATAAAAATGACCATATAATTGATATTCATGTCAACACCGAAGTGCTGACTACTGGGCTGGTGATACCCTCGGGGACGAAACGTCCACCAGCAGTGGCATCGACCCAGTGGTGTAAATAGTTATCAAAAGTACCAGGATTATAATTTTATACGCCAGACGCGCGTTTCGTCTACATAAGACTCATCAGTGACGCTCAGATCAAAATAGTTAAAAAGCCAAACAAATACAAAGTTGAAGAGCATTGAGGACCCAAAATTCCTAAAAGTTGTGCCAAATACGGCTAAGGTAATCTACTCCTGGGGTAAGAAAATCCTTAGTTTTTCGAATAATTCAAAGTTTTGTAAACAGAAAATTTATAAAAATGACCATATAATTGATATTCATGTCAACACCGAAGTGCTGACTACTGGGCTGGTGATACCCTCGGGGACGAAACGTCCACCAGCAGTGGCATCGACCCAGTGGTGTAAATAGTTATCAAAAGTACCAGGATTATAATTTTATACGCCAGACGCGCGTTTCGTCTACATAAGACTCATCAGTGACGCTCAGATCAAAATAGTTAAAAAGCCAAACAAATACAAAGTTGAAGAGCATTGAGGACCCAAAATTCCTAAAAGTTGTGCCAAATACGGCTAAGGTAATCTACTCCTGGGGTAAGAAAATCCTTAGTTTTTCGAATAATTCAAAGTTTTGTAAACAGAAAATTTATAAAAATGACCATATAATTGATATTCATGTCAACAGCGAAGTGCTGACTACTGGGCTGGTGATACCCTCGGGGACGAAACGTCCACCAGCAGTGGCATCGACCCAGTGGTGTAAATAGTTATCAAAAGTACCAGGATTATAATTTTATACGCCAGACGCGCGTTTCGTCTACATAAGACTCATCAGTGACGCTCAGATCAAAATAGTTAAAAAGCCAAACAAATACAAAGTTGAAGAGCATTGAGGACCCAAAATTCCTAAAAGTTGTGCCAAATACGGCTAAGGTAATCTACTCCTGGGGTAAGAAAATCCTTAGTTTTTCGAATAATTCAAAGTTTTGTAAACAGAAAATTTATAAAAATGACCATATAATTGATATTCATGTCAACACCGAAGTGCTGACTACTGGGCTGGTGATACCCTCGGGGACGAAACGTCCACCAGCAGTGGCATCGACCCAGTGGTGTAAATAGTTATCAAAAGTACCAGGATTATAATTTTATACGCCAGACGCGCGTTTCGTCTACATAAGACTCATCAGTGACGCTCAGATCAAAATAGTTAAAAAGCCAAACAAATACAAAGTTGAAGAGCATTGAGGACCCAAAATTCCTAAAAGTTGTGCCAAATACGGCTAAGGTAATCTACTCCTGGGGTAAGAAAATCCTTAGTTTTTCGAATAATTCAAAGTTTTGTAAACAGAAAATTTATAAAAATGACCATATAATTGATATTCATGTCAACACCGAAGTGCTGACTACTGGGCTGGTGATACCCTCGGGGACGAAACGTCCACCAGCAGTGGCATCGACCCAGTGGTGTAAATAGTTATCAAAAGTACCAGGATTATAATTTTATACGCCAGACGCGCGTTTCGTCTACATAAGACTCATCAGTGACGCTCAGATCAAAATAGTTAAAAAGCCAAACAAATACAAAGTTGAAGAGCATTGAGGACCCAAAATTCCTAAAAGTTGTGCCAAATACGGCTAAGGTAATCTACTCCTGGGGTAAGAAAATCCTTAGTTTTTCGAATAATTCAAAGTTTTGTAAACAGAAAATTTATAAAAATGACCATATAATTGATATTCATGTCAACACCGAAGTGCTGACTACTGGGCTGGTGATACCCTCGGGGACGAAACGTCCACCAGCAGTGGCATCGACCCAGTGGTGTAAATAGTTATCAAAAGTACCAGGATTATAATTTTATACGCCAGACGCGCGTTTCGTCTACATAAGACTCATCAGTGACGCTCAGATCAAAATAGTTAAAAAGCCAAACAAATACAAAGTTGAAGAGCATTGAGGACCCAAAATTCCTAAAAGTTGTGCCAAATACGGCTAAGGTAATCTACTCCTGGGGTAAGAAAATCCTTAGTTTTTCGAATAATTCAAAGTTTTGTAAACAGAAAATTTATAAAAATGACCATATAATTGATATTCATGTCAACACCGAAGTGCTGACTACTGGGCTGGTGATACCCTCGGGGACGAAACGTCCACCAGCAGTGGCATCGACCCAGTGGTGTAAATAGTTATCAAAAGTACCAGGATTATAATTTTATACGCCAGACGCGCGTTTCGTCTACATAAGACTCATCAGTGACGCTCAGATCAAAATAGTTAAAAAGCCAAACAAATACAAAGTTGAAGAGCATTGAGGACCCAAAATTCCTAAAAGTTGTGCCAAATACGGCTAAGGTAATCTACTCCTGGGGTAAGAAAATCCTTAGTTTTTCGAATAATTCAAAGTTTTGTAAACAGAAAATTTATAAAAATGACCATATAATTGATATTCATGTCAACACCGAAGTGCTGACTACTGGGCTGGTGATACCCTCGGGGACGAAACGTCCACCAGCAGTGGCATCGACCCAGTGGTGTAAATAGTTATCAAAAGTACCAGGATTATAATTTTATACGCCAGACGCGCGTTTCGTCTACATAAGACTCATCAGTGACGCTCAGATCAAAATAGTTAAAAAGCCAAACAAATACAAAGTTGAAGAGCATTGAGGACCCAAAATTCCTAAAAGTTGTGCCAAATACGGCTAAGGTAATCTACTCCTGGGGTAAGAAAATCCTTAGTTTTTCGAATAATTCAAAGTTTTGTAAACAGAAAATTTATAAAAATGACCATATAATTGATATTCATGTCAACACCGAAGTGCTGACTACTGGGCTGGTGATACCCTCGGGGACGAAACGTCCACCAGCAGTGGCATCGACCCAGTGGTGTAAATAGTTATCAAAAGTACCAGGATTATAATTTTATACGCCAGACGCGCGTTTCGTCTACATAAGACTCATCAGTGACGCTCAGATCAAAATAGTTAAAAAGCCAAACAAATACAAAGTTGAAGAGCATTGAGGACCCAAAATTCCTAAAAGTTGTGCCAAATACGGCTAAGGTAATCTACTCCTGGGGTAAGAAAATCCTTAGTTTTTCGAATAATTCAAAGTTTTGTAAACAGAAAATTTATAAAAATGACCATATAATTGATATTCATGTCAACACCGAAGTGCTGACTACTGGGCTGGTGATACCCTCGGGGACGAAACGTCCACCAGCAGTGGCATCGACCCAGTGGTGTAAATAGTTATCAAAAGTACCAGGATTATAATTTTATACGCCAGACGCGCGTTTCGTCTACATAAGACTCATCAGTGACGCTCAGATCAAAATAGTTAAAAAGCCAAACAAATACAAAGTTGAAGAGCATTGAGGACCCAAAATTCCTAAAAGTTGTGCCAAATACGGCTAAGGTAATCTACTCCTGGGGTAAGAAAATCCTTAGTTTTTCGAATAATTCAAAGTTTTGTAAACAGAAAATTTATAAAAATGACCATATAATTGATATTCATGTCAACACCGAAGTGCTGACTACTGGGCTGGTGATACCCTCGGGGACGAAACGTCCACCAGCAGTGGCATCGACCCAGTGGTGTAAATAGTTATCAAAAGTACCAGGATTATAATTTTATACGCCAGACGCGCGTTTCGTCTACATAAGACTCATCAGTGACGCTCAGATCAAAATAGTTAAAAAGCCAAACAAATACAAAGTTGAAGAGCATTGAGGACCCAAAATTCCTAAAAGTTGTGCCAAATACGGCTAAGGTAATCTACTCCTGGGGTAAGAAAATCCTTAGTTTTTCGAATAATTCAAAGTTTTGTAAACAGAAAATTTATAAAAATGACCATATAATTGATATTCATGTCAACACCGAAGTGCTGACTACTGGGCTGGTGATACCCTCGGGGACGAAACGTCCACCAGCAGTGGCATCGACCCAGTGGTGTAAATAGTTATCAAAAGTACCAGGATTATAATTTTATACGCCAGACGCGCGTTTCGTCTACATAAGACTCATCAGTGACGCTCAGATCAAAATAGTTAAAAAGCCAAACAAATACAAAGTTGAAGAGCATTGAGGACCCAAAATTCCTAAAAGTTGTGCCAAATACGGCTAAGGTAATCTACTCCTGGGGTAAGAAAATCCTTAGTTTTTCGAATAATTCAAAGTTTTGTAAACAGAAAATTTATAAAAATGACCATATAATTGATATTCATGTCAACACCGAAGTGCTGACTACTGGGCTGGTGATACCCTCGGGGACGAAACGTCCACCAGCAGTGGCATCGACCCAGTGGTGTAAATAGTTATCAAAAGTACCAGGATTATAATTTTATACGCCAGACGCGCGTTTCGTCTACATAAGACTCATCAGTGACGCTCAGATCAAAATAGTTAAAAAGCCAAACAAATACAAAGTTGAAGAGCATTGAGGACCCAAAATTCCTAAAAGTTGTGCCAAATACGGCTAAGGTAATCTACTCCTGGGGTAAGAAAATCCTTAGTTTTTCGAATAATTCAAAGTTTTGTAAACAGAAAATTTATAAAAATGACCATATAATTGATATTCATGTCAACACCGAAGTGCTGACTACTGGGCTGGTGATACCCTCGGGGACGAAACGTCCACCAGCAGTGGCATCGACCCAGTGGTGTAAATAGTTATCAAAAGTACCAGGATTATAATTTTATACGCCAGACGCGCGTTTCGTCTACATAAGACTCATCAGTGACGCTCAGATCAAAATAGTTAAAAAGCCAAACAAATACAAAGTTGAAGAGCATTGAGGACCCAAAATTCCTAAAAGTTGTGCCAAATACGGCTAAGGTAATCTACTCCTGGGGTAAGAAAATCCTTAGTTTTTCGAATAATTCAAAGTTTTGTAAACAGAAAATTTATAAAAATGACCATATAATTGATATTCATGTCAACACCGAAGTGCTGACTACTGGGCTGGTGATACCCTCGGGGACGAAACGTCCACCAGCAGTGGCATCGACCCAGTGGTGTAAATAGTTATCAAAAGTACCAGGATTATAATTTTATACGCCAGACGCGCGTTTCGTCTACATAAGACTCATCAGTGACGCTCAGATCAAAATAGTTAAAAAGCCAAACAAATACAAAGTTGAAGAGCATTGAGGACCCAAAATTCCTAAAAGTTGTGCCAAATACGGCTAAGGTAATCTACTCCTGGGGTAAGAAAATCCTTAGTTTTTCGAATAATTCAAAGTTTTGTAAACAGAAAATTTATAAAAATGACCATATAATTGATATTCATGTCAACACCGAAGTGCTGACTACTGGGCTGGTGATACCCTCGGGGACGAAACGTCCACCAGCAGTGGCATCGACCCAGTGGTGTAAATAGTTATCAAAAGTACCAGGATTATAATTTTATACGCCAGACGCGCGTTTCGTCTACATAAGACTCATCAGTGACGCTCAGATCAAAATAGTTAAAAAGCCAAACAAATACAAAGTTGAAGAGCATTGAGGACCCAAAATTCCTAAAAGTTGTGCCAAATACGGCTAAGGTAATCTACTCCTGGGGTAAGAAAATCCTTAGTTTTTCGAATAATTCAAAGTTTTGTAAACAGAAAATTTATAAAAATGACCATATAATTGATATTCATGTCAACACCGAAGTGCTGACTACTGGGCTGGTGATACCCTCGGGGACGAAACGTCCACCAGCAGTGGCATCGACCCAGTGGTGTAAATAGTTATCAAAAGTACCAGGATTATAATTTTATACGCCAGACGCGCGTTTCGTCTACATAAGACTCATCAGTGACGCTCAGATCAAAATAGTTAAAAAGCCAAACAAATACAAAGTTGAAGAGCATTGAGGACCCAAAATTCCTAAAAGTTGTGCCAAATACGGCTAAGGTAATCTACTCCTGGGGTAAGAAAATCCTTAGTTTTTCGAATAATTCAAAGTTTTGTAAACAGAAAATTTATAAAAATGACCATATAATTGATATTCATGTCAACACCGAAGTGCTGACTACTGGGCTGGTGATACCCTCGGGGACGAAACGTCCACCAGCAGTGGCATCGACCCAGTGGTGTAAATAGTTATCAAAAGTACCAGGATTATAATTTTATACGCCAGACGCGCGTTTCGTCTACATAAGACTCATCAGTGACGCTCAGATCAAAATAGTTAAAAAGCCAAACAAATACAAAGTTGAAGAGCATTGAGGACCCAAAATTCCTAAAAGTTGTGCCAAATACGGCTAAGGTAATCTACTCCTGGGGTAAGAAAATCCTTAGTTTTTCGAATAATTCAAAGTTTTGTAAACAGAAAATTTATAAAAATGACCATATAATTGATATTCATGTCAACACCGAAGTGCTGACTACTGGGCTGGTGATACCCTCGGGGACGAAACGTCCACCAGCAGTGGCATCGACCCAGTGGTGTAAATAGTTATCAAAAGTACCAGGATTATAATTTTATACGCCAGACGCGCGTTTCGTCTACATAAGACTCATCAGTGACGCTCAGATCAAAATAGTTAAAAAGCCAAACAAATACAAAGTTGAAGAGCATTGAGGACCCAAAATTCCTAAAAGTTGTGCCAAATACGGCTAAGGTAATCTACTCCTGGGGTAAGAAAATCCTTAGTTTTTCGAATAATTCAAAGTTTTGTAAACAGAAAATTTATAAAAATGACCATATAATTGATATTCATGTCAACACCGAAGTGCTGACTACTGGGCTGGTGATACCCTCGGGGACGAAACGTCCACCAGCAGTGGCATCGACCCAGTGGTGTAAATAGTTATCAAAAGTACCAGGATTATAATTTTATACGCCAGACGCGCGTTTCGTCTACATAAGACTCATCAGTGACGCTCAGATCAAAATAGTTAAAAAGCCAAACAAATACAAAGTTGAAGAGCATTGAGGACCCAAAATTCCTAAAAGTTGTGCCAAATACGGCTAAGGTAATCTACTCCTGGGGTAAGAAAATCCTTAGTTTTTCGAATAATTCAAAGTTTTGTAAACAGAAAATTTATAAAAATGACCATATAATTGATATTCATGTCAACACCGAAGTGCTGACTACTGGGCTGGTGATACCCTCGGGGACGAAACGTCCACCAGCAGTGGCATCGACCCAGTGGTGTAAATAGTTATCAAAAGTACCAGGATTATAATTTTATACGCCAGACGCGCGTTTCGTCTACATAAGACTCATCAGTGACGCTCAGATCAAAATAGTTAAAAAGCCAAACAAATACAAAGTTGAAGAGCATTGAGGACCCAAAATTCCTAAAAGTTGTGCCAAATACGGCTAAGGTAATCTACTCCTGGGGTAAGAAAATCCTTAGTTTTTCGAATAATTCAAAGTTTTGTAAACAGAAAATTTATAAAAATGACCATATAATTGATATTCATGTCAACACCGAAGTGCTGACTACTGGGCTGGTGATACCCTCGGGGACGAAACGTCCACCAGCAGTGGCATCGACCCAGTGGTGTAAATAGTTATCAAAAGTACCAGGATTATAATTTTATACGCCAGACGCGCGTTTCGTCTACATAAGACTCATCAGTGACGCTCAGATCAAAATAGTTAAAAAGCCAAACAAATACAAAGTTGAAGAGCATTGAGGACCCAAAATTCCTAAAAGTTGTGCCAAATACGGCTAAGGTAATCTACTCCTGGGGTAAGAAAATCCTTAGTTTTTCGAATAATTCAAAGTTTTGTAAACAGAAAATTTATAAAAATGACCATATAATTGATATTCATGTCAACACCGAAGTGCTGACTACTGGGCTGGTGATACCCTCGGGGACGAAACGTCCACCAGCAGTGGCATCGACCCAGTGGTGTAAATAGTTATCAAAAGTACCAGGATTATAATTTTATACGCCAGACGCGCGTTTCGTCTACATAAGACTCATCAGTGACGCTCAGATCAAAATAGTTAAAAAGCCAAACAAATACAAAGTTGAAGAGCATTGAGGACCCAAAATTCCTAAAAGTTGTGCCAAATACGGCTAAGGTAATCTACTCCTGGGGTAAGAAAATCCTTAGTATTTCGAATAATTCAAAGTTTTGTAAACAGAAAATTTATAAAAATGACCATATAATTGATATTCATGTCAACACCGAAGTGCTGACTACTGGGCTGGTGATACCCTCGGGGACGAAACGTCCACCAGCAGTGGCATCGACCCAGTGGTGTAAATAGTTATCAAAAGTACCAGGATTATAATTTTATACGCCAGACGCGCGTTTCGTCTACATAAGACTCATCAGTGACGCTCAGATCAAAATAGTTAAAAAGCCAAACAAATACAAAGTTGAAGAGCATTGAGGACCCAAAATTCCTAAAAGTAGTAAGATCTTTTTCTCTGAGACTAGACTGTAGTGCAGACACGTCTTCATGATACCATGAAAATGAATTTACAAGCTAGTTTACATGAGTAGGTTGGGTAAAGCAAACGTTTTCCATAGAAACAAACTACCTACATAATGTACGGAAGTCCTTGAAAATCATGTATAACATTTAAAAAGTTTCTTTTCTATATATTATTATTTTGACTTCATGAATACCACACACCCACATTCTGTATGTACAGTGTAATAAGACAATATTCAATTTCTAAAGGTGAAACACCATACCCAGGCATACAAAACACAGACGTCCCTAGTGTGGTCAAACGTGGCACTAAAATGAAGAAGCCAGAACTATGTGATGATGCGTATGTACAATAAAGCACTTTATTCTATTTTCCATTCAATTTGTAAAATATTGTTTAAATTTTCATAAGAATGCAGTGCTGATTAATATTAGGCAGGGAAAGCGAAGGGACGCACATACCATAAGTATTTGCAAAAATTGCCTGCATAGTATACACTGTGTTTGCATAGAAAAAACATACTCTTTTTGAACTTCAAGTTGATGAAGTGCATCATTTACCTCAAAACTAACTTGAGATTAAAAAAACATATCAATGTTTACCAATGGTTTATTTTGCGACGATGTTTGAGTCAGAAAAGTTTTGTATAGAGTTTCGCAAACTTTTAGTGTAGAGCATACTAGTTGGTGTCTGCATGAAAAATAGATGTCGCTGGAAGTACAAGTCGTTATTTTGAAATACGAGTTATGTTGTGATTTGAATCATGTATATACCAACAAAATGCAAACTCAAATATTTTAAAATCAAAATCAGTGCTGACAATGTCATATAATTGTTTCATGTTCTATGAAAAATGGGATGGGGATCTAAACCCTAATTTGTCAAGAATAAAAATAGCTCACATTATAATGAACATAACTAAACTTTGAACTGGATATTTAACCATGACCAAAAAATCAGTTGACACTGACTGATGCACTTATTTGTGGAGGAGCAGAGAGACTTACGGGACAAACTGATCAGAACTTAAACATATCATCTTTCTGTCGTAGTCCAGCATTCAAAACAGAGAAAGACCACGTTGCTGGTATTTGTTTCACTCATATGAAAACATTCTAAATGTTGTCGATTCCTACTGGAATTGTAACAAATATAAATAAAACTGAATATTATTGAAATTGAACATATATATATATATATTTCATTCATATACATATCAACATTGAATGCACAAATTTTCCATTTCTGTATTCGAGCATTGCACTAGTTTCATGTTTTCCTCTGACCGTTAATGACGTCTTTACACTAACGAAATCCGTTGGATTTTGACTATGCACTTATTGATATTTATGATACTTGATTTTTTGTATAAGTTGTTATTGATTTTGGGCAAACTATCAGTAACAGGGAGTACAATTATATTCTTTTCGTTATGGGAATGTATAAATATCCTGACGTCCACTCTTAGGATTTTGTAGGATGTATGTGAGCTTTGTATCAACTGATGAGGTAAGCCCTTGTCAACTGTTGGTGAACCTTCAAACGTTTTAATATCTTGGAATGACAACATTTTTTTCTCTCAGTACAACTGGATGTGTCATGACCTGCACCTTTTTTACGGTCTCATTTTAAACTGATGGAGGTTTTGTTCATTTGAAACACGTGTCGGTCTAATAAAATCTGTATTTATATGCCTTTCTAGCGATGCCTTCATACAAAGTTATTTTTTATAGGTTTTACAAAATCATGCTGAAGTGTTGGCACTATGATCCACGTAAACGTTCAGGATTTGAACAAATCAAGCAAGAATTGACCAAGCTTTTTACAGAAGAAACTGGTGACGACGACTATTACATGTACTACAAAACAAACGAGGTCTGATAATTACCGGAGTCTGAATATCGTGTCAAGATATTTGTAGCAAACAAAAGCATCAATGAACAAATAATTATACCAGTTAGCAAAATGTTTAATATTTTGTTTTTAAATTAAGCTTCTGTTTAAAAGCTTTTTACTTTTGTATAAACTTGTATTTTGAAATTCGTTCATTTATTGTATGAACGCTCAGATCATTCGACAGAACTGATCGACAGAAATGCGGTAAATGATAGTGTGATAAATGTTTTTAGAGACATTCTTCTGAAAAGAAAATTATTTCCCAGTTTCAAAGTATTTATGTTTAAAAAAAAAGTATAAATTTAGATACACCTTTTTGTGCGAGATTTTCATATGTAGACTTACTTTATTTTGTTGGAATTAATACCTTGCTTCAAAAATTGCCAATAAGTTACTGCTTCTCAAAAAAAATCAAAATCCTCATCGTTTGTATCGGTTTTAATTATTTGAATCTGTACACAGGGATTCCTCCTAGTAACATCGTCATGTGTTCTTAACTTTTGGGAACATGTTTGGTAAAACATTATAATTGCTAAAATTTGTCTTTTTTATTAGACAATTATCTGATATATAAAGAAATTAACAAATGACATGAATTTTGCACATAGTTCTTTTTTTATATTTTTTTTTTATGTAAGCATGCTTTTGCTTTGCTTTTCTTTTTCATTTTAACTTTAAAGTTATTGATTTAAATCATATTAAGAACTATAACATTTATCAAGCATTCATTTTTTTTTTACCGGAACAGAAGAGTCAAGTTAGCATATATAGTAACCAGTCCTGGTTTATATCGTCTGTCTTCTTCCGTTTGTTTTTAAATCTTCATGTTTTAAAATTACGGGATATATATTAAACCAAAATGTGACGAGTATCATTCTTGTGGTATCTAGTTTAAACATTATGACCGACGACCCGGCCTTCAAATAAACATGGCAAACATGTCTACAATAATATTTATACGGGTGAACTGTTTGTCTTATCTTGAAAACTTCTATAGATGCTGAAAATCCGATAAAACAGGGAATGTTCAAATTTTATGATCTATCATCTGTCTATTAATATCAAAACCATCATATGACTTCAATCAAGAGTAATGTCCCATAATGATATATTCAGCATATGCCAAAAAGTACAACAAATTTTCTAATGACGGTTAGATATAAATAACAGGTAAGAAACATTAAAAAATACAAAAAAACACTAATTTAAAACATTACTTTTAAGATTAGAAAAAAACAAAAAATAGACGAATTGATACTTTGCAAAATTGTGTTGAAGTAAATAAAAAATCAAAAAGAACATGTATTGCTCGCCTTCATTGAAACAATAGCCACTGTTTTGTATAATTAATCATTAAAGTGCGACAACTTGGTAAAGGACTTTCCCTTTTCAATTTTCCTTTGAGTTCAGTGTTTTTGTGATTTTACTTTTCCCATAAAGAGTTAACAAAAAAATTGATAATTTTGACGTATTGGTACATTTTAACCTGCAAATTATTTGGGTATTTTTTTAAAAAGTTTTTATCCATGATTGATTATTAGTTTTTAAAATGTTTGGAAAAATAAAGATAATAATTATAAATCAGGACAATGGCTAAAAATAACGGTCTAATTTATCACAAAACAATTTACGTAAAACGATTTTGCAGACAAGAAACAACGACAGGCACTGAATTACAGGCTCCTGACTTGGAAAAGATGCATACAACATGGTGCCATGTTAGATTTTTGTGAGTGCTAACATCACCCATGGGGCGGTGTTAGATATGTTTGTTAGTGCTCAAACCTCCCCAGACCTGGAAAAATGGTACACCAGTATAAAATAAAACAAACTATAACAAGCAGCTGCAAAAGACTTACCTCAACAGATAAATTCAAATACTATCATATCGTCCTACAAAAATAATACAGTGTGGACGTGATCAGTACTTAAACATCCTCACAACAGAAAGCTAGTTCAATGCTAATAACAAATAATAAAAAAAATCTCATTTATCTAGACTAAAATATCCATCAGTGCATAGCCAACATAAAATAGGTCACTAGCACAATATGTAATTAATAGGAGTTGTTGTAGAGATTTTTATCCTTACGTTTGCTATTTTTTATTATTTATTCAATTATTTTGTTTTGTGTTGATGTAATAACGTATTATTTGTCAAAATTTCATTTCAATTATGAACGTCTATATTAAAAGGTTTATTTGTAAATGTGCTTTTTGTATTTTATGATTTTGAATAAATGAACTTGTTTTCCTCTATCTAGCTCTTTTTTGTTCGTCGTTTAGTAAAGCTCAGACTATGGCCTGAGCATACATCACTATGTTCATGGTGTACAATGTATGTATGTCTAATTTAAATATACATTAAACAATTTAAAGGTAAAAGATTAAGATGTATGGCTTATAATAACATAAATCAGATTAAAATTTTCAGAACAAAAGATTTGGATCACAGATAAATTCGAATACTATCGTATTTTGTCTTTTTTTGTTCGATTTCCAACTTATTTCCTCCCCAAACAAGTAGATATCTCTATTATAATAGCTATTTCACAGGAATCAAAAGACAAATTAACTTTCTTTGAATGATTATAAAAAAAAATCAAGTTTCTTTTCATAAATTATTTTTATACCAAAGGCCTTTTGTTTTTCATTTTCATGAATATATATTTTTTTCTAGAATTCAGTTTAATATATAAAAAAAGAACATGTAGTATCATTGCCAATGATACCAAATGACACAAAAAATAACAATTATAGATCACCGTCCGGCCTTCAGCAATGTGCAATGACCATACCATAGCGTCAGCTATAAAAGGCTCTGAATTGATAAATGTAGAATAATTCAAACGAGAAAACTATCGGCCTACTTTCAATACAAAAATTGAACGAAAAACACACCAACAAATGGCTAAAACTAATGGCCTAATTTATAACACAACAATTTACGAAAAACAATTTTGACAGACAAGAACAAACGACAACCACTGAATTACAGGCGCCTGACTTGGGACAGGCACATACATATAAAATATTGCGGGGTAAAACATGTAAGCGGGATCCAAACCATCCTCTAACCTGGGACTGTGGTGTAAAAGTACAACAAAAGAACAAACAATAATCAAAGTATTGAAGTACCAAATATCGGATAACCGGAAGTTCTTGTGGATGGTCCGACAAGCACTGGTCACAGAAAAAATCACATCTCTACACCTGAAAGTGAGGTTAATGTACAGATATATTTTGAGTTTGTTTTGTTTTGTGTTTTGTTTTTTTTTTTTTTGGGGGGGGGGGGGGGGGTTCGTGCGTGGATGATAAATTTTTGAAAGGGAATTTAGGTAAAGACTATTATATTGTAGTGATACAAATCAGTATAGTTACTTTGGATATTGTTATATATTATATTGATACTTTGCTATGGTTACAATCGTATCTTATGGACAGGACTCGACGTTTTGCTATAGCATCAGTACAATCTGACGATATCAAATTCGATTTTGGTGTACCGCAGGTCTTGGTCTTAGGGCCGAATCTATATTGTAAACCAGTAGGCGAAATTTGTAGGCGGCACGGAATGTCATATCATTCGTACGCAGACAATAGTTAGGTTTATCAAATCAGAAGACCGAAAGGAGACTAGTGCGATCTGTCCAAACGCCTAGAAAAATGTTTGTCTGATATTGGTGACTGGATGAGTGCCAACATGCTGAATCTTAATGAAGACAAGACATACTCAATAATCTTTGCACCAAAACATCAATTAAAGCATCTTTCAGATTTTCGTCTGACATTTGATGGAACAGTGTTAAGGTGGCTGGGGCGTCTTAATTAAAACTGACAGAATTTTTTGATAACTTGTCAAGATAAAGCTTTTATCATGCTTTTTTCAAAACTGTATTAAAAAGTATGGGTCACCGGACTTTTTTTCACGCTACAGGTTGCGCAAAATTGTCAGATTTTGTATAGATTATTCATGGAAAATTAAATTTTGTGTGATAAAACGAAAACGTACTATAAGAACTTTAAGATAAAATGTGAGAATATGGCTCTTATAACATGCTTTCAAATAAGCAAAAGAAAAAATGGGGTCACCGAACTTGTTTTCTTGCTACATATCAAAATAGGTAAATTCATAACACTTTCTATTGTAAAATTTACTTTATCGGAGTTATCTCCCCTTATTTGGCAAAGTTTGAAAAAATCTAATCAAACACAAACAAGGCGTTTTTACAAAATTACAACTGAAGTTATGTTAAAACACACAATTTTCTATATTTATATCAAAAGTCTTTTACATAATTTACATACAACTCTCAAAATTTGCACATTTCATCAAATATATCCACCAAAGATATCTGCTTATTTAAAATCCAAGATGGAGGAAGACACCCGAGCCATCTTAAGCAACGTTTCTTATGTGAAAAATCTTGGAATGTACTTTGATGAAACCATTAGTATGGAACATCAAGCCATTGTGATCACTAAGGCTTGTTTTTACCAAATTCGAAATATTAGTCGAATTCGATCTTTAATTTCAGTTGAAGCCTGTAAAACAGTGTGCTCCCTAGTTACATCAAGGCTGGACTATGGCAATGCATTGTTGTATGGTACTAACATTATCAGTAAATTACAGTGGGTCCAAAACACAGCGTTTGTTAACACAAAAGAAACAGGAAATTTGACTCAATAACGCCTGTTTAATATCGTAACACTGGTTACCAATACATTACCGTTGCCAATATAAACTTCTTTTATATTTGTACAAAGCACAGTACGGCAAGGCTCCTAGTTATCTTCAAAATTTAATTACGCCATACAAGCCAAGTAGATCCCTCAGGTGGGAAAATAGTATGCTCCTACATCCTCCAAAATGACGTTCGAACGAAAAGCTACGGTGAGAGGCGTTTTGACAAGGCTGCACCTACACTCTGGGCTAATTTGCCATCGTCTTTACGGAGTGTAAGTTCTTTAGATATTCTTAAAAAGCAACTCAAGACTAATTTATTTCGAACTACTTTTAAGGATTTCTTGTAGATTTTATATACTTTTTGTTGACTGCATTAGTTTTATATGTTCTCCTATTTATTTGTATTGTAGTCCTGTAATATTATGTTTTCAATGTTATATTTAACTTTGCCATTAAAGTGCGAGGTTTGACATGCCTTAAAACCAGGTTCAACCCACCACTTTTATTCCCCTTTAAAAGTGTCCTGTACCAAGTCAGGAAGATGGTCATTGTTATAATATTGTTCGTTTCTCTTTGTGATGCATTTTAACGTTGAGTCGTTTGTGTTTTCTCTTATTTTTGAGATATTGAGATAAGACGTGGCACGGTACTTGTCTATCCCAAATTCATGTATTTGGTTTTCATGTTACATTTGTTATTCTCGTGGTGTTTTGTCTGATGATTGGTCTGTTTCTGTGTGTGTTGCGTTTCGGTGTTGTGTCGTTGTTCTCCTCTTATACTTAATGCGTTTCGCTCGGTTTTGGTTTGTTACCCCGATTTTGTTTTTTGTCCATGGATTTATGAGTTTTGAACAGCGGTATACTACTGTTGCCTTTATTTAGACAGTTTTGTATATTAAAGGGTTAATGCATTTTTCATTTTTTTTTAAGTATCTTATAAATTTTTATATGCTTGTTTGATTGTGTTAAGATAGTGCTTTGTAATCTATGTTATATGTACTTTTGTATTTTTTATATTTTTTAATGTGAAGCGCTTAGAGTGATTTTTGTTATTATATATCATCGATTTGTATATCATTCCATTCTACTTTAGGTGGCTCCTAGGTATAAATCAATTTTTTTTTCTAAAATAGGATTTCGCTATATTATTATATAAATGAACTATTTCATATACTTAAAAGAAAAATGAAATAAAAAATGGGGTCACCGTTCATTTAAACTTACAATTGGCATCTGGAAGAAGCAAACATTTTTGTTGATGTCCGTTTTTTTCTGTTGAACTATAGGAGAAATAGAGATTATATCGAAATAAAAAAATAACCTTATTTCAGAAATCGCTTAAATTTTACAGTTATTTAATTTTATACAGCTTAATTTTAATTATGTGAAAACAATACTAAAAATATAGGACACCGATGAGTTAAAAAAGATATTTCAAGTTTAATGCAAAAAAATGGCATTTTTTGCACCAAAGGGAGATCATTTGCAGCTTTTTCAATGATGTAAACATTATTAAAGTCATCTGGGGCCTAACCGAATCGAGTTTTTGGGTTGTTTTTTTGTACCATAACATAGGGTAACAACTAATAGACTAAGTGTAATAAATAAAATATGTAATGAAAAAAAATAAAGGTTTAATATTTTGATGAAATTTTTGTACCAACGAGCCACCTTAATTGATAATAGTGCAGTGCAAGTGCATGGTGGACAAGTCACTCTTCTGTAATAAATCGATTTTTCTAATAGAATAAATTTGAGTAGGAATTCGTATTGTCCCGCAAAAAAATGTTGAATCATGCAGAGTAATCGTTCTTTGATATTGTAAACGTTCTTGAGATATTCTGCCGCATGCGTGTGCATAGAGAATAATGATGTTTTACTTATATTTATATATTTACATATAACAAAACATTCTAATATTATTAATTGATTTTCTTTAAATAGTATTTGATGAGTATTCGAGGAAGAAATGAGTTTATAACAAGCGATAAGGAATGTTAGTTTGTACTTGATGATTTCTACGTATTCATCATGTTTATAGATCGGTTAAAAATCCAAAATTAGTATTACGTAATGAAAATCTTGGCGATAGCAATTCACCAGAATGCCTTCACGGTCAAAATAACACAGATTTCTAATATAAGTTTTGACTGCTCGCCAAAACAAAAAGTTTAGTTAAAGATATTTCTTTGTAACAGAAAACATATTTGTAGAAAATGATCTTTGCCTTCTTGAGATCTTTTGAAGATCGCAAGTAATTATATATAATCAGTCGTTGTAAATTCTATAAAAATAAATTTCACACACTACTGTTGCCTTTGTTGTTTTTATACAAGCAGCAAGCTATTCAACAAGTTCACGTTTGTCTTTAGTTTTTTTTTTTAAGAAAACAATCAAATATCAAACAATGTTTGAATGGATTTTTTTATTTGTGCACTGCTTAACTAGATTAAACATATTATTCTTAAATATTAGTAAAGTTTATAATAGTTTGAAAAATAAGTATCTACATATCATTGGATAATTTACGTGTTAAATATTAATGAAAATGACTTCACACCGTTTATCAGATTTAAATTGGAAAATCAAAAGATTTTTGTCACGGATGAATCTAGATACTTTCAATTTCCTTTTCATTTCAATTTTCTAACTATCCTTTTCCGGACACATGATTTATTTCTATCATAGTTATTTCACAGAAATCAATGGACAAGTTTCCTTCCTTCAGAAGTTAACTTAAACGTATATACTTATTTGGACATTCGTTGTTGATTGACCTTGTCATAAACTGATTAAAGATACAAAAACAAACAGGTTTCATGTTTTTATTTTAACGGCATAATGCGGTCACTTGGGCTAGTTTTCACATTGATTGACCTCGATCAGTCAAAACATTTCGTCCCTTAAATGCCGAATTTATTTAGTGAGGAATAATATGGTTTAAAGAGATTTACCCCTGAGGTCTTTTTTCAAAATGATATGTTTAAAGTATAATACTATTTATACTTATCATTGTTGTTTTTTTTTTTAATAGCACCAATTGAAAATATCAACGGACGTACATGTACAACAGGGGAATGAACTAAACAAAACATTTGTTTCCGCAAATTTACAAATCTTACATCGTTTGGTTATTTAGACGATTAAATATACTAAATGTATTTTCAGCCTTGTATCACCATCATTGGAGATCTGATGGATGATATCTATCATAGAGTTGTCACTGCTTCAGACGTATTTAATATATATTTAATACACACATATATCTATACATACATAGAGGTTTCACAAACCACTATTTTAAGGAGATATATAATATTCTTAGATATATTATTTGTTAACGTACTGGTAGCCAGGTATGATCTCTGTTGTTCATCTCATAGAATTTTTTTCAGTATAGAATAACAGGGTAGTGCCTAAAATTTAATGCTTAAGAAGTCCAATAGTTGAAGTAGAGTAGTTTGGTATTTTAGTTTAAACTCTTACATTTTCAGGGCATATAAATGTTGAAAATATGCCGCACAGTCCTATATGTTGACTTTAAAAAAAAAAGCTGTGCATGTCAGCCTTCTGTTCTGTGATATAATTTTAATCGAAACTTCATAGTAAAAGTGGCACAGGTGAAGCCCCAAAGGGAGTTTCTATGGGAAATTGCATTTTCTATATTTACAGAATTGCAACCTACAGACAACTTAGTTGTGAAGTTTTTTAATATCTATGTCAAACTGACCACATGAATCTTCTATTTAGCCGATGATTTATGCAAAAATGAGAAGTTTAAAGTGAGAAAACTTTGACGCAGAAATCAACAACTATAGGTCACCATACACCTTCAACAATGAGCAAAACCCATACAGCATAATCAGCTATAAAAGGCATCAGATGACAATGTAAAACGATTCAAACCAGAAAACTAACGGCCTTATGTATATAAAAAAACAACAAATGAACGAAAAAACAAATGTTTAAGACATAAACAAACGACAACCACTGAATTACAGGCTTCTCAATTGGGACAGGCACATACATACATAATGTTGCGGAGTTAAACATGGTAGCGGGACCTCAACCCTCCCCTAGCCTGGGCAGTGGTATAACAGTACAACAGAAGAACAAACTATAAAAACCAGTTGAAAAAGGCTTAACTCATCAGATGGACAAACATACACGTGGACATAAACATTTATCACAACTTAAAATCAAATTGCTGTAAAGTTTTGTGAAAATACATGTTTATAATTTTTGTGTATCGAAATGTATGACAAGCGATTATTTAAATCTCTACCAAAAGGCAAACTTTGTGAGCGTAAAACCATTGTTGTCTTTTGCCGATAAAAGTGTAATGGATTCTGAAATAAAGATTTAAAAAATAAATGGAACAAACTAGTCAATGAACGTCATGGTGTTCAAACTATAAGACACCGGCTTCAGATAGAGATTGATTGGTGTTTCCTAAACACCTCATTTACACAAACTGGCTACATTGCTGGGACAAATGCGATAAAAAATACATATTAAGGAACACTTACTAACGATCGTCACTGAACTCCAGTCCTCTGAAAAATATTAAAATTCTATAAGTTGATATCATTATGTCTTCATTAATCAACAAAGCAATTTTTTTTGAGGTTTTTGAGGTTGGTTCTTATTTTTCACATGTTTTGAATTTATTTTTTTAAATTCGGTCCTGAGGGAGGATATTTCTTTCTGAACTCGAACAGATATAACCTTGTTCTTATTTGAAGTCTGTTCGTCAATAGTAAATATCAGAGCATATACATGTATCTGTCACCAGCAAACAATGACTGGAAATGTAAAAGATTAGATTGTAAGATAATGGTTTCCCCACACTTTAAGCCCTTTTAAAGTACTTAGAGTGAACACTTATTAGACCTTCGGTTTAAATCAATACTATTTTAGTCAACAAAAGTATGGCGAAGATATCACAGAGTTGGCTTCAAGGAATAATATTTCTTTCGTCTTTTCATTTTTTGTTATGTGGGTGAGTACAATCATTTTTTGCTTTGTAATTTTTCAATAATTATTTTGTGTTTTATAATCATAGTTTGTAATTTGTTTTCATGGTAATAAATTGATCGCTCAAAATAAACTTTTTTTTGAAAGGTTAAATAGTTTCATGTTGAAAAAAAATCTTGATTTTTGAATTCTATCTGTTACCGATTGACTAATTAAATGTTGTTGCAATTTTCATGCTTTTTTTAACCTTTAATTTCCATGAATAGTATATTAGCGATGAAGGGAATTTCAAAAACATTTGCATATGGCCTGGACATGCTGAACCTACATTAATGAAAGAAAGATACTATTTTCATTTTATTATTTAGTCTTTACTACGAAAACATTATTATTAACAATGACTTAAATTCAATGTTTAATCTCTTGTTTATCGTTGTCCTTGGCGCAATTTAAGGGATATGCTTATGGCATTATTATGATTCAACCGAAATAACCTAAGATCATCCCAGGTTTGTTTTCCTTTTTTCAAGTGGGGGGGGGGGTCGTATTGCTTAGTCTTTATGTTTCTTTGTTGTGTATTTTGTCGTATTGCTTTATATACATATATATATATAAATCGCAAGTAAACTGACAACGCTATAGCTAATAGCTATATATATATATATATTAGCTATAGCATTGTCAGTTTACTGCGATTTATGAGTATGATTGTCCCTCTGGTATCTTTCGTCCCTTTTTTCTCAATATACAGACAACATTGTATTATACAATTTCATATTGCTAATTCTATTAACTTTTCTGTATATTTTTTTGTTTTGTTGTCTTTATACTATTATTTCAAAGCTGTGTTACTAGTAAAGAGTTTTATTGTTGTAATTTGTTTTATGTACATATACCGTTTAATGTGTTTCAACTTTTGATTGTGCCATTTGGTTAGGGACTTTCTGTTTTGAATTTGCCTCGGGAGTTTAGTATTTATGAATTTTTATTTTTGTTAAACAACGTTTGTCGTTAGTCTGCTGGTACGACAGCATGCAGCCATGTCGGTATAGACGGTCCCTGTACTGAGACGTAAAATTGACATGTAAATGAGATACAACAATCCTTCTGCAGATCCTAAGGCATTGAAAATTACTATGGCTATGACTATGATTAAGTTCTGGGATATTTGTTGACATTCATGAACGAATGTCGGAAAGACATTATTAATGTTTTAAAAAATAGTTCTCCCAATTGTCTTGCGGCTTGATAACCATGCACACTTGTGTATCTTCCGCATATCAGCGGCATGTCATGCCATGACGACGGCATATTTAACCTATTGGTTTCAAGAAAAGACATAAAAAAAATCCTCCGGATCGAAATGAAAAGCTTTATTACTTCAAGTCAGCATCACCAAACAATGTATCAAACGACGGATCCAGAATGTTCAAATGAGTACGATTGTCTAGATTTTCATAATCTAAGGCCCATTATTCCGCTAAAAGTCGGTCAACCGGAGCTATATTTTAGGCCAGCTCAAGATCTCCAGGTATTTTAATTTTAAATTACACAAAAGTCAAAAGGATCTATATTCAGCATTGTGACAGTAACCATTAAGTCTATATTCTTGTGTACAATTTGGAAATTAGTATGGCACTCATTATCACTGAACTAGTATATATTTGTTTAGGGGCCAACTGAAGGACGCCTCCGGGTGCGGGAATTTCCCGCTATATTGAAGACCTGTTGGTGACCTTCTGCTGTTGTTTATTTCTTTGGTCGGGTTGTTGTCTCTCTGACACATTCTCCATTTCCATTCTCAATTTTATCATAATAGCTGTTCATTGTAGAAAAAAAATATTCTACATGTATACCATTATATCGTCAGGAACATAAACTATAAAATATTTATACCAGCGGAAATAATATTCCAAAATAGTTATTCATATGGAACTAATATTATAAAGGAACTTCCATTTATTTCGTGACATTGCTACTCGTAAAAGGAAATGTGTAATTCATTCATGAAAAGAAGAATTTATAATTTTCTTTATCAAAAAGGAGTTATTTCAAAGATATGATAAGTAAATATTTCCTTATAATATTATCTACTGATACACATTGTTCTTATCTCAAGTATATAATATAAAAGACAAAATTTGTATACACAATAGAAAATACAAAGTACATAAATGGAGTTGATTTTAATGTATGTGATAATTTTTCAGTTTCCTTAAAGTGATCATTACACTAGCCTGACGCACAAATATATGATATATATACAAAACGTTTCACATACATAAAAAAAAAGCTTCATTGTTTGTATTTTGTTTTAGACATTTGAATAAAAATTGCATTGCATTTCATGAATTATCATAATCAAAATCCTAGATTTAGTTACGCATTCTTTTGATATTTTGCAATATTTATTGTTTTACAAGAAAAGAAATATCGTATCTAGAATTTAAAAATAAAAAATATCTGCATTTATGACACCAACAAGTATTATACTCATTTCTGATTTTTTTTCTAGTTTTGCGATACTCAATTTTGAACAAAAATCCCCTATTTTCGAAAAAATAATTCCCGTTAAACTTCTCCCACTTGTTTGCAGTATATAAACAGATTGGATAGAAGTACTTTTTCAATACAATAGTGACACTTTCCGTTTGGGGCAATTTGTATTGTGTAATTTGGCTTCCGTGTAAGTTATAGCATGAAGTAACTTTCATTGAAGTTGTTTCGATTTCCTGAAAGCTAATTCTAATCTAAATTACCCCAAATAGATTTTAATAGTAGTTTTTTCTTAAATGTTTATTCAACTTGAACTGACAATTTAGAGTTGGAATATTTTCATAAAAGTATTTTTTTTAAATCACCATAAACTTGTTGTTTTGTTTCTAAAATGACAGGACTTTATTCTTTTTAAAGGTTTACAAAATTGGCTTTGTGAGATAGTTTTGGTTTCTTAAAGGTCATTTTGCTCTGGGGTTAATGACGCTTAGGGTGACTATATTGTGCCATCCCGTTCCTTTTATTTTTTATCAAGCAGAAATTATCTGGTTTTTTTTCTGACTGCAATGATTATTCGTATAACCAGGTGCCCTCTTTTATTAAAAAGCTTAAATAACTTATTGTGATATGTAAATTGTTTGAATTTTCATTTGTTTCTGTTTTGAAATGTTCCCATAATGATTGCATCCTAAATCATGCTTATTAATTCACATGCACCCCGTGTTACACATAGATGTGTCTGAATCATGCTTTATAATCAAACCTTAAAACTTGTTGAAAATTTCTAGAAAAGTATTAAAGGATTTATTGTTATAACGGTCCCATATATATATTTTTTTTTAATATTTCAATGGAGACAAAAATCGCATGATTTTAAGCATGAACCTTGACAATTGCTAAATAAATTTTACTCTACACGGACATCATTCTTGAAAAATAGTTTTGAGTTTTCTGCAAGTCAGTTCAGAATCTAAACTTATTTTATTCAAAATTTATACATTTTTTTTTAATATCTCTAGTATCCAAACAAGAACATATAATAAAGTTAGTATCATATTTTCCGTCTAGAGACCTTAACCAGTATTCACCTATTGCATTCCATTATTCCCAATACAATTATGTTTTCTGTGTAAACAATGCTTTACATATTTTTTACCTGTTTTGATTTTATAAATATATTTAAGAAGATGTGGTATGAGGGGCAATGAGACAACTATCTATCTAAATGTGTAAAGGAAAGTACGGTCTTTAACACGACGCCTTGGATCACACCGAACAGCAAGCTATAAAGGGCCCCATCAATGACAAGTGTAATACAATTCAAAAAGGAAAACCAACTGTCTAATCTATATAAAAATCAAGAAACTAGACACACTAAACAATGGTAAAAAGGCAATGTAAAGAACAAACTTGAAGAGCATTGAGGACCAAAAATTCCTAAAGGTTTTGCCAAACATAGCTTAGGTAAACTATTCCCGAGATAGAAAAGCCTTAGCATTATTTGAAAATTCGAGGTTTTATTAACAGTTAAACAAACTCATTTTAAGACCAGGATTATATTTTGTATTTACGCCAGACGCGCGTTAATTTATAACTACAAACATATTAATGATACCTCAAGTCAACACAGAAGTGCTGTCTACTAGGCTGGTGATACCCTCGGGTTTTCAATATCCACCAAATCAATAAACGACAACCACTGAACATCAGGTTACTAACTTAGGCAAGTTTTCTACAAATACAACGGGTTAAAAAGTTTAAATAGGTACCAACTTTCACAATTACATAAAACAACAATAGTGTAACATCACAACATATAAAGACACAATATGAAATATCAATTGAAATGGTCACATTCAATCAAAAGACATATTAACACAAACCAGTGAGACCATTTCAAAAGCCACTCCATTTTAGACTCGTCCTAAATCAGAAAACTGATGTACAGTAGTTGTCTTTTGTTTATGTGGTTCTCGTTTTGTGAAGTTTTGACCGTTGGTTTTCCGGTTTGAATGGTTTTACCTTTTCATGTATTGGGCCCTGTATAGCTTGATGTTCGGTGTGAGCCAAGGCTCCGTGTTGAATTCCGCACTTTAACTGATAATTGTTATTGTCTTCTTATATCAATATATACTGAATGAATAAATATGATCTATGGCAGAAAGTGAATACAATATCAATAAAATAATAGGCTAAATTCAAATAGACAACCGTAACATTAAAAAAAAATGCCACTCCTATGAATAATGTACACAGGTTAATGAACATAATTTTGTACAGTAATGGAGATAAGATATTTCTATGCCGGACCTACGGTAGAAGGGGTATTATGTTTTCTGGCTTATTCGTCCGTTCCCTCGTCAGTCCGTTCGTCCGTCTGTACCGCTTCAGGTTAAAGTGTTTAGTTGTGAGAGTAGTTGATGAAGTTGATGTACAATCGACTTGAAACTTAGTTTACATTCCTTATGATATAATCTTTCCAATCATAATTAAGTCTTTCCACTTTTCTGTGGAAAGACTTATTGTTTTTCTTCTGATTATTATTTTTTTTTTTCGCCATATTTTGTTCTTGCGATAAATGTTTGTTTCGCAATATGTCGCTTAGATATTTCTCATATTGTATCGTATAGTTTTTGCGCTTTTAAATTTCACCCTGCTAAGCCGAACCATTTTCTTTGTAAGAGTTATCTCCCTATTCACTGTTTATCATCTGTGTGCATCTCCTTCGTAACAAAAAAATATAGCGACAAAATTCTTTTTACAAATTGTTCGTTACATCCTCAGAAAAGTTTGGCTAATTTGGATCGAAGCGATTTGATGAAATTTTATAGGAGTTATCTATCTTTACGGAATAAATTTGTCGGTTTTTTTTAACTCATAAACCGTTAACCGTATAACCCTGGAATATTTTTATTTGAGTCCCCTGATTCCTAACTTAGAAAATTAGGTCAAGGTCAAAGGTCAAGGTCATATTTTAGATTGTCATATGTCTTTGATTTCCCTATAACTCTTGAACGGTTATAGATACAAAAAAATTAAGCAGTGAAAAATGCTTGGTACTTCAAGGGGCAACTTTTTTACATTATGACTATATTGATTTTACAATCATGTAAGGACATAACTCCCATCGATGGTTTTTAAAAAGCTATTTTTAGGCAAAACTCTTAAACAAAAGGTCGTTGACCCATAGGGTCTTTTGCAATGACCTTGTGGAGCAATGACCTTGACAAAGGTTACAAGGTCAAAGGTCAAGGTCATCAAATTATGTGGTTTTGGCACTATTTAAACAGTTTTATGTTTTTTTGAATTTCAACCAACCAACCAACCAACCAACCAACCAACCAATCAATCAATCAATTAATCAATCAATCAATCAATCAATCAATCAATCATGATCATGACCAATCAACCAATAATGATCATGATCAATCAATCAATCATGTTTCCGTCTCATGTGTTTATTATAGGGTTCAAGATCTTCTTCGTTTCTTTTTCGCTGTTTCAATTGACACTAACGAACGTGTTTAACCAACCAACCAACCAACCAACCAACCAACCAACTAACTAATCAATCAATCAATCAATCAATCAATCAATCAATCAATCAATCAATCAATCATGATCAATTAATCATGTTTCCGTCTCATGTGTTTATTATAGGGTCAAAGATCTTCTTTGTTTCTTTTTCGCTGTTTCAATTGACCCTATCCAACGTGTTTAACCAACCAACCAACCAACCAACCAACCAACCAACCAACTAATCAATCAATCAATCAATCAATCAATCATGAACATGATCAACCAATCATGTTTCCGTCTCATGTGTTTAATATAGGGTCCAAGATCTTCTTTGTGTCTTTTTCCGTGTTTCAATTGACCCTATCCAATATGTTTAACCAACCAACCAACCAACCAACCAACCTACTAACTAACCAACTAATCAATCAATCAAACATGATCGTGATCAATCAACCAATAATGATCATGATCAATCAATCAATCATGTTTCCGTCTCATGTGTTTATTATAGGGTTCAAGATCTTCTTCGTTTCTTTTTCGCTGTTTCAATTGACCCTAACCAACGTGTTTAACTAACCAACCAACCAACCAACCAACTAATCAATCAATCAATCAATCAATCAATCAATCAATCATGATCAATCAATCATGTTTCCGTCTCATGTGTTCAATATAGGGTCCAAGATCTTCTTTGTTTTTTTTCGCTGTTTCAATTGACCCTATCCAACGTGTTTAACCAACCAACCAACCAACCAACCAACTAATCAATCAATCAATCAATCAATCAATTAATCATGATCATGATCAACCAATCATGTTTCCGTCTCATGTGTTTAATATAGGGTCCAAGATCTTCTTTGTGTCTTTTTCCATGTTTCAATTGACCCTATCCAATGTGTTTAACCAACCAACCAACCAACCAACCAACCAACTAAACAACTAATCAATCAATCAATCAATCAATAAATCAATCAATCTGTATGACTGTTTTTTCATGAGTTTATTGAAGGAACAAACTCTCATTTATTCAAGAAAAATTGAAATTTAATATTGTTCTTACGTCACTTCTGAAAAAAAAATCAACATGTTCTCTGAAACTACAAGTACAATCGACCTCAAAATTTGCAGTCAGCAGGGCATACATGTACTTAAAGTTTATAAAAAAATTTGGTGCAGATGTCTCTCACAGCTTTTCCTAGAGAAAAGAAATGGCAATGCCGTAAAAATCGCTTGCTAGGTCCGTAAATCTCAGTAAAAACCTACAATAAAATGTCCGCTCCGAGATTAAAATACTAATCTGTGTTACAAACAGGTGCTGAAAAATGTTCATTATCAGAAAATAATCAATAAATGTGTTTTAAAGTTACACCGGATCAATTAAATCCAAAACATGCACTGCCCGTGATTTGTCATCAAGATGTCAATTTCCTACAATGACAAAAGAAATTACATTGTGTACATTCCATCTCTAAACATGTTGTCTGTTTAACGTCCCGACCTAAAGAGAAACTTTTCCAAATCAATCAATAAAAAAAATCAATTATCCATTCATCAGAGGGGAAAGACTGCCTAACAATTGTTTTCAAAACAATTGCTTTATATTTCCAATTAAATTTGTTCCCAAATTTCATGATCACCTAATCATAAAAAATAATTGTGCGAGTGAGGTATCCGTGTTCTATGGACACATTCGTTTTTACCAGACAACCCTAGCCGTATTGGTCACATTTTTTTGGAACTTTTGGTCCTCAGTGCTCTTCAACTTTTTGTTTTGGCTTCAAACCCTTTCCATCTTAGCATCACTGGTAAGTTTTGTATGGTCGAAACGTACGTCTGGCGTATTAAATTTTAAACCTAGCTATTATTCGTGTGTTTCTCTGTCCTATATTTTCTACCATTTATTTGTATTGTATTTCTGTCATGTAATATTGTCATTTTAATATTATATTTAACATGGCCATTAAAGCGGGGGGTTTGGCATGCAATAAAACCAGGTTCAGCCCAACATTTTTCTTAAAATGTCCTGTATCAAGTCAGGAAAATGTCCATTGTTATATAATAGTTTGTTTCCGTGTGTGTTACATACTAATGTTGTGTTTCTGTCTCTTATATTTGATGCGTTTCCCTCAGTTTTCGTTTGTAATCCAGGAGTCGATTTCACAAAAAAACTTATATAGAGAAGTTAATTTCAAAACACTGGTGGGGAAACCGCTCAAATGGTAAATGTTGATCAGCTGGTGATAACATACATTAAATTGAATTGTTTCATAGCCCATACCAAATTCAAAACTCGAAATGTAAGAGTTCGTGACAGCTGAATCTATTACATTTTGCTATATAGAGTAAAACATCACTATTAACTACTGCTGCGTATTCTTCGTCATTCACTGAGGACAATTGAACATCGTGGCTCAATTAATAAGGTTTTTTAATTCGATTAATTGTATTCATATTGACATAATCGTACCTTTTGAAATTCAAAAATGTAGCGAAACATACATCTAGCATGTAATAAGAAAACTCAAATTCGAACAACGCAATGCTATCATACTAATTGTAATATGTTGAAAATAATATTTGATTTCAAATATAAAATGGTGAAAGTAAAATAGAAACACTTACATATGTTAACCTTTAAAGTTACCACATCTTTTTTTCAATATGTTTTTTTAGGTTCATTTCAATACTTCAATACTATGTATTTGAAAAAAATCTATAATATTCCTCGGGGGGGGGGGGGGGGGGGGGGGGTCCTCCTATATTTTTAGTGGCACGAGTGTGCCGAAAAACAGGGTCGCTAGTTATTGCCCTGCTGGTTAGACCAGGGTCTCTTTTTCGTGTCCTGCGCTGGTTAAAACAGAGTCACTTTTTCATACGCTGCTGGTGAGTACATGGTCTTTTTTAAATCAAAGTATTCCTCTAGAACAGGATCGCTTATTTAACTGTTAAGTATATAGTCTAAAACCCGGGTCTAGAACAACATCTATTTTATACGGTCTAGAACAGGGTGTATTCCCGGTGAGCGTGGTTAAAATAGGGTATTTTTTTTAAGGTTTACTGGTTAGAACAAGGTATAATTTGGCAAGTGCTGTCGGCACAGTTTATAATTTGATTTATAAGTATCAAAATTATCTGCAATAAGTGATATCATGGTTGAGGCTTTGTTCGTTCTAGTTTAGTAGTGCGTTACTTTGAGTATAGGTATAGTAAGTAAGGAAATTTAAGTTAGGGTTGAAAATAATACAAAAGTTAAATAATTGACAAATGACAATGCGATGTTGATGTTATCATTAGATTATCTTTTCATACTTTATAGAAATTTTTGCAACAGACCAAGGACCTACCAGTATGGCACGAAGTCTTGTCCTAGGTATGTATTCTGATATTTTACCATAATGCATTGTTTTGAATGAAAAAAAACCCAAACAATACGTACAAACGTATTACGTCCGACACGCTTTTCTAGAATTACCTTCACCAGGAGTGCTCAAAGTCGATTATTTGAAAGATTTATTATCCTTGGCTTACACGCTTTCTGTAATCAGTTGTTATAATAGTTCAGTTATTGAAAACTCAAACGACCCAAATAATAAAAAAAAATGTAGGACTATTTTATATTTTTTGTGGAAGGGGATGATGAAAAGGATTAAAAATAAAACCCAAAATTCAGTAGATAATTGTGTAAAAATGAAAAGGATTAAACTTGAAACCCAAAATTCAGTAGAAAATTGTGTAAAAATAAAAAGGTAATGGCGTAAAACATTATATAAGCATGCATAGCAACAGGTGAATGGGAATATTCTATATAAAAATCTAACCTGCCCATCGTCTAGAATATCAATTTGTCGTCCCTTTATTCTATATATATATATATATATATTGTCTCATGCATTGCATTGCATAGTGAGTGACAATGAAATAACAACCGGTCTTGTTTATAGCAATCTAACGTGACAATTTCTGGCCATATTTTCATGGAAGTAATATTAAAGGTGTACATCAAATATGTCTAGGACTATAAAATGGAAAATTAAAATTTTTCTTCTATCAAACGCGTGACACCCCTTGGAAATAAAATGTTTATGTGTAATTGCAATCCACGCGATCTAAAGGCTACCTTTCTGCTAGTATTATGGAACGCCAGAACTGTCTTGTTATGACCATTTTCATTATATGATGTGCATTTACCTTTAAATGGTGTGCGCTTACCATTATATGAAGAGCAAACACCTTTATATGACGTGCAAATATGCTTATATTATGTGCAAATTTGCTAATAGTTAACAAAAATACCAAGATTATAGTTTAGTTCGCGAGATGCGCGTTTCGTCTACACAAGACTCAGCAGTGACGCTCATATCAAAATATTTATAAAGCCAAACAAGTATAAAGTTGAAAAGCATTGAGGATCCGAAATTCCAAAAAGTTGTACCAAATACGGCTCAGATAATATTTCCCTGGGATAAGAAAATCTTTAGTTTTTAGAGAAATTCAATTTTTTTTAACAGGAAATTTATAAAAATGCCATTATTGATATTCATGTCAACACCGAAGTGTTGACTATTGGGCTAGTGATCCCCTTGGGGACGAAACGTCCTCAAGCAGTGGCATCGACCCAGTGGTGTAATAGTTATCAAAGGTACCAGGATAATAATTTAGTATATCAGACGCGCGTTTCATCTACATAAGACTCATCAATGACGGTAATGATGTGCAAATATATCTATATGATATACAAATATATTTATATGATGTGCAAATCTACTTATATGATGTGCAAATCTACTTATATGATGTGCAAACATACTTATATGTTATGCAAACATTCCTATATGATGTGCAAATATCCGGATATGATGTGCAAAGAATCTTTTATGATGTGCAATTGTACTTAACTGATGTGCAAAGATCCTTATATGATGTGCAAAGATCCTTATATGATGTGCAAAGATCCTTATATGATGTGCAAAGATCCTTATATAATGTACAAATATACTTATATGATGTACAAATATTCTTATATGATGTGCATTTTCCCTTATTTTATGTGCAAAAATCTTGATATGATTTGGTGTTATCATTATATCGTATGCTTGTAATCGCATATCATGTGGTTCAATTAACTCCATTATATGATGTCGAAACGTCAATATAGGATTACCTTTCAACGTTGTTATGGTCAATGAACATCATTACGATTCCAAAGATTACTGTCTACATCGTAACTGATTCCGATCTGCTTCTGTTGAGTTAATTTAAACCCAGCTCAAATATATAGTTATATCGTTTGAAAAATGGTTGAGATTCAAAAAAAGATAAACCTTGACATTAATCAAAAAACTCATTCCGTATCTCATTCAATCCATGTGTGTGTGTGGTTGGGTTTTTTTTTTTGTTGTGAGGGGGCTCGGTGATTGAGTGGTGTAAGTAGTCGACCTACTATTTTTCTAGACTGTCAATACTTAGGTTATGATAACGAATCCTATACTTTACAGGTGAGCCTTTCTCCAATCTTAATTGAAAAGAATTACATGTGTATTAGTTTTTTTTACCGAAAATGGTGGTTCTCTGTGAGGACTTCGGCTTCAATCAATATAAACTCACCGACGAGTATTATCATGATTGTGTTGGAGGTGGCGTTGAACACCAATCAATCAACAACAAAAATTAACCAATCATCTATACCGGTAAACCTATGCAAGAGTAGATAATTTCTACTTATTGTTATGAAATATTGTTTAAACTGACAATACATTGGTGTCTTTTGCAATGAGTAAAAATAAGAAGATGTGGTACGAGTGGCTATGAGACAAGTCTGCTATCAAGTCATAATTCGTAAAAGTCAACAATGATAGTTCAAACTACGAGCTTCAACACGCAGATTTTGCTCAACCGACCATTAAGCTACAGTTATGGCCCCAACATTTGTTTTATCCTATTTCCCCCACAGCCAGGAAATTCTTCAACTAGCTCTTGTATTATTTGATCTTAATCTTCCTCCGAAATGTTTAAAACGCTATTTTTTGTTGAATTGCGCTTTCCAACTTTGTCTTTAAAATGCACTTTTGACATTCGCTTGTAATAGCATAAGATTTGAGCGATATTTTAGTAACCCCGCAAAAGCAGATCGAATCAGTTATGACGTAGAGAGTAATCATTCTAATCGTAAGGATGTGCATTGACCATAACGACGATGAAAGCACATCATATAATGACGTTTCGACATCATATAATGAAGTTAACCGAGCCACATGATATAATATTACAAGTACATAATATAATGACACTACCACATCATATAAACATGTTTGCACATAATATATGGAAAATGCACATCATATAAGGATATTTGCACATCATATTAGTATATATGCACATCATATCAGTACATTTGCACATCATTTTTTGAAAAAGGATCATTGCACGTCATATGAGTACGCTTTTACATCATATAAGTATAGTTGCACATCACATAAGGATATTTGCACATCATATAAGAATGTTTGCACATCATATAATAATGTATGCACATCAAATAAGTATGTTTACACATCATATAAGTATGTTTGCACGTCATGTGAAGGATATTTGCACATCATATATATAAGGATATTTGCACATGATATAATGACAGGTGCATATTATATTAAGGGAAATGCACATCATTTAATTAAAAGATATTTATAAAATGTGTATCATAAAATTATAGAAATGCTAAGCGATATTTTGATGTACTTCAAAGTTAGTGTAATTATTTTTTAAGAGTTTTGTTCTGTGCAAATTTGTATTTTAAGGAAAATAGCATTGAAACATTTCTCGCACCAACAAAGGATTGTCATGATACTTAACTTATAAGTTTGTAAAGGCAATATCTGGAACAAGTTCAACAATTAATGCATATCAATTGTTTTTTGAAAGAGTTATGCCCTTGGAAATTTAGATTATGTAGAAAGTTCTATTCTAGCACTATCACACATACATTTCTTGTTGACTTTTTAATGAAATTTATACCAAAGGTTTATACCAGAAAGATTTTTGAAAAACGGAAACAGACGTCATTAAAAGATTTATGCCTCTTGCAATACAAATTATATGGAAGCGTACTTGTGCCTGCATTTATTGTAGGATATTTTTTTTTTAATTTAAAAGGAGTTTTTGTGTTCATCTAATTCCCTTGGACAGATAAAACCTTTGCGACGCGGGGGACATTGGAACGGTGTCCTTATGTTTCATTTTTTGGGTTGCACCTTTGTATTACTCAAGTGTGCAATTTTCATAACAAACAGATTATGACAAGGCCATGATTGTTTCCGTACACATTAATCGTATATATTTTTACTATTGTGTTTTAGCTTGAATGAGTATAAAACATTCTAAAATAACATACAGTACGTTTACTTTAACCGTTTTTTATAGACTGTCAAAAGATTAGATTATGTCTGATTTTGAAGGTAACGATCATAGACCTTTAGTAAGAATAGAAAAAAGAATCTACCGTAGATTGGAATATGAATCATATACGAAAACGTTGCAAAAGTGAAAATTCTGAACCTCACACAATTTAGAAAATATAATTGCAGTTTTCAATTGAAAAGCACATTTATGCTATGATATTTCTAATGAAATGAACGCGCAATATTGTTGCGCTTTGTTGTTGTATTAGACATGTAAGAACGTCTATATATTTTGTTTATTCAGAATGGGAATACAACCAATGCATGTAAATTGATAATTAAAAATGATTGCAATATTACATGTATGCAGGTGTCGAACCAACAAAATTTACACAGAGACCCATTGCTGCAATAAATGGAATGGGTATACCTGTGATGTTCGTAAGTATTAAAACATATGCAAATAAATAAATATCGTTATCTCATATCAAATGAATTTCTTAATGTGTTATGCATTTAACGATGCATTATAGTGTTACTCTGAGAAAATAAGTATTACCTGGTTGGTTTTCGCTATATATTTTGAATATCCAATTGGCACTTTGGATGCTTCGTAAATATGGATCAGGGGGCTCTCACCATTACTCTGTGCCCTTTCTTCTAAAATTTTGACATTTTTGGGCTATAAAGTGACAACCTATAAAGCGCTCCGTAGATATTGAAGACGACGTTATTCTGAAAAATACAACATTTATATATACAGAGTCAATGATTTGGTTAAATTGTTTGACATTGAAAGACCAAGGGTCTCAACCTCATTTAAGCGGTCTCGGGTTGGTTTTCGCTATATATTTTAAATATCAATCTGGCACTTTGGGCGCTCCGTAAACATGAAAGACAGGAAGTGTACCCAAATTCCTTTTCGTCACGTTTGTATCTACTTGTTGACTAAATTCTGCTTAATATAATAGGCAGATTGAGAGATCAGGGGGCTATCACCATTGCCCTGTGCCCTTTGTCCTAACATTTTGATAATGTTTAGCTGAAAAGTGACAATATAACCCCTTCAAAGATATCGAATATGACAATATTCTGGAAAATCCTTCTAATACAACCTTTATATGTATAGAGTCTATGATTTAATTAAATTTTATGGACACTAAAGGACCAGGGGGGTTCACCATCATTTAAGCGGTCTCAGGTGGGTTTTCACTATATATATTTTGAATATCCAACTGGCACTTTGGGCGCTCCGTAAACATGAAAGACAGGAAGTGTGCCCAAATTCCTTTTAGTCATGTTTGTATCTACCTGTTGACTAAATGTCTGCTTAATATTAGGCAGATTGAGAGATCAGGGGGCTATCACCATTGCCCTGTGCCCTTTGTCCTAAAATTTTGATAATTTTTAGCTGAAAAGTAACAATATAATTAGGCCTTCATAGATATCGAATATGACAATATTCTGGGAAATCCTTCTTATACAACCTTTATATATATATAGAGTCTATGATTTAATCAAATTTTATGGACATTAAAAGACCAGGGAGGTCCCACCCTCATTTTAGAGGTCTCAGGTAGGTTTTCACTATATATTATTTTTTGGGGCTTACCATAAATATTTTTATTTATATTTCCTATGTTTTCTAGATTTAGCGGTTTTTCTTTTTGTTTTAAGAAATATCATTTACAAATTAAAGTAAATCTTGGAAGTTTTTTTTTATTGACAACAATCTATATTATATAAAGACAAATATGCAACTAAGAAAAGGGTTTATATTCGAGGACAACGAGTACTTACAACAGTTTGAAGAGGTCATTTTACGATTTTCTACGTATCTTAACAGTCCTCTTAACTATGAAAATCATGTTATTAATGTTAGCAAGTATTTCTTTTTTCATGATTTTCAACAACATTTTGAATATCATGCCGACTGCTAGCAGCCAGTTGGATATTGAATATCGAATATCGAATAACGAACCGGCTGCAAACTTCACCTACCTATGTTCTTAGAAAAAAATATATGTATACTAGGTCACAAACGTTTTGTGGTGGAATTATTTGTATATCTTTATGTAAGAGTGTGGAAGAATGATTCAGAAGAATGTTCTGGTCAATGCAGACTTGTCTTCCAAACAAATATTAAAGCACGAGAGCAACGTGAAACTTTCCGTTCTTGTAATGCAAAACAAGTATGTTACTTTTTTACTATTTGACAGGATGGCGAGAATATGAAGAGCTTTTTTCACACATATCACAAAAATAATTTCTGCCGCAAAAGATGACACCATGTAACAAGCAATGTCGCCAGCATTTAAATCATTCCATCATTATTTACGGTTCTATATAAACTCTATTGAAAATTTAACGTGCAGCAACCTCTTTTGGTAAAATATATCAAGTGAATAGTAATATCTTTCAATTAATGAACAGGAAACTTTAGAATTGATTGGATAGTCTCTTCGACTGATAAATCATACATTAGACACTAAAAAAATTGGTTATATACCTTTACTAGAGGCTCTCAAGAGCCTATGTCGCTCATCTGTATTTGATGATGCTATGGAAATCGTGTAAAATAAGGTTAACATTATAATTAATAATAGATACTAGATAGTATTAGATACTATAAAACTATCTAAGAAAATGACAAAAAACTGCCAAATGTCCGTAAAATTACTAACTCAGGGGTACCAACCCAACAACGGGTGGTCAGGTTCGTCTGAAGTCTGATGAAAGTTTTTACCCCATGTAAAATTTGCTCTTAATGCTTTAGTTTCAGAGATATATGCCAAAACTGCATTTGATCCCTATTTTCTATTTTAGCCATGTCGGCCATGTTGTTCGCCAGGCAGTGTCATCGAACATTTTTTTTTAAACTAGATACCCTAGTCATGATTGTGTCCAAGTTTGGTTAAATATGGCCCAGTAGTTTCAGAAAAGAAGATTTTTGTACAAGATTACAAACAAATGACGAAAAATTGTTTAAAAATTGATTTTAAAGAGGAAGAACTCCTTAATGGGTCTACTGACAATTTGGTCATGTTGACTTACTTGTAGACCTTTCTCTGCTGAACATTGTTATGCTTACAGTTTATCTCTATGTATAATAGAATTCAACATAATAACCAAAAACTTCAAAATGTCCTTAAAATTACCACTTTTAGGGTAGCAACCCAACAAAGGGTTGTCAGATTCGTTTGAAAATATTTGGGCGGATAGATCTTAACCTGGTGATCTTTTTGTACTCAATGTCAGATTTACTCTAAATGCTTTAGTTTCAGAGATATAAGCCAAAAACTGCATGTTACCCCTATGTTCTATTTTAGGCATGTCGGCCTTTTTGTTTGGTCGGTGGGGTCATCAGATACATTTTTAAATAAGTACCTTAGTGATGATTGTGGCCAAGTTTGGTTAAATTTGGCCCTGTAGTTTTATAGGACAATATTTTTGTAAAAGTTAAAAGACGACAACGACAACGACGACGACGGACGATGGACGACAGACACCAAGTTATGAGAAAAGCTCAATTAACCTTTTAGGTCAAGTTGGTTAGAAATTTTAAGTATCTGGTTTGAACCAAATTGTTACCATTCATAACGAGAGACAAACTCTAAAATTTATGAAAGATTTAATTCTGGAAGAATGAACTACATGTATGTGATAAAAATGACTTGTTAGCGTTCTGAACCTTGAAGGTGTTGACAATAACCCCTATTACATCAACTGTAATTTCTGAAATATGATAATTAAAAAACAAAACAAACAGTTCAGAAACTTTAGATATCAATTTAGTAAGATAACTAAAAGACCTTTTTTTGTTTGTGTTTAATTTCAGCCATCTGTAATCATCCTTGTAAAAGTCATGAAACCTGTTATGCTCCTGACACATGTCGCTGTTCAAACAAAACTATAGGAGGAGTATGTGCTGGTCGTAAGTTAAGACTTATTCGATATATTTTAGTTTACTTATGATTGATTCAATTATGATTGTTAATTTTTTTTAGGTGAAACAAAAGCACGGCTAGTTACTTTTTCATATCGAGAAGCGTTTATCGGACGACCATTTGATATTATTGGGGGGAGGAGGATTTTGAAATAAATACCTGACTTGCAATGAATTGAAAATAAATAACTCAGCAGGTATAATCGAAAGTATGAGATGGCACCAGATTCTTCATAAATTCATCTTTTTTCCAAAAAATAAATCGGGAAACTCTTCCCAATTCCTTTAATAATAAAAGTATAAATATTATTTAAATATAATTGAAATGCTTAAAAATTGCTTTCATTTAACTTGAGGTATATTTTCTCAAGAACACTTACCTCACTTTTAATACAGGGGCCGTAGCTTAACATTGAGACAAATGCGTCATATAGCAAATTCCACAACTAAACGCTTGTCTCCATATCAAATTGTGGTTACGGGGAGTGCCTTGCAAGAAGCAAGTTTTGTTCTCCCTTAGACGTAGCCCTGATTTTTCGGAATCACTGTTTCTTATCTATTTGTCTGTTGTTCATTGTTTATCCTTCTGTATTCTGTTAGTGTTGCATTCCTTTTTTAATTCAGTAATTTTGTTTTATTTAGAAATAACTTGATCATCATCATAAAACTTCTTTTTTTCTGAGTGAAAAAATATTCTAAAAATGAATTATTTTACTCAGCTAAGAATGAGAACTTTTTCATTTGCCATAAAACATTATTCTCAACGTTTTTTCTTTGCTGAGAATTTTTTTTCTCAGTGATGTAAGCGGTAAAATAGGTGATTGAAAACTAAAAAGAATACCAAACTTCGTTCAAACTCAGTTTTATCTGTTTAGCAATAATGTAAAACATAAAAAGAATCTATGATAGATAAAATGACAAGGGGCCTGGTCTTTTAAAGTTGTCCCTAGAAACTTAAGTCTTACACTGAATCTATTCATTTTGCTTTGAGACCAAAATATTGTCAAAAAATAATTAAAACAGATCTTGCATTTTCAGATTAAGAAAGAGTCTGGGGGAACGCCCAGAAAGCATGGTTTTGCATCATTTGTTCTTTAGCTTTTTGGGCTTTCAAAAACCCTTCAAAATTTTTGTTTGCTTTGCTCCACTCGGCGAAACATGATTATCAATACTTTAAAAAAAGTATAGTTAAAACAACTTTTATACTGTGTATGAATACATGTATACATGTATATGCAGTTAGGAATATAGAAGATTCATTTCTGCAGAGTATGATGATTAATTCTGATTAAATGGTACGTAATAACTTGACTATACATGTATTATTTTTATTAAACAAATAATTTAAAAACTTTATGTTTTCGATTTTCATATAGTTGTGAAAATTAAAAAAATAGTCAGTCCCTTGCTTTAATGAAAAATCTTGCTTCACTACTGCAGAAAATAGAAAATTTGTCCTCTTAGTTTACAAAAATAAATAACCGATCCAAAACAAATCCTTCTCCCCCCCCCCCCCCCCCCCCCCAGCATATCAAATGGTCGCCCCCTTACAGTGATTTTGAAACAGGTTGATTTAGTTGGTTATTGTTTGATTATGTAACTGTCAGAACTTTTGACACAATTCTTTTCAAACGTTTAAAATATTTTAGGTCAAACGATGTACAATATATCTATTAACACAGAATAAGCAAAGTATCGCTATTGTTATTATGTGGTTGAACGATTGACTTTCTTCTGTACTAGTCATCCCACGAGGACACGCTTTGTGAGCGTAAGATCAGCCCGATGGCCGGAGGCCAAAGGTTGATCAAGCACTGACAAACCAAGCCCAGTTGGGATAACTATTTTACGTTCCAGCTGATTTAGAGTAGACGATAAAACATTTACAATTCATAAAATCTAGTTTAGAACGCCACACAACCATGATATATTTCATATATAACCGTATAATGAATACCCTTTTATGGCCCCCGAACACGATGAGTAGATATAAAGAAAAAAAAACACTGTTTAAAAAACTTTGAATCAGACAAAATACAAAGAATTTTCTAGTTTTAGGCATAGATTATCGTAGTCCTTTTTGGTATGACTTTATCATTTTGATTTTTTACTGAGACATCAATGCTCTTCTACGGAAGCCCTGGAGTGCCATGCAAAAAAAAATCAGTCAATAATATCATGAAAATATCATGTGTTAGCTGGGTAGTCAAACTTTTTACATTGTGTGATTTCAATTTATACATGTGAATTTTATAACAAATCTTTTAATATAATTCTTTATTTGCAAAACATACAAAAACCAATTTTGGTTATGGCAAATACATTGACAAAACAAACATGAACAAACATAATGAAAACTCGACAATATTATAAGAGATATGATAAAAACAGTTACTGTTCTACTTTCCGCAGTTCTAATGACTCTTTAATAAAAGAAACAACTGCTTTTACATCATTTGGTGTTGATGGATTTAGTATAATCACGAGTTTACCAGAAAAATTAAGTGTATTAAAATTTACGTATTTTTGTAAATAATATTTTAGAAGGATTTCTCTTTTATTTTTATTTATTTTACAGTTAAAGAAAAAATGAAATTCATCGTCTAAGATATTACATATTTTACATTTTCTAATCAGATTATGTCTATTCTAAATACAAGACAATCTTGAGGCTATGCACCAATGGTACAGTAATACAGCAACAACTAACCTAGCGATATAGAGGGGACACCATACAGTCTTCAACAATATGTCTATCTCTTAATCGCCCAAATAAAGATATAAGGAGATGTGGTCTGTTTTCAAATAAGTCATGCAACTTTCAAGCACAATTCAAATGAAGTGAATGCAAGCATTTATAGATAACCGTACTGCCTTCAACAATGAGAGAAAAAAACCAGTACAGTTTGGTCGGCTATTTAAGGCCTCACCACGAACAAATATTGAGCAATTCATTTGAAAAAACTACAGACCTACTTTATAACAGAATAATGCAGTTTAAATTTTACTTACTGTTAAAAACCGTATAGCGACATGCAGTTGCTAACATCTACGTCAGTTGGTCTTCTGTGGGCGGTTGTTTGATTTAAAATCCTACGCCATCTACTATTAAATAAATGTCATGTTTCTGAGGGATATTTTTTTATTCGAACTGAAACCATTTTAAAAGAAATTCCCATTAGATATATTATACACATGATTTCTTTACAAATGCATGTATTATAGAGTAAACATTTTTACTGTTAACGACTTATAATTGTCTAGACCGATTAAATTTTCGCCAGTAGAAAACGAACGTAAAGATATGAAACCTAGGTCTATAAACATATAAACATTAGAATATGGCATCTATATTTTGCCGCGAAAAGGGTAAAATAGATTAAGATCGATAAGGGAATCCACGAAAATCAGTTTTTGATTCACATTATTCAAATAGTTTAGTATAATGCATGTTTACTTTGATCGTTACTTTTCTTTATACACAATAAGAATCACAGAACTGAATCAGGTCGAACATGAACTACATCATGAAACTTTTAAACAAAACTATGACACTGTATTATCAGTAATCATGAATTATGCGCAAAAGTAGCAGTTCATTCAGAAAATATGATATTTGTATATCCTAACGAAATATGTGATGCAAGAGACACAATCGTTGTTTATGTCTGTTAAGTGAATGAGAAAATCTGTCAAATTATCAACTGCATGATACATACTAGTATTCGAATAAACTAACATATCGGCTTTTAACAAAGATAACTACTAGCTTTAATTCATGTACATAAGTTCCTGAATCAAAAAATCAAAATGTTTATATTGTGTAATATTTTTATCATTAAAACACTTTACACAATCATACCCAACTGAACCAAACTGTGACAAAATGACTGTACTAAATGTTCCTCGATATGATTTGGGATGCTGTAGTGGTGAGAAAGATAAATGTTTTTAGATGTCAGCAAATTTAGTGCCTATGATGTACAAGAAGTACAAACAGAAACAGTCGAAAAGGATTGTATAATGTCTACATAAACTTTTATTTAGTGACTCTGAATGCTACTGTTTATCTATAGCACTTATATACACTTTCTGTCACTGCAGAGTCATGATCACGGACGCAAACCTCACGCAATTCTTTGCAATAAAGCGCAAACCTTTGCGAAATAACACAAACATCTTGACTTTAATTATTCATTATCGTTTGTATGTATATGTATATGGCCGAATCATTATGATAAATATGCATACATGCATAAGAATAAGGGAATTCTAGAAGTGCAATTATACACAAATCAAGAATAGTTTGTGTATCAGAAAAAGTATATTATTTAACAAGAAAATAGATATGTTATAGGCATATTTTAATTGGAAGGCCAAAATTTTGATTTTTTTTATTATGTAGATAAGATCAAAATAATGTCATACAATTGTGAATCTATCAAGTCAAATAGACAAAATGATTTAGAGTGAATTATTAAGAAAGAAACATTTTTTTTCAGATATTGATGTAAGAAATCCTTTTTTATTTCTCAGTAGAAGATAAAGATTTTTCCGATAAAGTAATGGAAGTTTCATTTCAATCTAGTAACGAAACTTTTAGATGCTTGGATAGCAATTTGAATGGAGAGAATATAATTTGAATAATAAAACATCTTCATTTTACACACCATTTTACAAAATCCTCAAACGAGAGGTTACTTTGGAAGTACTTCTATATTCGACTATATCTGTTTATATAAGCAGGGTAGATTTTTTTGATTTTTTTTTCGTATAAATTCATTTAACTCAATTATCTTTGTAATATATAACTTGTATTATCGAGTTTATATTTTTGAGGTTCTTTAAAACTTGCTGTTCAGTGTGAGTTGTCTCATTGGCACTCATACCACATCTTTTAATATCTATAACCCTGTTCATTTATAGTTAATGATATATTCTAAATATTGAAGCTTTTTACTTTGCAATGAGTACAAAGGGGGTTACATTTTGATTTATGCCGCCTCCTTAATTAATAACTGCTCTTTGAATTTTAAATAAGATAAAAAATAAAATTAATGTTTGCATTATTTCGGAAAGGTTTGCGTTACATCGCAGAGGTTATATCACGTGGTAACGTTACCGCAAACATAGGAAGAAACAATAAAAAGAAAGTTGTGCTGCTAAATAAGGACAACAATAGTATACCGCTGTTCGAAATTCATTAATCGACTTAGAAAAAAACAAATCTGGTTACACACTAAAACTGAGGGAATCGCATCAAATATAAAAGGAGAACTACTGCACAACTGGAACATTAAATGTAACACACACAGAAACGAACTATAATATACCAATGGCCATTTTCCTGGTTTTAAGTTTTTACCAAGAGATTATTCATCCACTTAGCTAACGTATTAAAGAACGAACAACAAGAAGGTAACAGCTCGTCCCAAATAAACAATGAAATAAAGGACAAACATCAGTCAATCACAGTAAGGTATATTGATTTATTGATGTTTAAAGCCACTTCCAACTACAGTGACTAATTCCTGCTGGTCAGCTATAATTATTGGATGAAGCCGGAGTGCCTGTAGAGATCTACTGGAAACTGAAAATCCTAACGAATAGAGGGACATATCATTTTATTTCATTATGACGACGATTCGAGGAACGGGCGATATTCTAAGTCTTGCATATATATGAAATACAAATTAGTGTTTGAAAAAGAAGGTAATGTTCAAATGCTGTATTTGCAGATGCGTGTTTTCCACCTTGTCAGCATGGCGGGGAATGTTATGGGCTAAATATATGTAGTTGCCGACCAGGTTATGCAGGTGATTTCTGTGATGTTAATCGTAAGTATGTTAGTCAGTTGTCAGTTTAAGGATGCCATTGATTAGCATACTCTGTATATTAAGAAATATATGAGTTTATTAAGTTTACGCTTAAACTCAGTTGAAAGATATTTAGTATAAATGTATGGTTTTCATTATTCTAAATATAATAGAAATTTAATATTTCACTTGTAAAAAACATTGTCTAACTTTCTCATTTAGTTGGCATTAAAATATAATAAGAATTCTTCAGTTTTTGCCATGCAAATATTCTATATACATGGAACTAATTTATATGTGTTATCGTTTGTGTTAATCCTTATTGGGATATATATACCGAACAAAAGTTGTTTGTAATACTTAAGGTGGTATGGGGGTCTTCCTCCATCTTGGATTGTAAAAAACAGAGAACCAAAGGTCCAGATTTTCCATCAAGTTAGCAAAGTTTGATACAGGAATGCAGATACTTAATGTGAATTTTCATTTATAAGAACCAATTCATAAGAATATAACTTAAAAATATTAATATTTTTGAAAATGTTAATTATTTTTGATTGTTTAAAAAAATTGAATTGGAAGGGGAGGTGACTCTAAAACAGAAGGATTCTACATGGAATTTTCCTATTTTGTATTTTAGCCGGGAAAATGTACGGTGACCCTATCTTTTCATTTGATATTCCAAAAGCAGTGTCTTAAAGCTATATTTTCCTGAAGTATTCAACAATTCTATCTTTTTGTTTAGTGTCTTATCACAAAATTGTGTTTTTTCCTGTATAATCCGTACAACATGTGTCATTTTGTCCCGTCCTGTAGCTTTAGAAAATGCGCGGTGACCTACCATTTTTATTATATTTTTCAACATGTATCAATAGATACAACGTTTTGACAAAGTATGAACATATTCTATCATTTTTATTTTAGACTCCCATACCGCTTTAAGGTATACTCTGTTCATTAATGTTTCGAAAGCTGGTATTTCATATAAGAATAATGTACTATTTTTATGAAATATTGAAATATAATTGAAAACCAATTCTTTCTCTTCTTGAGATATGCCACAACTTATGACTTTTTGAATTAAGAAGAAGAATTCGATGCCAAATAACACATTAAAATGATATCTGCAGCTATGAAGTTGTCATAGAATGTTCATATCACTACAAAAATTGCCATTTGAACATCACGCAATAATATTCTCCTTTTTCAGCATCTGATATTATATTTGTGGTAGACGAATCAGGTAGTGTTGGGAGTAGTAATTTTCGTGTAACAATGGAGTATCTTGCCAATGGTGTTAATAGACTTCCTATCAGATACGACTTACTACGTGTTGGTATGGCTTTATTCCAGGGCTCTGTTAAAACAAGATTTCAGCTCGATCATAGCTTCGATAAGTCTGTCATTACAAACACAATATTGGAGACAGTTTTCGGAATAGGCGATTCAACAGACATTGATGGTGCTATTGGTTACGCTTGCGGCGATATGTTTGAACTTGAAAAAGGAGATAGAAAACATGCCCAAAATATTTTAGTGTTGATAACTGATGGACAGTCATCTAGTGCAAACAATCCTGGACTGCAAAAGTGTAAAAGAAAAAACATAACAATAATTGGGATAGGAATTGGGAGTAGTGTTAATGAAAAACAACTTCGATCTTTGGTCTCCAAACCGGAATATTACTTTGATACAACATATGATAACTTGGAGAAAACTTTACCCAAACTTATAAAAACTATAACAGGTATTTTATAGCCTTTATGAATATTTTCTGTACTTTTAAAACGTTATTTAAATGTAATTAAAAGTTAAAAGATTGCAAAGTAAAATTGCTGCACAAAAACGCTCACAGAAAATGTATGCGCTGGTACTCAGTTTGGCCATCTAAAGAATGTGTCCTGTTTGATTGAAAGTTTTTTATGATTTCATTACGTGGGTGGCTTGTTGTCCTGTATTGAACGTTATCTGTATCACGGTGTCATTTTAAACAAATTGCCATCGTGTTTTTTTTGTCTTTTTCCTACGTCCTTCGACTGTAAACCTTTACCAAAACTTTTCCTCTTTAACAAGAGTCTATTGCAACAAAACATGCTATAACCATCCTTCGAGTATTCGGTTTGCAAATTATGACCTACCAATCTGTTTGTTAAGCGACATGACCGTAATGGCTGAACATATATCGTTGCATAAAACAAACAGAAAAAAATATGATTGGGTGTAGACCCTTTAAAAATTTATCAACTGTATGCAACTCATGATGTGCATTTCGTCCCCGCGGGTATCACCAGCCCAGTAGTCAACACTTCGGTGTTGACACGAATATCGATAATGAGGTCATTTTATAAGTTTCCTGTTTACAAAACTTTGAATTTTGTTTGGCTTTCTCAATATTTTGATATGAGCGTCACTGATGAGTCTTATGTAAACGAAACGCGCGTCTGGCGTACTAAATAATAATAACTATAAATTGGTTAAACTCAAATTTACTAGCGAAACAAAAAAATAGAAGAACTGCACTTTACGTCTTTTTGACGACATATATAGGAAATTCAAATAAATTAGTGAAATGAAACTTTAGGATAATCGACCTCTATCTATCATGTCACAGAACTAACAAACTAAAATAAAACAATATAAACAGAAAATATCATCAGCATGATAAGTTCTGAAAATATGATCTACTAGAAAGTATTTATTGCCAGAATATTAGGGCACATTCTGTTGCGAATTATTACCTTTAAATGGCGATTGTTATACATATTTAGGTTCCTTTTTGGTCATGTATAAACAAAACAAATAAACAGACAAAGATAAATTTGAAATTGCAAAAGTATTTTCCGGCTGTTTATAACGTCGTCACACATAATTTATCAGATGTGTACTGATTGATATTTTCGTCCAGGATACGTTATATGTTTATTACTTCTAGTTGGGTTTGAACTATTTTTACATAACTGCAAGTACCCTCAGCTCGACACTTTGCGTCTTTCTTCTTTTTGAGTGAATTGTGTAGATCTGATAAGTTAAGATTTTGCAACTGATTTTTACAGTTTGTTTTTATGATGTTATGTAACACCACTCGTCTAGATAAGCTGAAAGTTTGGCGCACGCAAATATGTTTAACTGGTAGGCATTCCGCATATTCCGATCCCAAGTACTAGTAGTAAAGGTTGTTTTACATTGTCCTGTCAGTGCTGTTATAGCTTGCTTTGTCCTATGGGTATTTCTAATTTTTCAAATTAAGACGTCAGCAGTTTACCACAAAAAATCCCATAAATTGAATCAGAGTGTCATCCGAATGAAATAAATCAATAGAAATTAAATTCTTTAGTACAGAAGGTTAAAAAACAAATGACCCATTTGGTACATTTCAATGTTTTTACATCTGTTCCTATGTGTTTCAAATGTTTAATGAAAGTACATATGTTAAGATTTTATACATCTTATACATGTATATGTGTTTTAACTCAAATTATAGATCCTCAAAATATATGTAAACTTTTAGATTAAAGACAAATTTTCACAAAACTGTAGATTGTAGCAGGTGAAAGAAACCCACCGAAAGATGAAAGAGTAATTCATCTTAAACATTAACTTGCACGTGTGCCTCCGGCGATATTTTTTTTTTTAGGAAAAGAGATTTCATCGAAAAAACTACAGTGTTTTGTTTATTGTTGTCTTTTTTTTAAAAACTATAAGTAATCAACATGAAATCTGTGTAGCAAAAATGTTCAGCTTGATTAACATATGCCTTGCCTAGTTTCCAGTTATTATAATTTGTTGGTGTATTTTATCAATTTAATGCTATAATGTCAAATTTTTCTGCTTTGGGAAAGAAGGGAGCTCAACTCTAAGCTCAGTGAAATCTTATAATCATAATCGTATTTCTTTAGATTTTTGCCCACCTGGCTGCAAAAATAATGGTATTTGCATATCTCGGGGACTATGTCAATGTCCAGGAGGATTTAAAGGATTACTTTGTGAAACTGAAGGTAAGGTGAAATAACAATGTTTGATAAACTATTGTTGTGTATGTTAAATCATTTATACACATGTACCTACCAAACAGTTGTATTGTGAATGTTTGTATAGGTTGAATGCAGGTTTAATATAGTTATTCCCTGGTCAATGTCCTGCTCGAAAAAAATAATAGCTTTTATAATATATTAAAAAAAGATTTAGATATTCAAAGCTGTAGCCTGATGACATCCAAAATCTACAATGTGTATCGCTATAACTTTATATATTGTTAAAACAAAAGTAAAGCATAGCTCGGATTAATTTTTCAACATGCTGCAAAATATATATTTTACAAGGAAAATTGAAATGGTCAATTGCATATTCGAGTTTTCACAGGTGATTTTTAAAAATTTTAATGTCCGTTCTTTGATTTTCCTCTCTGTAACTCATTAAAAATGCATACAACCTTTTTCGCCGAAAAACTTTGCTAACGTTTTTCATGGTCAACTGTTACACTTTTGCGAATTTAGGAATCAATTTTGTATATTTTAAATCATCACAACATTAAATTGCTTCCATGCCTAGGTTGGACCCTGCTATTCGAAATATCGGCATAGGTTATAAAAGTCCTAAGGTGAAATAACAAGAACTGACAATGTAGACCAGAGCACAATTTGCGACTTCGGAACATATGACACCAGACTGGCTGAACTAATGATTGCCCGATGAGTCGACCATTTCACCATCAAGACTCCTGTACGTGATCTATATGCGGTGCATCTTTACAAGTGATGTTCAGTTACAGAGACGAAATTCTCCAACCTCATCTTTATGCATGTTATAATGATCAACAGAGATAGTTATTCCTGCAGGACAATTGTAGGTCTCACCAAGCGAGTTTAGCAATGGCCTACCATATCCAGAATAACACCAATGTGCTACCATGGTCTTTAAAATCACCGGACCATATTGAGCATCTATGGATTAAACTGAACAACTGTGTGCGTGAGCTTAAACCCGGCTTCAGACTCTCAATATGCTCTTAAAAATGTTGCAATCGGAATGGCGGGCAATCCAACGCAACAACATTAGAACATTGTGATACATTTACTTTTGTTAATCAATCATGACAGAATTGACTTTCCTCTGTTCAATAAGTGTGAATATCTTTATTAGTAAAAATTAAAATCACTAAAATACTGAACTCCGAGGAAAATTCAAAACGGAACGTCTCTAACCAAATAGCATAATCAAATGATAAAACACATCAAACGAATGGTTAGAGTGTAAGGTGTAAAATAACCATTCAGAATATCTGTTTTAATATATATTATGCGGGTTTTTTTTGCAGAGTAAATATCAAAACTTGCAGCAATATGTATTCCCACCCTTAAACTATTTGAATAAAAGGTTTTTTTTTTTTTATCCTTCATTGATTTTTTTATGTCTTCCGTTACATGTTAAATTATTTTTTTTTTTCATTTTGGAATTTAAAATCCGTTAAAATTTGACAGACCCGAATTTCCGGATAATGTAAATTGAACGGTCCGGAAATTCGGAGCCATCAAAATTGACCGGATTTTAAATTTTATATTCACCGGAAGTCACGTGCCGTTGGTAATTGTGGGAAATCTTGGCCAAACAAAATAATTATTCCCCCACTTCAAATAGAATCTTATCTGGTTTTATCCTTTCTTTTGGATATTTCTGGAAATATTTTACATCAATAAGCATAAAAAAGGTAGGACTTTGTTACTACGTAAAAATTTCTAACCGGCAATAAAAATTTCTTGTCAAAATTAGGTTTCGAAGTTCCCCCCAAAATTTGCTCTCAAACTCCAGACGTAAAAAATGGCCTCAGCGTTATGACGTTGTAGGAAGGCGTCCCAGAAAAAAAATAGCCTTGCCAAACGTTATAATTATTTGGACTATATCAGGTTGTGTCTTGAAGATATGAAGCATTGATATCATATCTGGGAACTAGTAAGTAAACAAAAACAAACATCTATGAATATTAAATTTCTCCCATAAATAATTATGGTTTGTGAAACAGCTGCATTTTCAATGAGCAAATTCAAAATTGTATCGCGAGATACATATCAAATATATAGGAATTCATAAGTTAAAATTTATCACAGGTACCAGGATTATAATTTAATACGCCAGACAATGAGGTATAAAACTGTAATGAAATATAAAAAAAGAAGATGCGGTATAAATACTGATGAGACAACTCTCCAAAATGCAAAAATAAATTAACAACTATAGTCCACCGCACGGCCTTCAACAATGAGCATAGGCCATACCGCATAGTAAGCTATAAAAGGTTCCAAAATGAGAAATGTAAATAGTTATCAAAGGTACAAGGATTATAATTTATTTAATAGGCCAGACGCGCGTTTCGTCTACATAAGACTCATCATTGACGCTCAGATCAAAAAAAATATAAAGCCAAACAAGTACAAAGTTGATGAGCATTGAGGACACAAAATTTCAAAAAGTCGTGGCAATACGGTTATGGTAATCTTTTCCTGGGGTAAGAAAATATATTTTCTATCTTTTTTTCTCATGACTTAGTGACATGTAGCCCAGGATGCATGAACAATGGAACATGTTACGATACGAACAAATGTAGATGTCTCCACGGTTATGAAGGAAATACTTGTACGATTCGTAAGTATATTTATATACATGTTTGTTCGAAAAATAAATAATTAGTTCTGATTGCACATTTTCATTTCTAGCCTTGAACATTTGGTAATATTTGTTGACGGAAAACAATACTATAAAGATGAAACGTTACCAATAACTATTTGAAATATGTATTATTACTTTTTTTTCTCAGATTTGTTTCCTTTTTGGTCTTAACACAAGTACCGATTGCATATAGCTGACAATGTGTGCTTAGATCTTATTCGTGTCCGAAATATAAAAATTCGTGATTGATAACAATGATAAAAGATATAACTGTATATTTTATATTAAAACCCATATCGTTGTATATAAATATATATTGATTTTTTAGCTTTGTTTATATTTTTTCGTTTGGACTTGTATCATATTTTCCCTCCGGTATATATGATCCGTTCATCCTTAGTCTCTTAAAATTCAAGAGTCTATCTAAAAATGAGGGTAAATTATATATGGCCTTCCAATTACCGTTTCGATCCCTAGCATCACTGAAGAGACATTTATTGTCGAAATCCGGATCTGGTGTACAAACATTATTGACACCTTATGATTGTGGCATAACATCTTGGCTACTAGTTAATTGTTTTCTGTTTAGTATTAAAGTTAATATATCAAACTCCATTTTGTTACATCTTGTGATCAATTTTATTTGGCAATCGCCAATGGCAGTCGGCAGGGTTAAAGAACATTAGTTGTTCGACCTGTTAGTCAACTGTTTTTTGTTAAAATATACTTTTCACTGTATTGGTCTTTTGGAAAATGTTGTTTGTGCTGTATATAGACCCTTCTACAACGAAATTTGTGTTACATGCACACGTATAAAAATTGCGATTTTTATCCAACGCAATCATAGGTTTGAACGTAGTTTCAATTTAGACTTGTTAATTATTTATACACAAGTCTACACTGAAAACTATGTTCAAACCTATGATTGCACTGGATAAAAACCGCAATTTTAAAAAACAAAATAAAAGGACTTCAATATATTTAAGACGTAGCGCATTAATTCTAGTTTTCATTTTGACATTTACTGCAAGATTTTGTCTATCTGTAGCTGTCTGTAATCAGAAGTGTGAAAACAATGGAACTTGTACAGAACCTGACACATGTGTATGCGAAAATGGATTTAGTGGAGGCTTGTGTGAAGTGGATTGTAAGTGTTAATAACACGCAAAATTTTCAGCTTTAAACCTGAAGACAATGTACTGTTTCAATTACATTGATACGACATCTATAAATATCATTACATATAATGGCAAAAAAATAACATGTTAGAATTAAATGAAAACATCACTTCATGAATGTATTGCCTCCGATGTGCTGTATATAAACAATTATACACCAATCTCTTTTTAACAGTGTTTTTTTGCAAAGAGGTTTTATGACAGAAGTCATTTCATTCTTTTTTTTTTTAAACACATGTTGTCAGTATGATAACAAGGACCAGCTAATACAGATGTCACGTTATAAAATAAGAGAACGATGTGTAATACCATACGTGTTGAAATAATTGCCACATGTGGAGCAGAATCTGCCTACCCTTCTGTACACCTGAGATCAATCCCATTTAAGTGGGGTTCGTGTTGCGTAATCTTTTTTTTTATGTTGTGTTTTGTGTACTATCATTTGTCTGTTTTCATCTTTTTCGTTTTTAGCCATGGCGTTGCCAATTTATTTTTTATCTATGAGTTTGAATGTCCCTCTGGTATCATTCGCCCCTCTTTTATAAAGAATTTAATCCAAATGTACGTGTTCTATCATGTTGTATTCGTTTGATTGATTCACCAAGAGATTGACAATGCTTTATATAGAAACAGATAATGTCTGATAACTAGAAGCATATATTATTCGTGTAAAAGCCGGTTTCCTGAGGCCTTTAGTAATAAAGAACTAAAACTTCTGACTATAATAAATTAAAACTAATGTTCGTAATTCATTATCAGGCAATCTTATTTACCTGCATACATATGAATCTGATCACAAAAATATATAATGTGGATACCATAGCAATTACTTGTCTCAATTACAGTTATACCAATTCGACTAAATTATTATAGTACATGTTCTCATATGCTGTCTCATACTAAAGTCCGTTGAACAATACTTGTGTTGATAATATAAACTACACAAAACGTAAGCTGCATGATTGTAACAATAAAAGCAAAGCAAATATTAAAACCTAAAGCTAGACGAAACAAGAATACAAATACACATAGCTTCCTCACATATCGTGCAAGTGGCACATTTCTATATAACACACTACATCTTATACCTGTAAAACAAAAATTATTATTATAAATCTTTGTTAAGCAATATTAATAGTTTATAGTAAAAATCAATATCAACTTAGATATATATTTTAGTTCTGATATCGATTTACTATAATTCGATTAACCTTTAAACATTACAACATTCTTTCGGTCCACTAGACACTCGCAATCATTCAATTTATATGTAAAATTTATCTTTAAATCATTATGCAAGATTTAATAGGTTATTGAAGTATTGTTTTATATGATCGTAAAATTCAACTCTTATTATGTTTTAATATACATTTACGATCTCTTTTGTTATGAAATTTAGCTCTCGTTCTTGACGTTCAATCTCAACATGCATACGTGTAAAATATGAACTATAGGACAGTTATTGCAAAGTTAATAAAGAAAGATATAGGACTGACCTTATAAAAGAAAGTCCAATCACAGAATTGTTATTGTATTATAGATTCATTTCTAAAGTTGTTAATTTGCAGGTAGATAAATATAAGAGTTGACAACAAAATGTTTTCCCATAAGATATAGAACAAAAGAATTAAACCGCCAAAAGTACTGACCAATAGTAGAAATGTCCGAAAGCGCCCAAATCAACCGTGAAAATAAAATAATAACTACAGTGAAATCAGACTTAACCAAAGCATAAGAATAGAATTCGTCCTTCAATAGTACATGTCAATAAGTTAAAATAGAACAACACATAATACTAATCCTTAATTACAGAATGTAATTAATAAGCTAACAATATAACTTTATTCAAATATTTACTTATATCAATTACTAATGTTACCAGGTGGAATAAGGCTCAGATAGATTGAATGCAGAACGTTCATACATTTAATAAATATAATATAGAATAGAAGGCAACGACAGATCTGAAATATACAGATAATGACAAATAAATACAACTTTACATATAAATGCATATGCATATATATCATTGTGTAGCAAATAATGTATAGTTTGTTTAATTACACAATTGCAAATAAATATTAATGCAAATCACAGTTAAATGACCACTCTGAATGTAAACAATTTGTTCAATCAATGCTAATGAAAACTGTTCACTAAAGTAAGTTGACTATACTACTATATAAAATACTATATAACATTGAAAGTTAATTACAGGTAAATAAGAAAATATAAAGTTTGAAATGCAATTAGCAAAGTAAATGAAACTAAATAAAGTATTTAAGTCAAAAACATTTAACCATTAACTAATTTGAAAAACCTTTAAATGTAAATACCTTATAATGATGCCTACGGCTCTTAATGTTGTTTCTGGTGTTTCTTATTCTGCATTGACAATATAGTTAAAAAGTATAATATATATAGTCAAAGGGTGAACTGTTAAACAAGATAGAACCAGATAAAACAACTATTAAGTAAGCTAGTTTGTACAATAGCCAGTGGTGAGTAAATATCAAAGAGCCCTAATACAGTATTTTGGATTCATTGAACGATATAATACAAAATATGTTCAATATAGTAGGATCATTATAGTATAGGGTAAAATAGATATAAACTAAGTATAAAGTTGGAAATAATATCAAATAGATAATATGTATATAAATGAACTTGTCCACACTACGAATATAAAAATATACAAAATACACAAAATAACAGGCTATCACATTCTCAAGAATGACTAGTTAAAACTTAAGAAGTGGCACATCGAAATGTAAACGAACTTGCCCATTATGAGTTCTTAGAACGTATCAAATTGTGCAGCCAACCACACGATTGAGATTAGAGGTGTCACAATAAAATACTCTTCATAGCTTTACCAATCATGCATTACGTCGATAGCATGTTTTGTATTATATACTTTTTCTACATTTATTCACTAGCTGTATTCTTTAGTTTAAGTGAAGCATTCGCAAAATCATTGATAACCTTGAATGTCTTCATGATAGAAGATGTATAGAATTTTGAGCTCATGGCAAGGGTCTAATAGCTTTTTCCATGAAACACTAAAACGATAGAGCTGTGAATAAAATAAGCCCTTTCAACTTACTGGTTAACTGTGTTCGCCAAGATCAATTTCTCACAAGATACTTTACTCAAACTTCGGTCAGTTACATATTTTAAGATTATTTTTTTTTAATATTTTTTTTTCAAATTGCTCATCTTATTTTTCAAAACAAAAGTCTGTCGGGTGTAACTAACTTACGTCTGGACGGTTCACACCTATAAATGGAAGGTCATGCACATTAAACTATTGTAAGTGTGAACCCCTGATAATTTTGAGACAGATACACACGAGACTATTATACTTGTAAGTAAGTAAGTAAGTAAGTAAGTAAGTAAGTAAGTAAGAGTAAGTAAGTAAGTAAGTAAGTAAGTAAGTAAGTAAGTAAGTAAGTAAGTAAGTAAGTAAGTAAGTAATAAGTAAGTAAGTAAGTAAGTAAGTAAGAGTAAGTAAGTAAGTAAGTAAGTAAGTAAGTAAGTAAGTAAGTAAGTAAGTAAATAAGTAAATAAGTAAGTAAGTAAGTAAGTAAGTAAGTAAGTAAGTAAGTAAGTAAGTAAGTAAGTAAGTAAGTAAGTAATAAGTAAGTAAGTAAGTAAGTAAGAAAGAGTAAGTAAGTAAGTAAGTAAGTAAGTAAGTAAGTAAGTAAGTAAGCAAGTAAGTATATCATTTATTATAGTGACATGTGTAGTTAAATAAATTTGCACCGGCCCGGTGGACATATAAGTCACTTTAAACCTAATGTTCAAATTTGTAATATGCAATGTGGTTGTTACTCATAAAGAAGTTCCTTTCTTTTACAGAAAAATAAATTTAAATATTTAGCAGTTTGTCTTTGATGCAGTGTCATTAAATTCGCAAATATTCTATTATCAATAAAATGTCTATCAAGGTTCACTGATTCAAATAATAATTGTCTAAAATCATGGTAAGCTTTACAGTACAACATTTTATTTAAACAGGAAAACAATCTGATAGTACTCATAAAATGTTAAAAATAGCAACTATTTTGTCTATATTATTTACTTAAATTTTTACAAGAAAACATTATTGAAATGAAACAATAAGGGAAATCATCTTCTCCAACAAATTGACTTCATCTATCTGCTCATTTGAAAAGAACGTAACTATATATGTAATAAGAAACATTACGATAAGCTGGTGTTATGTTATCTTAATTTTCACCTTACAGGAAAACATACATGACTCGCCTTTTGACACTATTGTGAAGCTATCATTCTAGTAGTACTCATAATTATGACTATGTATTTTGCCTCTGTTTCACATGTAAATATGTGTCTGAATGTTTCCAAATAAAGTATATTAATTGTTATTGGTATTGTAGCATATCTGAGTAAGTTTTAGATTAATGAATGTCTAACATTCGACTATAATAATAACATTTATATATTTCTTTTCTTATTTACAATTTTAGTGTCGAAAACGGCTCCTGTGTATACTGAAACTCATGTGAATGTTATACAAGGACTTCCCAAGAACATTGTCATCGCAATAGTTACAAGTAAGTTTGCCAAGTAAATCTCAGAGAGTGTCAAATATCAATTAACATGTGTTTACACATCTTCGCTAGCCTAGGGCTCCGATCCACTTCCCTCCTCTTCTTCCTTTGTAGAATTTCGAAGACACAAGGTAATGATGTTTATGGGTTGCAGTCGAAACTCGCTGCATCCAATCAAATAGCGCCTTCAACATGACCACGTGTAAATCTAGAAAGTGAATGCAAACAATTGCCACGTAGTTTTTGTGCAAACGTTTTTACATCTCTAAACATACGACTATATTTAGTGACAATTTGAATGTTTTTTATTGACTAAAGAAATTCCTGTGTATGTTTCTTGTACAAATGCATGAATGTCAACGTATAATTTCGTTTCCTGCTTTACCAAGTGTGTAGAATCTAGACGCTACCGTGTTTTCACCTCCAAATTGAAGAGTTCAAATGCTACCATTGGTCAAGAATAATGCATTCGGAAAGGACATGACTTTAATCTATCGATAGATGGCACAACATTATTATCAAATTATGTTTACAGTGTCAATAAGAGAAAACAACTCAGTGGCAACAGAGTGCACATTGATTGTAAAAACCAAATATGAAAAGAACAAAAAATGGACATCTAAAAACAAATCAAAACAATGTCGGTACTTTATACAAGCTCTAAATTTGTGAAAAATGTTTATATCTTTTCAAAATGTTTTTGTTATCAAGCTCCACCTAACATACCTGAAAAATACATACAATAATAAGTCAAATCAATTCAAGTTAAAAGAATTACAGATGTCGGCGATTTCTAATGATGAAAAGCTTTTAAATAAGGTTCAATCTTTTTATACAAATGCAGTTGAGATCAGTTGTTTTACTGTCATTGCGGAGATAGAATTTCAGGCACATATCGGAATATGAATCGAATTATTAATGCCTAGCATTTTTTTTTTCGATTTAATATAGAATGGACAAAACTATTACCATCTTGGTGAAATTAAATCGTCAAGTTAATTATATAACAATATGACATTTTGGGCATGTACCAGTGCAACGACAACCAGAGAAGAGTTTGTTAAACAATGCTTCAATATAATATTAATTTGATAAGTTACCTTATAAAAAATATGTCTTATAACATACTATTTAAAAAAAATGAAGGTTAAGTTGATAGAATTCAAAAATGATAATAAAACTAAGAATCCAGCTCCCGCAGGCAAACTTCCCTTTTAGTCAAATAGCTCCTTACATGTTTTGATATATAGATTCATGGCTTTCGAATATTACGGTTTGAGCGTTACTGATGAAGGTGATTGTGAAAAATTGCTTCAGACGAGCGAAATTTATATATATGTTTTGTTTATTTATATACAAGTATGCGCATCTTAATATCATTTTCTAGTTCGATTTGCTCGAAGCAAAGTCTTGCAAACACGTAGAGTTCAATGACTTAAAGAGCAACACAAATTTATTCATCTTTTGTGGATGGCATACATTTGTTTTTAAAGTTAATTGTATGATTCTAGATTTCTTCAAAATGATATATTTTTTTTTCAAAAAGGAAGAGAACAACATATCAATCAATTTAAGTGAAGTCTGGAGCTGGCATGTCATTTAACTGCTAGTAGTCTGTTGTTATTTCTGTATTTCTGTATTATTGTCATATTGTTTTTTTTCTTTGGTTACATCTTCTGACATCAGACTCGAACTTCCTTTCAAATGAGTTTTACAGTGCGTTTTGTTATGCGTTTACTTTTTTACATTGGCTAGAGGTATAGGGTATAGGGTATCGATGGGCATTTCCATTCTCAATTTGATTATCAATTGTCGGTTCTCAAATAGGATCAACTATTTGAATATAATTTGCACGAGTACAATCCCTGATTTAATTTGATATGTTTTTAATTTAATTTTTTCGGGGGGGGGGGGGGGGGGCAAAATTTAAATTCTGGTATCTAATATGATTTTATGTAAACCAAATGTATATTCGTACAAAAACAAACTTTTGTTTACAATTTAGGAAGAGAAAAATCTTTTGGATATTCGTACTTATTTCAATATAATTTCAGGTTTATGTTTACTATTGTTTATCCTGGTTGCTGTGATCTTGTTTCTATGGAAAACCAGAAGATTACAAGCTGGTATACGAACAATTAGAAATACCATCAGAGTAACTGAACCAGCCAGTGGAAATGTAAATATACTTTATTGGAAATTAAAGTTAACTGGTACCAGTAATATATAAATCAAATTATGAATACCAGTTAATTGATAGCACTATTTTGTTGGCGATGGGGTGGGGTCTGTTTTTGATGATTTTTATATTACCTAACAAAGAAACTTTGTAATCAAGTGAACAAATGCAATAGAAAACATTAAGAGTAGAATTGACGTGAGAACGGTAAAAAATTACTTCCAGTAAACGATGAATTTCAAAGAGCAAAAGAAAAATATAAACGAAAGTTGAATTGTCAATAGGGTTCGTTTTATGATCAATTTAATCGGTTCATTGATCTCGGTATCACTGCTGTATGTATCTGCCATTACAATTTGTTAAGACTTAAAGCCCCACTCACACGCTCACGTTTTACTACGTTTTAAAATGATTCGTTTCAACTATGTTTTGCATAACATATTTTTTAAAAGCTAGGTTTTACGTTCTACGTTTTTTTCACGTTTTGATTCGAACAAGAACGTGAAGTTTCTATACGCTTCGTTACGTATATTCACGTGTTCAACGCTTTCAAAACGTAGTAAAACGTAGCACTCAAGTACTACTTTTTACTACGTTTTGAAAGCCCAATCACACCCCAATACATTTTACAAAAAGTAGCATTAAACTCTTGAATATTTCTTAACAAATAGATCAAATTTCAAAATACATGTTCAAACTAGGTGTTAGGAATTTTGTTGTCCATACGATAACCTATTATTATTAACTTCTTTTAGTTTTAATTGTCTCTGGTATATGGTTGTCTCATTGGCAATCATACCGCATCGTGTTATTTGTAAATTATGAATTGTTTATGAATGTGGCTATATGTAATAAACACCATTTTGCTATTTCTTTTTAAACTTTTTGAAATGTCGTTGAAATGCCTCCAAGTAAATAAACCTACATATAAAAGAAGTGTTCAGTTTGTAAAAGTTTCATAAATTATATGTTGCATGAACCTGGAGTTACCAAATGTGATGTGCATATTTTTTTTTTAATAATATGTAATTTAATAATAAAATACTTAGCAGTTTGAAATAATGAGCAGAACCGAAACCAACTTAAATATATCATAAAGACAACTTCCTGATGTTGATTTCATCTTTGTTTTTATAAATATATTGATTGGTTGTAGTTGTCTATTATAGCGTTTGTTTTAATGTATGTTCGTCCACTTTTTATATACATTTATTTCCTAAGTTTTTTAGGGTATATTATTTGTTTTTACTTACATATTATAAAAAAACAAATTAGATTATATAATATATAAAATATATTTTACATTATCCATTGCAGTGAATTTGATATCAATAACATTTACATTTTTTTCCATTCCCTAAAAAGTTGAATTCGCTTTTAATTCCACTCAATCATAGATATCAGATAATAGATATGACCAAATGACACAGCCAAAAGATGCTAAATGTTGTTTGAAATGCCCTTTCAGCTTGCTATTGAACAGAGTTCAAATGAAATAATGCATTTTTATAAAAGAAAATTCTAAAGTTTACATACCAAAAAATGAATATGAGGATGATTTGACTGTTTTGAAATCGAGCGTCACTGATAGATTCAGATATAAAAAATCATCATTAAAAATCAGAAGAACCAGAATTATATATTATGAAGAGTGTAATTAGAACATTATAACATGTAAACCAATTTTGGAAACTTTAATTTCTGTTTCAAATTTTATATTAGAACCGAGCCCAGATGTCGAATAACGATGATGATATATATTTTTACGGTGCAATGGAAACACAAGGACGAGATACATGGACGATCAAAAGACAAGATTTATCTTTAGAAACAGAACTTGCACGTGGACGATTCGCTATAATTTATTTGGCTCAATACTTTAACCACCAGGATGTCAGAAAAGTTGTTGCAAAAACTTTAAAAGGTAACTTTGAAGTAGATAACTTATTTTGTAAATTAAATAAAATCTTCCTCTTTGGCAACTACATAACCATTCAAGAAGTTAGAAATTACAATATTGGCAACATAGACGATTTTTTAGAAGAAATTAGGAGGCAATGTCTACAGTCTTTGTCAATAGATCATCGACAAGAATAAACTTACGTATACTATATCTAAATAAATTGAACAGTAACTATAAAAGATCCACCATCAACAATCATCTTTCAAATAATTAAAACTATAAATGTCAATAGGTTAGTGTTAGTGTATTTGAATTTAACATAGTTTTTTTTTATTTTAAATTTACCATCCTATGGATTTCCCAATAGTAAACTTCGGCTGAAATTATGGTCTCGGTCGAATGTTACTAAGAATTTACAGTGGAAATTAAAATATTATTGTTTTGCTCGATAAATAAATATAGATAGGCATAAATGCCAATGAGACAACTATCAATCCAAGGCACACATTTGGTAAAAGTAAACCATCATATGTCATAGTACGGCCTTCAACAGCCTTTGTTCACGTCAAAAACAAGCTTTTAATGGCGCCAAAAATGATTAATATATACAAATATATCTGAATATTTGCACCACATAGATAGTTCTGTCCTGTTTGATGATTGAACTGAGTGATATTGTTTTGTTTTGAAACGTTGGATTTAGTCGCACGTTTATTTCTCTTCTTGAAGATGATCAGAATCAAGATAATGTCATAAAGATGAAAGGAAAGATCAATTTTTATGGAACTAAAATTGGACATCACAAAAATATCTTGGATTTTATTGGATCTGTTAACGATGATATTCGTGAGTATAGACGTGATAATGAAATGATATTAACAGGTATGCTATCGATTGAGGTGCATACGTCATTTGATTCCGAATAACTTTTCTGACGGTACACTCCATGCAAGCTTAATATGCACATAACATTAAGGAACATCAAAATCAAACATAATGTTTATGTTTGATTAATTAATGTGATTTGATTAACTCTTCTTTCTTTTAATGTTATTGACGATGAAATACTGATTGGCTTACGCAAACATAAGTATCCAAAAAAAAAGCTATCACTTGTGATAGTGCTATATGTATTGAACTACGAAGCCGACCAGCGCACAACAAATAATTGTAGAGGAGCACATATACATGGAAAACTTGACACAATTTCTCTTTTTTAGGTGGTCCTATCATGGTTTTAGAATATTGTTCTAGAGGAGTTCTGAAAGAGTTTCTAGAGTCCGCCAGATCAAACGTCACTGTGGATTTAGAGGAAAGATTGTTTCGAATAACGCTTGCTATTTGTGAAGGAATGGATTATTTATCCTCTCAGCAGGTGAGAATATCTCTCAGATCTTAAAGAAAACCGGGTTTTTTTCAATTTACTGGTGAACCATAGAATTGTTATTTCATTCAATTGGGTTAGTTAAACTACGGAGTATAAGGCAATATAATACTTAGATGGTGTAACCATGATAACAGATATGAAAATAAATGAAATAGGACAAGTTTCAAGTATTAATCGCTCTTTACTGTTTAATCCACCATTTTCTACATTTGAAAATGCCTGTACCAAGTCAGGAATATGACAATTCTTGTCCATTCGTTTTTGATGCGTTTTGTTATTTGATTTTGGCATGTGATTATGGACTTTCCGAATTGATTTCCCTCTAAGTTCAGTATTTTTTGTGATTTTACTGTTTACTTGCAGTCAAATATAAAGTATATCTTTATAAACAATTACTCAGTGATGAGTACAATATAATTACAATTCAAAAGAGCTAGGTTTTGCACATGTATGAAATTATTTTAACCAAAAAAGTCATGATTTATTATTTATATATCTGTCACTTATGGTATCATTACCGTAAATTCAGATAATGGATATAAAAAGTAAAATCATAAAAAATACCAAGCAAAATTCAAAAAGGAAAGTCACAAATCAAATGCCAAAACCAAAATCGCAAACACATCAAACAATATGATAACAACTGTCATATTCCAGACTTGGTATGGCATTTACTTATGTAGAAAATGGTTGATTAAACCTGGTTTTAAAGCTAGATAAATCTCATTGAGTCAAATGCATCTATTTTGTTTGTAGTTTTGCCTTTTAATTGATGTTGTGTTTCGTTCAGCATTTATGATGAAAGGGGAAGGATTTAAATTGTGCTATGAACAAAATAGATCAAATTACGTACTAGTTATGTGCAACCTATCTGCGTTCCATATCGCTTGTCACTCTAAAAAAAGACTATTCATGTTAATTTCACAGTTTTATATGAATAAAATATAATGATAAATAATGTCAAATACGCAATATTATTGAGTTTGCTTTTTTAAGAAAAATGGTTTCACGAAGGAAGCACATGATGTCATCAAAATGTAAACTGTGTGTTTCCTTGTGTAAAGTTAAGGGCATATTTCGATTGTTTTGTCACAATAAAAAAAATTGAAAGTTGTTTAAAACCAACTAAGGTTTACTCATTGTTAAACGCCGGTCTTAAATCCGGGTCATTTTTACTTTTTTCGATAATTGCCTCTATGGTAATCATACATTGTACTGCATATATTTGTAACACAATATATTCGAATATTAAGGCGCCAGTTTGATACTCTTAAAATAAATTGACGTTTTGAGATATCATTAATGAACAAAAGTTTTATTTAGCGCCGTATATTGCTATGGTGAGCAATTATAAGGCAAATTTTACACGTTTTGTAAAATTTTGCATTGAAATAAATCATTCAGCAGAATGAATTCATCTATATCGTAAAGACAAAATATATATGAAGTTCCTACCAAAATTATAGTTCAAAACTACAATATGGAACTCGGAAATACGCCGTAATGTTATGTTAAAAACGCTTAACATTCAGGTTATAATTCTGTTAACTTTAGTAAAGATTCTAGGAATTTCAGAGAATGGCCTTAGTGTGGAATAAATAGAATTATGTCGTACCTCTTTTACAACAATTTAACAATTGTTTTACGTTTTTTTTTCTTATAAAGAAACGAATTTATTATTGTTGTAGGTGGTACATAGGCGTTTAGCAGCACGAAATGTGTTACTCAACGATCAGTATGTTCCAAAAATCACAGGATTCGGCCCTGATCCGGAAGCAATTCAAACCGAAACCGGAGACACCAGAAAATCTGTAATATTTAATTTTAATGCGTGGAGATTAAATTTATTTTAGTACCAGATCTTTTCAGATGTCGTAGTTTCAAATATGATTATCTTACATTTTAACCGTTCACACAAAGCATACAAACTCTACTCTATATTTGGGATCTTTTTGGGGTGGGGATTGAGGAAGGGGGATATTAAGTAAACCAGAGAGATATATTTACATTATATGTACCTGTACCTGAGTAAATATTCATGCTAATTTTGAATGAATTATAAGAGACTATCTTTAATATGTATTTGTACCTCAATGAGACAACACAAAAGAAACACTAAATACCAACTAGATGTCAGTTAAAATACAGGTTTCAGGGGGTTTCGGATGACTATATAACAACTAGTTTTTTTCAATTGAATGAATTTGAGATCCACTGAAGACAAAAAGACAAACAATAAAGATGAACATAAAAAAGGTTATCAGAGAAACTAAAAAGTGTCTATTGCTATATCTTTTATTTGTATTGTAGTCCTGTAATATTTTGTTTTCATTTCAATGTTATATTTAACTGTGCCATTAAAGTGCGAGGTTTGGCATGCCTTAAAACCAGGTTCAACCCACCACTTTAATTCCCCTTTAAAAGTGTCCTGTACCAAGTCAGGAAGATGGTCATTGTTATAATATTGTTCGTTTCTGTGTGTGTGTTGCATTTTAACGTTGAGTCGTTTCTGTTTTCTCTTAATTTTGAGATAAGACGTGGCACGGTACTTGTCTATCCCATATTTATGTATTTAGTTTTGATGTTATATTTGTTATTCTCGTGGTGTATTGTCTGTTGCTTGGTCCGTTTCTGTGTGCTGTTGCTTTTCGGTGTTGTGTCGTTGTTCTCCTCTTATATTTAATGCGTTTCCCTCGGTTTTGGTTTGTTGCCCCGATTTTGTTTTTTGTCCATGGATTTATGAGTTTTGAACAGCGGTATACTACTGTTGCCTTTATCTATATCATTGGTGATGGTTCATTACTACTATACTTCATATACTTTACAAACAATTTTTGTAGGAAAGAATTCCAATCAAATGGATGGCTCCAGAATGTATGAAAACAACTAAATATGCTAATGAGTTGAGTGACGTGTGGTCATATGGGATCGTTATGTGGGAAATATTTTCTCTTGGTAAAACCCTATAGATTCATTTATTAAAGATTCAGAATTAAATTTAGAAATAATAAAATCAATACCGACACGATTACACCGAAAGACAAACATAATGTTGCAGGCTGTTCTTGGTAAAATGCATGCTGTTAAAAAAAACAGTCGTGAAAACAAACACAAAACATATTTATAAAAAACGCATATATATGAGATATTTTAAGTAGATACTTCTAATTTATAATTCAAATTAAAAGACGTATTTTTCGGTATTCAAGAGCTTGCAGCTCCTACTCAGACTTTGTAAAACGTCACCAGTGTCTGCGCAAAACGTTGATGAACCAGGGATATGTCACAGAACGTCTCGTCATTTTAATTTTCAATAAATATGAATTTGATGAATATTCTGTTTCAACTTCACAAATAATACACAATGGTCTTGCAGTATAGATTATTGGTACTGACGCTTTTTATAATCTAATGAATATTGTGTTATAAATGCATTTGATAACTTTTAACACCACTGGGTCGATGCCACTGCTGGTGGACGTTTCGTTTTCTATTCTAATCTAATCGTATTTGACACAACTTTTGGGAATTTTAGATCCTCAATGCTCTTCAACTTTGTGCTTGTTTGGCTTGATAAATATTTTGATTTGAGCGTCACTGGTGAGTTTTATGTAGACGAAACGCGCGTCTGGTGTACTAAATTATAATCCTGGTACCTTTGATAACTATAATTTATCCTTGTGAATATTACTTTTACTATTTAGTCTGTCTCTATTGATATCTATTCGATGCGGCTCGATACTTCTACACCCCGTCATTGTGTTATTGTTCTATGATAATTCTCGTATTCTTGACTTTTATTAACCGGATTTTTGTGACAAACATGTCGGTTATTGATTTGGGTATGTACGGCGGTTGGGCAGTCGGGCGGTCGTGCGGGCGGCAACCAAATGTTGTCCGTGCATTTACTCATGAACCGTCCAACCAAAGCTTCCCAAATTTTAATATGTTATTACTGATGAAAAAATTGAGGTCAAGTTCAATAATGACGATTTTGATTTTTACCGTTCAGTAGATATGGTTCTTGAAAGAATGAAAATGTCATGTCCGTCCATTTACGCATGAACTGTTCAACCAAAGCTTCCCAAATTTTAATATGTTATTACTGATGACAAAATGGAGGTCAAGTTCAATAATGACGATTTTGATTTTTACCGTTCAGTAGATATGGTTCTTGAAAGATTGAAAAATGTCATATCCGTGCATTTACGCATGAAATGTTACACCAAAGCTTTTCAAATTTAAATATATTGTTAATGATGACAAAATGGAGGTCAAGTTCAATATTGTTGATTTTGACTTTTACCGTTCAGGAGTTATGGTTCTAGAAAGATAGAAAAATGTCGTTTCCAATCAATGTTGTTACATTTACTTATGTACCATTCAACCTAAGCTTGTTGGTACTGATGGAAAAATGGAGGTCAAATTTGATATTAACGATTTTCACTTTCACCGTTCATCAGTTATGGTTTTTGTAATATTGCCAGGACACAAATAAATGTTAATAAATCCGGTTTGCTGTCGTTGTGACAGTCTCTTGTTTTTACTAATGTGGTTTGTCTATATGCGTGTTGGTGTTTCTTTGATACATATGACGTGGCTCTGTGCTTTTACCTTCTGTTATTGTAAAACATTTTTGTATTCTTGTTTTTCATGGTTGCTTATGTGCTTTGTCAACATGTCTGTTTTTATGTTTCTATGAAACATACATGACGTGGCTCTGTACTTATACATCCCATCATTTTGTTATTATAAAATTACATTTGTGTACTTTAATATTCTTTTATTTTTGTTAATATGTTTGGTCGATATGTCATTTTGTGTTTCTTTGTTACATATTTGCTTGTTTTATTGTGGTTAAGATGATGATACAATTTTGGCTGCTGTCCCCCTATTTGTGAAACTTTTGCCTATTGTATCTATAAAAAAAAAGATGTGGTATAATGCTAATGAGAAAACTGTCTACAAAAGACAAAAATGACACAGAAATTAACAACTATGGGTCACCGTACGGCCTTCAACAATGAGCAAAGCTGATACCACATAGTTAGCTATAATAAAATTAACGGTACCAATTTTCTTGCACCAGATGCGCATTTCGACAATACATGTCTCTTCAGTGATGCTCGTGGCCAAAATATTTGAAATCCAAAGCTTACATAAAAGATGAAGAGCTTTAATCATATAAAAGGCCCCCAAAATGACAACTCAAAACAATTCAAACGAGAAAACTAACGGGCTTATTTATGTACAAATGTCTGTGTGTTTTGTTCACACATCCTTGTCAATATAATGAATTTGATGCGACTGTCATAAAAGTGAGAAGATTAGCTAACTTTAGAACCAGGTTTTATCCATCATTTTTACATAACAAAATGCTTGTACCAAGCGAGGAATAAAACAGTTCTTATCTATTTGTTTGTTGTTTTGAGCGTTTCATTTTGCCATTTAATTTTGACTTTCCTTTTTGAATTTGTCTCGGAGTTCAGTATTTTTGTTATTTTACTTTTTTCTAGCCTGTAGCTTGGATTCATTAAAACCTCTGTAACATGGATAAGTGTGCAGATCTGAAATTAGAACGAAGAAAGATGTAATGATGTCTCCAGAACATTTGAAAATATTTCTATATACCTAAGATTTTTTTCATACAAAAGTGCCTGCTGTGAACACCCACTACATGATAATAATTTCATACGGAAAATCCCTGAAATTGCAAAATTGTTAATAATTCGTCAAAAATACTTTTGAAATTTAAGTAAATAAATAAGATTTCATTACGTAAGTCTTGATTTTACCATGAAGATGAATTGAACAACTCCTCACCTGAAATTAAAAAGTTATAAGATCATAATAAATTGTCATAATATCAACAGTTTATTGTGTTTATTTTCTAAAAATAAACTCATTTCTTTTCTTTTTCATATTTTATATGCACAGTGTAAAAACGATGTTTTTCTTTCCATAGGTGAAACACCATATCCAGGTATAAACAACACAGATGTATTAAGTGTGGTTAAGCGTGGCACTAAAATGAAGAAACCAGAGTTATGTGATGACACGTATGTATTTTATTTTATTTTTGTAAAATAGTTATACATACTTTTACTCTAATTTGGCAAATTATATTTAGAGTTTTCATCATAATATATGATAACTAAGTATAAATGTGATTTGACCACAACTGCATATTAGAATACCTTGACCAAAATATTCAATCTTAAACAAGACCGAAGCACTAATTGCCCATTGAGAGACAATCAACAGAACGTACTAACGGTAAGATAGATGTACCGACGCGACGATATAACCAAACAGTTCTCTTTTATGCCGCAGGCTGGCATTAACAAACTGAGTAACACCAATTTCCCCTGTATTTGATTCACTTCCTTTTGTAGACAAAACGCGCGTCTGGTCCATATAAAAAAAATCCAGTCCTTGTACCTATGATGAGTGTATTCACAGGGACAAAGGCTATAAGCTGTCAATCATACTGGACATTTAATTTTTACAAGTCGACATCCCCCCAAAAAAATGTTTTAAGCACTACACCCCACCCTAAAAAAGCACTACATGGTTTTGTTTAAAGCATTTTAATGGTAAAAATTACAAGTTTTACACGTGCTTTGTAAAAAAAATATCGTAAAACATTGATCACCAAAATAAGAATTAAAATCACAAAACTCCGAGGAAAATTAAAAAAGGAAAGTCCGTAATCAAAAGGCAAAATCCAAAGTTCAAAACACACCAAACGAATGGATAACAATTGTCATTTTTCTTACTTTGTTCAGGCATTTTCTTATATATAGAAAATGGTAGATTGAATCTGGTGGATTGATTTTTTTATCACCATTACGATGTCCTTCTGACTTATAAATATTTGGGGGTAATACTCAAAAGGAGGCGGTGTTATAAGAACCATTATTTGGGCCCTGAAATTGCAAAAAATTCGTGACTGTATACCTTTAATGTGGTATCAGAACTACGGCGTGGATGACGACTTGACTATAAACCTTCATTATAAAATATTTTTTATAGATTTTACAAAATCATGCTGAAGTGTTGGCACTACGATCCACGTAAACGGTCAGGATTTGAACAAATCAAGGAGGAATTGAGCAAGCTTTTCACGGAAGAAACTGGTGACGACGACTATTACATGTACTACAAATCAAACGAGAAGTGATAATTTTTCTCGTATTGATGATTGAATATCAAGTTCTTGATATCAAACAACAGATTCCTTGAACAGACATTTAAACAAGCAATGTGTTGGTTTTTTTTGTTGTTGAAATTCAGTTTTTGATTCAGCTTTGTAAAGAATTTGCATTTTTCTTTTATCATGTATTTGGAAACCGATTCTGTCATTTCACGAAACGTTCCAACATTAGCAAATTTATATATAGAACAATTATAACATGAGAAAATAAGGCATAGGTTAAATAATATAGAAACAGATTTTGAAATTGAAATACAGAAAAAGTTATTAAAAAAAAATAAAGGAATTCGATTGCTTATCAAATTATAACCAGATCAAATTAAATGTAATCATTTTTGCTACACGAACAAAGTAAATGTAAGTAAATGTTCGTTCTCACTTTTGAATTAGGAGTGAACATGATAATGTATTATCTTATATTCTCACAATGGAAATTGAAATTTTTGATTTTAGCAATAAAAATTACTTTTGTGTAAAAATTAGCAATAAATTTCGGTGAATTGTTTTTTTTTAGCAAAATTAATTCATGTTCTACAATTACTAATTTGTATATACATATTTTGTGCTAGGTTTTCACTGGAAATTGCGCGATATTTATCTGTTGAAAAGTGACTACATTTGCGCGGATTTTTACAAAAACATATGTACCATTAGTAAATAACTTTAACTATTATTCTATAAAACAAACTTACTTAATATTGTTCAGACAAACTGCAAACTGAAATTAATTTGAACAAAGGAGTAGTTCCGATAAGACCATTATTTGGCCCCAAAATAAAGCAGTTTTACACAATTATTAAAATGTAAAATCTATTGGAAAGAAGAATGGTTCTGCTACATAAATATGTGCTGTTTTTGACAGTACAATGCACATATATCGGGTACTAGCATCATAAAGTCATGCTAAATTACTGAAATCTTTACAATTTTAGCATTTTAGTTAAATTTTTGACGGTTTTCGTCTTAAATGAAAGTGGCCGCATTTGTGTTCATTCAGAATATTGAAATGTAAGTTGTGTTTAATGATAATACATAACATATATAAAGGTTGAGGATGAACACGGATGCGGCCACTTTCATTTTTGACAAAACTGATCTGAAAATTGACATTTTTTTGCATATTTGATAGATTTTCTATAGTTTAGCTAGAATCGGAGCCTTTCAATGACACAAGCAGTTAAAATCTTTCACATAAATTGAAATAGACACTTTATTGTTTAAAAAGTGTTCAAAATCTTTCGTCAGATGAACCTGAAATTTGAGGCCAAAATCGGCCCTTTCCGTACTCCTTTACTAAACAAAATGGCGAAAATAAATTAATCAACAAATTTGCCGACTTCTTAGTGGAAAATAACGTTTCTGTCCACTACAAATTGCAATGTTGATTGCTGTGTCCAAGGAAGGAACAAAACGTACCATCAATGGACCAGAGTCTTGTCATAGCCATTACAATCTGTGACTTTTAGACTAGTATAATAGTCCCAGTTACAATGAACAGTTTTATTCAACTAGTCTACACTTTCGTTGAGTATTCAACAAGTTCAGGCGAATACTTAAATTAAAATTTGCTTCAGCGATAACTAAGCCTTAACAGGTCAACAATTTCTGAAATTTTACAATGCTATCCCGAGTCGCTAGGATGCAATTACCGGGCAAGAACGGATCTATAGATGTTTCCCGAATAGATAGCATCAGCAAGTTTATTGCGGTTTTTTTGCATGCCTATATACTTATTCTTTGAATGTATGTGCCTGTCCCAAGTCTGTAAATCCGTGGTTGTCGTTTGTTTATGTGTTACATTTTTGTTTTTCGTTCATTCTTTTTTATACATAAATAAGGCCGTTAGTTAGATATTTTAAAGATATTTTGTATGTTTTTATGTTTTTATGTTTTTGCGTTTTTGTGTATTTATTTATGTTTTGCTTTTTTTAGGTTTTATTACGTGTATAGTAAGAATAACAACACCAAGCATATTTTAAGTTTCTTTATTTTTTATTTTCCTCTATTATTTTAGATCATCTGAACCGAATGCAAAAAATAGCTTTTCTCATTACTTTGCGTCTGTTCTCTGCTGTCGTCCGATATATATATTTACAATCATCTTCTCCACGGAACCAAAGTTGGACAGACTTATCCTTGATATATCAAATTGTGTCCGATGATCCTGCTTGCTAATAAACATGACCAACATGGCTAATTTATTATAGTTTTTTTATGTTGCAAATGCTTAAAATCATGAAAAACTTAAATGTTAAGAGTCAATGTCAGAGAGCACCGGGCAGGACTGTTCAACTAAATAAAATGGCAAATTTTCAATGTAATGTTTGGGGGAAAAGCAAATTTCGACCAGTTTTTAATTATCCATCGCCGCAAGAAAACCTACATATATGGATATCTTGTACTGTTACAGTAATAGAATTAAAATTTTGGGATCTTTTTTTTTATTTTTCTAGATCAAAAATAGAGAAAATTGTAAAAAATAAGCAAAATTATGCTTTGCAAACCGAAATGGTAAATGCATGGAGATAGACAGAATAATCCAAAAAGTAAAAATAATCAGCTAGGCAGGATAAGTATACATGGCCCAAATCGTCAGTCAACATCTTATAAGAGTTATTGCCATTAATTTAGATTTTTAACTTGTTTTTCATATTTGTTTGAAAACTACAATTATAGACAAATATTAACTTTAAATAGCACATATGATCTGCAGACAGCATTTTTAAATACTTAAAAAAAAAAAAAAATCACTCTTTATGAAGTTAACATGGTTAATGCACTTTCGTGCTGAATACTATCAAAACAAAAAGTGGTCATTGTTGAAGATGCAGGTGAGCGACACAAGCTCTAGTTCATTTTTGTAATTATTGCAACACAATTTTGCAAGTATTAAGTCGTTAATTTATTTGTTTATTTTTATGTATATAGTAATTTGTCGCAGTTTTTGACAGTGTTGTATCGCTTATAGATTATTACTTGTTATAATATATATATATTTGTACTTTGTTTGCATATGCTACTTTGGTTGTTAATTTCTATGTCATTTGGTCTCTTGTGCATGGAAAGTTGTTTCATTGGAAATTATACCACATTTTCATTTTAATATTAATATATTTTTCTATATTTTGTAGTTAGGTAGAGCCTCTAAATGAACACTAGCTTCTAATGTTATTTTATAACGGTCAATCGTAGGCGTTTAATCAGAGAGAGAAAAAATCCTAGATACAAATCGTAATAATTTGCTTTTTAATTCATTTAATTATCATTGTTAAAGAGCAATTCTTTCAAAAACTTTGTATTTTTCATTTATATGTTTTGCTAAAGCAGAATAATTTATAATTATTCCGGTTAATTTTGTTAAGAAATGGTATTTTGATTTCCCAAATGGCAAAACTAAAGACAGATTAGAAAAAGTACTTTGATTTTCCAAACATGATAAACGTTTGATTTTAGATACTTGTGTTTTAATTTGTGAAACAAATCCTCTCGCAGCTAGCACACGAATGTGTCTTGAGTTCATTTCCAGTTTAGGCAGTACTGCTTTACTTTAAGGCCTATGCCACAAGTAGATTTTGTTTAGTCAATTTAGTTTGCAGTTTTACCAATTTCATTGACAAATAATTCGCTTCAAGTGTTTTTTTTCTTCACCAAAGTAAGTGACGATATCTCGATTATAATAAAGGATAATTGAAATGATCATTTCATAAGCTTATAGAACTTCGTATAGGTTAGACAAAACTTTTATCAACATTTTAAACCCTAGGCGAAGATGAAATATATCAAAAGCATCAAAGTACAACATTTTCTTTATACAAAAATATGACTTTAATACACCACTGCAATTTCTATAGTATTACTTTGCAATGTTATGTATGTACAATGTTCAATTTATGCAATTTTAAAATAAACTTTCTGCTTTTCTTATTGTTTTTATTTTATCAACAACCTTTGCCTCAGTCTTGTCAATATTCGATTTTACTTTTACAAATGTAAGTTCCATTTCTCACAATATTCGTTTAAATTGTTAAAACAATTTTGCAATCTATGTTTGGATGCTGATATTAATTATATTAATTAAACCACGTATCAATCCATGCGTTAAACTATAGTAGGCCTATCTCCGTTACTATTAATGGATTTTCACAAACGAACTTTCAAATGAATTTGACACACATTGGCCCAAGAGGTATGAGTGTAATCGACTACCAGTCCTGTTAGCTTAGCCAATTGGAAAAAACCTAAGAAACGTTTTTACATTCATTTCAAGTAATTTCACAACATACAATGATTTTAATTTGCATCGAAAATAAACACATTTATTCTAAAACAAGTTATTGGCATGATACGAGTTATGTTCTTCTCATATATCTTATGATGGTTTGATACTAAACCCATAACGAGAGGGACTTTCATATGATGAAGGCATCATTTTCAATCAGTTTAATTGAGGTCTGGAGCTTGCATCTCAGTAACTGATAGTAGCCTTCGATTAATTTATGTATCATTGTCGTTTTGCTTAATCTATTTTTTAATCTTTTCTGACATCGGACTTGGACTTCTTTCAAACTGAGTCTAACTCTGCGTATTGCTATGTTTTTTTTTATTCTACATTGGATAGCTGGGGAGGATTGAGATCTCACAAAAAAAATGAGTAGGTAAAGGCGCATTTTTGCGCCTTTTCCTACTCAGGAGCCTCTAGCCTTCGTTAGTCTGGTAAGTTTTTTTTAAGTTCATTTATATGTTTTGGAGGTGAGTGTGAAGTTCATTTTCATTGAACTAGAACACAATTTCATTTTTTGGCCAGCTGAGGACCACCTCCGGGTACGGGATTTTCTCGTTGCGTTGAAGACCCCGGATTGATTGCCTATGGCTATATTGTCTGCTTTTTGGAAGGGGTTGTTGTCTCTTTGACATATTCCCCATTTCCACTCTCAATTTTCTCATTCACACCTACATGATGTACAACTTGATGTAAAACTGACTTTTAAGGAGTCTTTTCTATGCAATCCACTAATTATAATTAATATCAACATGAGATTTTAAGGGCAATTCGTGAACTTACATGTGACAAAAACCATGTTCCAGCTGCCTGTTTACTGAATGAATTTGTCATTCGGAATACAAGGATTTTATCAAGAGTGCATTAATCAAAAATTAAATTTGTGCAAAAATAAAAAAACAAAATAACTCATTTACATATAAGTACAAACAGCGTGGATGACTAAATATACTGATTTTGGATTAGTATTTTCAACTGATCCAAAGAGTCTACACTAATGATGTTTTGAGGAAGTGAATTCCAGAGTACAACTGTGTATGGAAAAAACTGTACTTAAAATAATCTGTTCTGGTGCTGGAAGTTTGATATTGTAGTGTGAATCTGGTGTGTTTGACTGGCTGTGATAAAAGGTAAAGGTTTGGGTCGACTGCTATAAGTCGGTGTGTGATCTTATACATCATTGTTACTCGATTGATGTTTCTGCGAGTTTCCAGTGACTGCCATTTAAGATGGCCAATCATGGAAGTGTCACTACTGGTGTTATAATACCTGTTGATGACGTAACGTGCTGCCCTTCTTTGTAACTTTTCAATATTATTTCTTCGTAAAAATCCTAAGATCTTGTTTGCTTTAGCTGTGATGTTGTTGATATGGGTATGCCTTGACATGTTGTTGGATAAGGTGATACCAAGATATTTTTCTGTGTTAACTGATTCAAAAATGTGTACATAGTTATGTTTGTATAGTGACTGAGATCTTGTTACAGTTAGTGAGTTGCTTTTTTATGGCTTGAATTGCATACCCAAAGTTTGATGAAGCTAACGATGCCGAAACTATCGTTTTTTAAGACTTATCGGCAATCTGTATATAACATTATAATCAGTACAGTACGTTTTATACTTTTCTTCACATGATACAAAATAATACTTTGTAAAATGGGAAACTTTTGTATCCTTTACTTTTCGAAAGAGCTCTTATGAAAAATGGACAAACATAAAAGAAATTAAAGTTATCTTCTATCGCCGGGTTCTCCACACTCAACTATCGAGGCAACAAGACAAATTTTCAAAAGCATTTGGAAGGGAGAAGATCAAAATTTAACTTTTCCAAAAGGAATATTTATATTTCTAAATATATGAGGAATTACTATATAGACCCACACTTTTAGTATCATGAACTTTATAAAGTAATGTATTTCATCGATTTCAGAAAGCCCCTATGCATTTCTATACATTTTACTTGGGCTTGGTACGGGTGATGCGTCTGTGTCTGTCTGTCTGTCTGTCTGTCTGTCTGTCTGTCTGTCTGTCTGTCTGTCTGTCTGTCTGTCTGTCTGTACAGGTGCCTTCTATACGAACCTCCTCATTAATTGAATTATTGAAATTTTTGTCTGATCGTAAAAAGTTTCTTGGGTCACTTTTTTGTATTTTATCCCTTTAATGTGGGTACCGCTCAATTTACGATTTTGGGTAGTTACCTTAAGATCCCAAAATATATTTTTTGGTTAAATTTCTCGCTAATTTCGTTAATATTTTCTATGCACATATCATCAAGGATCATCGGAATGATATCGATGAAGACATATATTAAATACCATCTCCAAGTAAAACTTTCAAACTTAAAGTTGGCTGTTCTTTTAGATAGAAATTTAACGCGTTTTTCTTTGAAAACGAGAAAACATATGATTCAAGAACAGTATTCGACATTTGAGAGGACAAAACATATGATTGCGATACTGCATACACATTTTGTTGGGCAAATTCCATTTGAACAATTTTGTCAAAAACTCAAAAATAAAAACATCATTTGTACCTTTTTTAATTACGGAAATTTTCTATCCGTCAATCAGCTCCACAAATTATTTTTCCCTTCACAATGAATTTGATAGTTTCGATGTGATTATGTAGATTTTGTAGGAGAAGTTAATTTATTTTTGAGTGATTTGAATATATATAGTAGTTCTTTCGTGTATTTTCTGTAAATAAGTTATATTTTTGTTAATAAAAGTTTAACTTTGTATAAAAGATAACCATATCCTTCGGATAAGAGGTGTTTTCTGGATAATGACTATAGTGGATGTTGTGTGAAATACAGTGTATGTCAATGTTTAACCTCAGAGAAATTAATATGCACACAAATGGTTGGGGAAAGGCAAAAGTACTACTGAAGTTTCGCAGAGATTTGGTGTGAGACAAGGTGATGCTACAACCAACTAATCTTGATATTATGCTTTCCTTATGGCGAATCATCAGTGATGTTATGAGACTTGCGCCAGAAATTTTACATTGCAACAGGCCACCTACAGACCCCTCAAAGAGTTATTGCAAGGGTTCTTAAAGTGCAAAGAACGTAGCACTCTCTTTACACGAGGCATTGGATTTAACTTCCCCATTCTGACCGGACGTGACTGCGAACTTGATACATCCCGCACAGTTAAACGGACGCCCTACTTCGTTTTACTGCAGGTCGGGGGAAGACCAAGTGACCATATTTCGTTTCCCCAGTCACCCATGGGAAACTTTTAATTAGAAACAACAGAAATCTAAATATGTGATCAAACTGATCGACATGTATCCTCACAACCTGACACTTTTCTACGATGTCGCGCTCAGTTTCCTCCTTGAAGTTTGAACAGGTTTTATGTGTAAAAGAAAAACCTTTCAAAAAACACCAGAAAACTGCACAAAACTGAGTCCTCTAAACGTGTTGAAAGACTTTTAAGTTGTGCTAATTAATGTGAGTAATCGTTTGTCCATGCATTACCCCATGTACCAAATACTTATTGAAGTCAACACCTGTGCAATTAGGTGAAAACAGTTACTGAAAAATTATAATTTGAACTTCCTGTCAGTTCATTGATAACGATTGTTGGTGATGATCTGTTCTTCCAGAAGAAAAATCTTTCTCGTGTAGCACATCCTCTAAATATACCGATCACTTTTACCCAAGATTGTCTCTGATGCTTATCAAACTGCCCAACTCCAGAACTACAAAATGTAACTAGACATTGTAACACCTTACAATTCAGACACAGTGCCATATCTCCTTTAGCAAAATTGAAGTCTTTGAAAGACTTTCAGAATTACACCAAGATGTGTCTGAAAATATCAAGAATACATTAAAAGAAGACCAATTAATTCACCCTGCCGCCAGTGCTCTTATGAGCTATGTCTTTTTTGAGTATTTCTATGGAAATTATGCCCGCATAGCTTCTTGATAGATATAGAAAGATGTGATATGATTGTCAATGATACAACACACCATCGTAGTCACAATTTACAAAAGTAAACCATTAAAGGTCACGGTCCGGTCTTCAACACGGAGCCTATGGGATCTTAAGTTCATTTGTTAGTTGATTAATGAAAAACAACACAAAGGCGCTTCTGAACCGTATATTGCCCCTAAAGATAAAAAAAAAATCGTAAATGAATGGCTATTACAAAATCAATCGTTTCTGTAGCAACATTCGCCCCATTACATTTGGGATTTGCCGTGCAGATATATCAAGCATATGCAAATGGGAATATGGGTCACGAACATTGATCGAAACTTTGTACTCACATTGCTTTTGTGTTTCCTATGCAAAGGTGTAAGACTATATCTGACGAGTTTGACCGAATCAAGACGATATTTACGCTACAGATGGCAATTGTACTCAAAAACTGTGTTTGCTTTGAACAAACTCTGTCCTGCGCCGAACTTGTTCTTGTAAAAAAGGGAAGTGGGTTGTAATGCTAATACGCGTACTGAATCCGCATATAATGACTAAGAGATTGATGCATGTCCCTATTTAATGAATAGTTGAGGTATTGTGTGTCGCTTTTGAAAGTTATATAAGGATCATGACTGATTTTGAATTACAACATTAGAAAATTGGCATTACATTTTTTTCACCAGGATTATCCCACTAAGACAATGTTTATGCACCAAACTGACTTTGTTTTACACTCAACCAAACCTCTAATCAAGGCAAGTAACACTTATGATTTTTTTAAACCTCGCATTCGCCTCGGGTACCTTTGGTATATTTTGTGTTATAACTGATCTGTCCAAACTTTGCAAATACACAATATGTATTTATCTATAACTAGATACTTATTTTCACAAAATACACAACCTTTTAGATGCAAAATTAATATCACTGTTTCAAAGATAGAAAATATTGAAATAATTTGATAAACTGGTGTTTTATAGTTTAGAAAATAATTCTGTAATATACTGTAGTGAAACACTAAACAATATGAAAGTTTATGGATGTGAAAAGGTCAAGACCATTTCTTCTTTTGCTATGTCATAAATGGAAAAAAATCAAAAGGTTCCAAATCAACGCCATGTTGTTATGGCAGCTCTTCATATAAGTAGTCAAATTTGTCGTTTTAATATCGTTTATAGCATATGCTTATGATTGAATCGTTTTCGTAGCATTCTATTGAATAAATATCAGAAAACTTCTCGTTTTGTCCTGGTGGTTGAAATATTGATATTTTTAAGTTTGACCTTTGACCTCAGTTTCACAAAAATGTGACTACTGTGGATTTTTACGAACCAACTTTTCTTATTGTACACGTTTTCCTCTTTCCATCGATATTTAATTTAGGTGTGTGTTCATCCGGACCATTAAAGTTTTACAAAATGAACTCTGGTTGTAGTACTATTTCGGCTCTTATGATTAATTGTCTCGTTGACAATCATGCATTGTACCATAAATACTTGATGAATATCAAATGTGTTTATTAATGAACCCTATGCATATAAACTCATCATAGACATTTGGTAATGAAAATAGATATTGTCGATTTCTATATGTATATATGTAGGCAATTATATGACAAATTTCACACGTTTTTATTAAATTTTGCATTGAAAAACAATCATTAAGCAAATGAATTAATTTGTATCGCAAAAATAGTATATATGTATACAGATGCTTCCAATACAATTTAAATGTGCTATTCAAAAGTGTTAAAATAGTACTAAAATTTTACTAAAATGTTTGAAAATGTCATGTTGAGCCAATTGTAGTCTTTTATAAATTATTCAAAAATCCGAAATACGCCTTAATGTTATGTTAATAATCAGTTACTAGCAGTAAAAATATCAAATTCATATATAATAATTTTATTGTAAAATGTGCACATCCTCCAGTTGTAAAATTTTCAAAATGGGAGGATGAGCTGCATTCTAACATTGAAGACTGGAAGAAATACTTTTGCCTACTTCAGAGAGGTTGTAGAGATACATATCTGTATAATTGCCAATATAAGTTTTTACATAGGACTATTCCTACAAATTCATTTTTATATAAGATTAAAATCAAAGATACAAAGTTATAAAAAAAAAGATGTGGTATGATTATGTTGGTTTTGTAGAAGAAAGCTCATTTTTAAGTTTTCTTGTATTTTTTGACAAAAAATACATCTATAAATGCAAGCTAGAAGAAATGCTCCCAACTGCAATTGAATTAAAAAAAACTGCAAAACTTTTATAACATATACAGCAAGAAAATACAACAAAGTTTTTGAACTTGAAAAACTTTGGGCCCCTATGCTAATTTTTATCCTGAATGGTTATCTTATTATGCCCTCGTCACACTGTCCCGATTTTTACGCCGATGGCAACACGATTATGGAAATTTTTTAAATCGGGACTGATCGTATACAGATCGGGCTATTCGCAGTGCCATCTTTAACCATCGTAGAACCATCGGCCACTTTTTCTGGCCTTCGGGGACAACTTCGGGAAGGGTTCTAAATTTTTTAACATGTTAAAAAATCCCCGAAGGTGCGTCCGATGTTGAGGGTTCGTATTGAGTTCGTATCACCATCCTCACCATCGTAATGTCACCGGGAATGCATCATTGAACATCGTATTGCATTCGTGTTTCCATCGTTTCCATCGGGCAGTTTTGACATTACGATGTCTACACGAATGAATCACGAAGCTACCTGAAGGTCTTACGATGGCAACACGACTTCGTAAAGACCTCGTAATCCCGTCGTGTTGCCATCGAATAAAAGTACGATGACGACAAGATGGAACTACGATGGCAATAAATCCAGCTAAATGTTAGTTAATTTTCGCGCTAAAATACAGTTAAAGTGCCATGCGCGATATGCACTAGTCAGTATAATACGACAGTTAAGAAAGACATTCACAAAACATGGAGCTCATATCATATGATTCTATGAGAACAAGAAAGGCGACAGCGTTGTTTCTATTAATTCAAATTGAACCAAGAAGAGCAGCTATTACAGGCTCAGAATTCACTTTTACAAGTAAAATATTATTTTGTCAATTTTTCATATCAAGTAACATAATGAAAATCATAAACGAGTCTCGTATACCAACACTGCAGGTACACGTATATAGGGAAACCAATATTTTCGTCATTATTTTGGTTTTTTATGTATCGTCTGAGTTGTCGTCACACGAATGTTTACTCCATAACCATTTTGTTTTCTATATGTCATATTTTGTCGCATTTGTTGCTTTCTCCACATCCTTCCTTTTGTCTATATCATTATGATATTCTCCTGGAAAGAGCTCTTTTTGAATAAAAGGGATCAGTAAACATGGGCATAATTATGAGTGATTATTCAGACTAGTGCACGCATTTTACAATTCAAACAAGGCAATGCCGAGCGAAGCATCCCCTCGTATGTAACATATTGGGGACAAATATGGACACTATATTTGTATATGGCACATGCAGAAAATAGTAAATTGAATATGCATATTTGATACATAAACTATTTTTTTTAGAAATCAATCAAAACGTTCAGTAACTGGAAATACCTTTAATCTTATCTTTAGAACCAGCAGGTAAAAAAATTAGCAACCAATTTCCTGTGTATTATGCTATTTCAAGGAGAAAAAACAAGTCCATCTGCATGACCCTGACCTTTGGCCATGAGCGTAAACAAATGTCAGATCATTACAAGGAGGAACAATATACCAAATATGGTTAATTTTTATTGAAGCATATTGGTTTAAGAGTGTCCACAAGGGTGATATTGCCTTGTATTACAACTGCCACTGTGACCTTTAAACTTTAAAGTCAATAGCGCTTAAGATATTCTTAACGAGTAACACCATACCAAGTTTTGAGCATTTTGGTTCTAGAGTGTCCATAACAATTCTATCTACACGCAACTTACATGTAGTAGGCGAGGGGATAATATGCCAGCTATGCTGGCACTTATGGTAGAAGCATCGTTTTGGGACAAAGAACGATAACTCTTGCTAGACGACCCATCTGAAAAGTTTCGTCACTCTCGTTAAATCTCGTACGATTAATTTTTTTTAATGGCTGCCAAAATTCTCGATGTTAAATACGATGTGAATTTTTATTTGTTTGATAAAACAAGAATTCAGAAATTTTGGTGACTTGTGTAGCTTATTTAAATTTTATTGTACCACGAAAATTACCGAAGTTAGGACAACAACATCTGACGCCATGTTTCGTCTGCTTCAAAATTCCATTATCAGTGAGTTCAAAACAAATTACCTAAATAATTACAGGTACTTCATTTAAAAGTCACAAAATCACAGTTGGAAGGCAAACGCCTGAATCTGACAGTTAAAGGTCAATTTGTCGACACAAAAAGGACCCGTATGTAAAAGGTTTACGCCCACAAACAGCGCCACCTATAATTTTTTCTACGGCATCTTTGAGAACGATGTCCCGTTCTGTAGTAAATTAAAACATTAAATTAACTAAAACATAGAAAAGTAAGTGTAAAAAACATATTGAAAGTTATATTTGCAGATGACTGGTTATGCATGATACGCTGGCAATGTGCGCAATGTCGTTTAATCGAAGATTGAAAATTAGTTTGTTTCCTACGTCAAAATGGCGGATTTCAATGTTTACATTTTTTCCTCTATTTATAATCTGACACAATTTCATATCCAATCATTTATTAGCAATTTTATTATTGATCTTTGGAGATCATCCAATTAGATTTGCCGTTAGAAAGTGGCTATACGTTACCAGCCATCGTTACAAAGTAGCCATGTGTTTTGTGGGGATACCTTGGGAATGTTGTGTATTCAAAAGTTACGGTAAAAATCAATGTTTTCTTCATTATATTTCCATGCATACACAAGTCATACCACCAAATCCATTCTTTACAGACCTCATAAGGTAAACAGACATATTTAGCTGTCTGCTTTAGCAAAAATTCGTGTAAATAAGGACTGATGGGTCGTTTTGAATTCAAGTACAGCCGACAAACACGTGGTAGATTGTTTATGTTTGACAGTTTGCTTTACCTTAATTGCACGTCGATGTTACTATATACTTAGCAATAACCTTTATCGTGTTATACTTTCAAGAGTTATATAAAACATCTTGTCTAAGAAACAGGTCTAGCGAGGTGCAGGGACTTCCTTTACTAGGTCTTTAAATAGTGAGGGTGTAATATGATGTTTACAAATTACCAAATTTACATTACAGCATTTTTTTTGCATTTGATATATTTCATATACATGTACATTTTATGTACACAAAGAACAATAGAGTAAATAAACATGCATGGATTTAAGACATTTAATTCCCACCCTAGGTATAAAATTTTATACTCATTATACATTGGAACAAATAGAGCAGATTGCAATTGACATTATTATGTATTAAATGTCTAAAATCCTGATTGATGTGGCCAAATCCTCAACATATTTTTTTCTATAAAGTATACAGCAGCTCCTCCAAGGATTAGTAAGGGAATACTTTACATATAGTCCAATGGCTAAGTTCTGTCTTTTTTGTCTCTGATTATTCCTTATTTATATTATCATTTCTATTATTCTCTTGTACATGTAGTAAGACAAAAGCTATTGGTACTCTTATTTTCCTCATTTGCCTGAAAACAATGGAATGTATTCATTGTTGATGTATGTAAAGTGACTTGTAATTTAACTGTCACTGCTAACAGGTACTTGGACTCTGGTGATAAGTTTCTAGACTGTTATCTTATTGGCAATTATACCATATTTAAATGTCAGTTTCCCCTTTATAACTTTTAAAGAAAAGAATTAAATGACAGTATAATAAGTTGTAAAAAATTTGAAATGTTTAGCACAAGTGCAAAATTTAATTGGCATATTCAAGAAAATCTAGAGATATTGAAAAATGTTGCAATTTAAAATAAATGTTTTGCACTCAGAAAACTATAAATACAGTACAGATATTGTTTTAATTAAGACTTTGAGAATATTTGCCTGTTTAATAATCATGATAATAGAAGATATAATTGTTATACCCTTTTTTTCTAATATATGTGTGGCCCTGGTCTGGCTGTGGTTTGAAATCTAAGAATGGAGTTGGTTATATTCATGTTTATCTGATTTATATCAACATTATTGTGTCAATTGTAACACATTACTTTGCTCTTCATGGCCTTTTTTAATTGGAATAAAATATCTTATCTTATCTTATACCACATCTCTTTTATTTTAGTACTAACAGGTTAATTTTAAAAGCATTTGAAGTAAGTGAGATGTTGACAAGCTTTTATATAGTCCATGATTGTAAATACAGATAATATCATGAGTTTTTTTTTATAAAAGTAAATAATGTGATTAAATTGATTTAATATCTCAATTAAAAGAACTGACATTCTTATTTGATACTATGAGATTATTTCTGATATCAGAATAATAAATATCTTATTGTTGTCCTTTTTACCAAAAAACATTAACAATGTTACATACTTTATTTAAGTCAGTTTTATTTTTGTCTATGACTACTATAACATGGGAATTGGCCGTGCAATCTCTATGTTATACATTGTAGTGTTCTCAGGTTTTTGTTTTTCAATTGATTATGCATTTTAGAGCAGGTAAGTATGAATTTGGATTAAATTTGAAGTTGATTCAGTGTATTTTATGATATAATACCACTATTGTATTTCAACAAAGCATTTTCAAACTTTATTTACTGGTCAGCTTTATAGCTTATTATTCAATCAATAATTTAATTGAATGCACTCAACAGTTGGTTGCAGGACTTTTGAATTCAAATATAAGAAGAAGAAAAATAAAGCAAAATTTGAAATAATACATATAATAGGAATTATGATGAGAACTGCATGATATCAGGTTGCAATACAGCTTTTGCTCAGTTATCTTTGTGTTGATTATTATGTTCTAAATCCCTTTCTGGTTCTTTGGGTTCAGATATTTTCTCTTGATTAAGGCCAGCAACATAACTTGTACATCTTATAAAGGTTCTTATCTCAGGGTGAATCCAGACAATTTTAAACATAAGTGGTGGTATTCTCAACCAAGGATAAAAAGGAGAGTTATCTATATGATCCCTGAATTCAAATGCATTAATCTTCCATAAAAGAGGAGGTCACCAGAACCCCTGGGATCCACCACTGTATCTTAAAGCAGGTACAATAAAACAAGCATTGTACATGTACTTCTGTCCACTGCAAGTTCATATTATTTTCATTCAAAAGTATAAATGTTCACAATTTTAAAGACTATATTTCCTTTGTTTCCATATTCAGTTTGCTTTCATGCAATGAAAAGTTCAATTCTATTGTAACACAGGTTCTACTGACAACTGATAAACCCCTCTTGTATCCTTCTATCTACCAAAAGGGTGTTTGAGAAAATACAATAAGTCCAAGTTCAGAATTTTCTTCTTTGGAAGTGTTCAATAACCTGTAAGTACTTGAAAAAAATGTCATATTCAACCTTCCCATGACTATTTTAATGTTACAACAGTAGAGGAACATGGAATATTGAAAATTTACTGAAGAAATTGTCGAAATATATCTGCAATCATTAATTTTACTCAAATTTACTGTTGTGAACTTGCAATATCCTACGATGCGCGTACCGAGTTATCTCCCTTTGATCTCCGCTTCGCAACGAATAATCTGACACAATTGCGTATCCGGGCTTTTTGTGATCTGATATAGTATTATAAGAAGCAAAAAATGGTTTTACTTCAAATTTTATACCCCTCAACACGTTACCAAACCTATTTGAGGAATTATAAAGGATTTTCCGTGGACCTACGCAAATTTTCAGAAAAAAAGTTTCACTTCACTCGTGAATTTATAACATTTTTACAACACTTTTTAATGATAATTATATAAAATAAGGAAGCTTATTCAATCTAGAATTGAACTCTTTGGTTTTTATCAATGTACGAGTACAAATAAGACAATACGAGTCCAAAAACCACGAGGCGTGCACGTTTACCAAAAATCGTAAACTCTGACCTTTTATCACGTGACCAATGTCTTGACCTTAGAAGCCATTAAATCGTTTGCCGTTCAACTGTCAAAGTTAACGATAACATATTTAGCGTAAAAGTTCCGTCCAGCCATAGGAACACAGAAAAAACCTTTGCAGGCAATACATTTCGATTGTTTTTAAATGGCCATGCGGCATGCGGGGTTACTCCGGTGCACTGGTTGACCATGACTACTTATGTTCATCTGCCGCATTATTCCCCACATCAAGGAACACTGAAGGTGGTTATTCAACATCATGTATAGTCAATGACGAATCCAGCATTTCTTATAAGGAGGGCCAGCTGACATTTTTTTCTGAAGAAAAGGGGGACCCCTACCTTTCTGGGTCTTATGGTAGCCCACAGACTAATTCAAAACTTAACTCAAGTTTAAAGCATAAAAAAATATTCAAATAATTCACAATTTTTTAATTCTGTACTTCCTTTTGCAAACAATCAACAAATTTTTTCATTGATTATGTTACACCTTATACATATCCATGTTATACAGTCCTAGGAAATGGAAACTGTTTTATTTTATTCTCTCTTTTAAAGTTCAACTTCAATCATAAAAGGAGACTTGAGTCTGAATAGTACATTTAGAACTGACTACTTCATATATATTGTATGTTCCCATATTGTCCAAAATTGGATTTTATGGGAAGATGGAGTTATTATTGTAATACCATGACTTTGATAGGTATATAGAGCATGCTTCTTGAAAGTGTGTGGGCTACATCCTAAATTCAAGCTGCAGCAGTCGCCCGCATATTGAATGCATCAGTTTAAAACTGTCAGATCAAAACATTTTCACTGTAACAACAATGAACAAGCACTATATCACTATCAGGTTCACATTTCAACCTATTACACAATTATGGTTTATATATATATATATATATAACATCACAGTACCAAAATTATACTCAGTAACCAAATTGCACCTTTTCAGCCAAAATACTGCAAAAATCTTACTTTCACCATGTGAAGTTATCTTATCATCTTTTTTAAATGATCAAATTAAATTTGTTACCAGGATCCTTTTCTTCAAAAAAATATATCAAAGCATGGAATAATGTCAAATTGTTCAAAATATTTGAAGAAATAAATCAAATTCTCTGTTTATATCCCAGTTTAAAGGATTTGAAATTAACCATACATGCAATGATGTATGGAATTTGGGTACTGACCTGTGTTGCTGACTTTGCAGTATGGGCTTTGCTCATTGTTGAAGGCCGTACAGTGACCTATAATTGTTATTGATTGTGTCATTTTGGTCTTTTGTGGATAGTTGTCTCATTGGCAATTATACCATATCTTCTTTTTTGTATCATTACAGTATCATGGATTGTTTGGATTTAATTTAAAACCCATTTTTCAATGACTCTACATGGGCTCAAAATCATATTGGTGTAACTATATTGCAAACCAGGATAGTCTACAAAATAAGGACAGAATAAACTTTTGCCTGGTTAAATAAAAAAAAATGGTAAAAAAAGGACAATTTAGGTGCAATTTGGTTTTTCTCATGTTAGCAACTTCACAACAGAACTACAAATTTATTTTCATGACCAAAATCAAAACAAAAAGTCCAAACCTAAAGGCAATAAAATGCTTCACCACGCACAGCTTGATACGACCAAAGATGTATATTTAGCATATACATGTATAAAATTTTTTTTTTTTTATGTCAGTTGAAATCAAACATATTTTAATTTTGGATCCTGTAAACTTCAATATGGACTAATTTGAAAACAGGTATTGAGGCGAATCCACTTATTTCTATTCATCAGAAGTCTCTAACTACATTTTGTACATATATCCTTAATTTCATATTGAAAGTCAGTCCTACAACAATATTGAAAATGTGTACATTTAATTTTTTTTCTAGAATCTCTCATGTGAAAGCAGTACCTTTTTGGTCACTATTTATGTGTTGGGTCTAAATAAGAATTGTAACACTTTATAGTGACTGAACAGGTTAAACAAATACTTCTCAAGAAACCGAAAAAGAAGACAACTTGAAACAGCACCAGCCATGCCAGTATTCATGTATGTATGAATAAAAACTCGGATCAGAATAGCCTGGACAATATGTAAGTTCCTTGTCCTTGTGAATATATTGTGAGAAAAGTTATCAATAATTCTGCAGATAATGCAATTTTATTAAGTGTTTTGTACATTTTCTGTTTAAATTTTCACACAATCAGTGAAACATTATAACAGGCTGAACTAAATTTTTATAACTGAAAGTTTCAAACAATGACAAGTGTTTTATTTACAAAATAACTCATGTGTTTCTGTGCGAAAAAAAATCATGTCCAATTTTTGGAATTTTGCAGCCCATTTGCGCATGTCAATTGTGAATATATACTTACCAAATATATTTTCTTTATCCTGATACTCACATTCACATTATCAAGTACATATCATAGGAAAAATACACAAATTACAAATAAAATATTTAAAACACCCCATTTCAAGTGCATCTCCTGCCAAATCAGTATTTGTTGCATCTATATACTAGTATACTAGATGAGTACATGTATAATCAATGTACATAAGGTAATTTTTTGAAGAAAGAACAAAAATTTTGAAAAAAAACACCCCAAATGTTGTACCATAACACCAAAATCAATTCTAATCATCCTTTTGTGTATTGAACCTCCTAGTAAAATTTCATAGAGATCAATTCACTTATACATGTACTCAAGTTATTGTCTGGAAAACAACTTTGACATGATTTAGCATTTATTTCACTCGAAAGCAAATTTTTGACATGCTTGTATTTCCCTTTTCCATTTTATTTTGCTGTCATATAAAAACTTGAAAAGTAAGCTACATCATGTACATGTAACAAAAACAAATATATGCAAGAAATGACATAAAACCGACTCTGAATTAGTACATGAAATTGATGTAGAACTCACAAACGGAAGATGATCAGAAATACAAATGTTTTTTTATTCAAGTCAGATTTTTTTTACCGAAGCCCTTCATTGCTATCAATTAAAATTATTTAGTCAAAATTTAACACTAGTATTAGGTTTATCATAACAAATTGGCAAGTACAGCCTTATTATCACCTAAAAAAACTACTGTGTACAGACTGACATGTGCGGTTTGGGAAGTGTTTATGTTTTTACATATAAAAAAGTTAAATTTATTTTGCATATGTATCTGAAAATCAAAATTATTTTTGGTGAAGATCTGGATTCAAAATATTTTGTTTGTCCTATGCTTGAACAGATTTTTTATTCATCAATTTGGGAATCAGAATATTTTTGCAGGAAATATACCATAACCCTTCATGGCTTTTCAAGTTCAATGTTCGTCCCCTAAACATGATCCATCTGAACTTATAATTTTATTTTAGATATAAACAATTATACGTTAATGAAGCCTAGGACATTCGTTCTAAACATGCATGAAATATTTGCCACTGGACGTTAAACAACCAACAAATATATAGGACATTGTCTTAGTATAAAGCTGGCATTTAAGGTAGCGCCTTCCTCATATTAAACTATGTTTTATAAGAATTGGACAAAAAGATCGATTTCCCGCCATGCATGGCAGACTTGTACAGAAACAATATGTTGTCGAATTTCTGTTCGTATCATAAAAAAGTTAAACAGGTGGGACGCATTTTTAGATCGTTTGTATACTTGTATTATGTACATATATGTATTTTACCTTTATTTATCTTGTATATTTTCGGCATATAATTTAAATGCATCGTAAGCTGTACACGACGTCTTTTAGATATCGTTGGCAATCGCGCCATCATCGTTATTCATCGTGTAGTGTTCGTAATCCATCGTGTAGCCTTCGTGATCCATCGTGTAGGCTTCTGCTGAAATATGAAGCTTAAATACCCGTCTTCGGTAAATCTTCGTATGTCCATCTTTTGCTATCGTATATAATTTCGGCACCATCGTATAGACTTCGTTATTCGTCGTACTTGCTTCTTTCACTTTTTGGTATTTTAACGAGATCGGGACCAACTTCGTACGAACTTACAATTTTCGCATTCGGGTGTCCATCGTATATAAAAATCGGGACAGTGTGACGCGGGCATAAAGGTTATTATATATATATTAACTTTATTTCCTTCTTATCGAAGATTTTGCATGTATTAAACAGTTTTGTACAATAATAATATTTACATATTGGTCAAGACATCAGAGTGATTGAATGATTTAAATGTCATATATTGATAAAGAGTGTTTGAATGAGTTGAATGTCACTTTAAAGTAAATGATAATATTACATCAGTTGAATGTCACTTTAAAGTAAATGATAATATTTCTGAAGGTACATTTGTAAGTTAACTGTTATAAAAAACGCTGCACATCCGTTGGACATGTGAAATACAAGTTTTTGAGAAATAAATACTGTTATCATTATCCAGATCATATTCCGTATAACATGACAAAAGTGTTGCTGTGAATGTGGATGACGTTAGATTGTCTAGATACACACTGAACACAATCGGATTAATGCTTATTAAGTCCTCCCAAAGCTTCGCTCTTAAGTCAGATAGACGATCGCACATACACATGATATGTTCAATAATGTTGTAGAAAAACTGTCCACATTTATCGCATAAGAGAGGTGACTCTTCTGATCGGATGACGGAACATAGGTCAACAATATACTTAGCTCCTTCTCTGAAGTTAGGATTAGTTTTAGCAATAACCCAAGCTCTGTGTGGTACAATGTGTGTGTGAATTTTACGGAAAACTTCAAAGTCACTGTCAACTGATATTCTTTGTTGCCATCTGTTGTTTTCAGATTTCGCTATTGAAGTGGAAATATATCTGTTCCATACAGTTTTACTTGGGAAGCTGCCTGATTTCAGGAAATCTTCAACAAAGTTTATCAAATCATATTTAACGGCTATTTTGATTAGATCTGGTACAAAACCATCTTGCTTTTTGGAACATTTGTTTCTAAATTCTAAAAGTCGTAGTAGTAGTATACGTTTTGGTAATAAATTATTGTCCATTCTACATAGTCTTCCAAAAAATTGTAACTTACACTTGTCTATATAGCACTCCACAGGAAGCCAACCTAGTAGGCTTGTGCACTTGTCAGATCGTGTTCGTGCAGGAAGCCCTTGAATTGTTTTACATATATATTTGTGAGAACGTTCTAACATTGTTAATTCAGTATTTGAAAGACCATACCAAAGCTCGCAAGCAAACATTGCTTTTGGATAACACATCTGAAATACTATTTTGGAGCACGTTAATGGATTAAGGAAGGATGGGTGTATTCCGGATTTCATTACGGATAACGCAGTTGCACGCAAAATTCTACATGCATTTAAAGTTCTTGACATGCTCTTAAATTCGGCATTTAATAAAATTCCAACATGCTTGGTTGATATTACTACTGGAATGTCCGCTCCGTAAAGTTTCAATGGTTGGGTTATGGTAGCACATTTTGAAGAACAAAATTTCAGCACTTCACTTTTTGCTGATGAGAATCTGAAGCCCCAATTTTCGCTATATGTTTGGCAAATGTCTATTAAAGTTTTCATACCTTTTGATGTTGTAGATATAAGAGCAATGTCGTCCGCTTGTACGGTACTGCTTACGCGAAGATTACATAGCATACTTCCATAAGGACTTTCATCTAATTGTTTTAGAAGATCATTAATGAACACTAAATAAAAAACAGCAATCAGACAGTTAATCAAGAACAAAGGGTTTTTCAATTAGAGTTTGTGTTAAAATACACTCAGGTGAAAAATAAGACTGAAAATTATACCCAGATTAAATTTGCTGTAGTATTATTTAGCAAAATATGTTAAAATGTACAACTGACATTTAGTAAATGTAATGTAAATCATTTGAAAGTATTTTTTGGTTTTTTAATTAAAATGTGAATTGGATAGAAAAATATAAGTTGCACTTTTAGTTATGATGAGATTTGTCAATGAGATGGAGCTTTTTTTGTGTATTATAGATCCTCTTCGTTCATTTTTTTTTCTGTTTTTTTTTCTGACCAAATGATCCAAATAAGACACATATAAGTTGAATACATTTTACTACACAAAGACTAAAATATACTAAATTTTATTTCATAATAGTTTACAATCACCTATCTATAATGAGGTCCAATTTGTCAGCCGTCATCACGTAAAAACGACGAATCAAAGAATTCAACTTTATATATAACTAATATAGTACAAAGGTGTAGATTAAAAATTACACCACTCCAGGCCCTTTTGTTTTCCATGTAATTAATATTGCCAATAATGGAGAAGTTCTGGGTCGAGTCCGATACCGATACCAATAGTATATTCACCTGTTACCTATTACCTTATCTGTACGTTCCGCATCTGACAGGCGCACCAACAAACGGTGTATTCAGGATTAATATGCTATATACACGGGTCATAATCACAGGGTTGACACTACTAAATTGTCAAATTGTTACCTAATCCTATTGTAGTATTTTAATCAGTAAGACTTTCTAAGATAACAATACGAATACTAAAAATCTGGACTTGAAATAAGGCGTATAGGTACAGTTTTCAATTTGCACCACAAACATGACAAAACGGTGTATTTTATAGGATTTTGCTATATACACGGGTCATAACCACAGGATCAAATTGTTCCCTATTATGTAGTTTTTTAATCAGTAAGACTTTCTAAGATAACAATAAGAATACTAAAAATTTGGACTTGAAACAAAGCGTATAGGTAGTTTTCAATTTGTTAGCGGACATGACATAAAACAGCGAATATAAGAATTCAACTTTAATTATAAATAATATAGGACAATGCTGTTGATTAAAAGAAAATCCATTCCAGGACCTTTTGTTTTCCAAATAATTAATATTACCAATAATTGATAAGTTCCAGTTTCGACGGGTTCAAACAGAAAAGCAGAGAAAACTGTGTATCTTATAATCGGTATTACTTTATCAGATGACAATACCAATACTGAAATAAGGCTTACGCATTGTTATATATACTTTAATTCAGTCACGGGACCCGCGATATCACGGGTGTGTTCTAGTTATATATATTTCTTCAAATAGTATAACATACAGGAACAAATTTACTGTCAAATTTTAGAAAGACACCTTTACTATTACTAAACAAACAACCCAATAATTAACAAAAATAAAAAGTTGGCTAAATGAGAAGACACCATCTTAAACAACCAAAGGACAAGGTATGATAAGAGGCGTTTTTGGCCCCCTTCCCAAATAAGTTTATATATATATCATTGATAGTCTTAGGATAAAAACTCTTGAAAACTGTGTTTTTTTTTATGTTCCGGTGAAAGAAAGGTTGCCTAGCAACGGTTTTAATAAATAGACAAATTATCACATATGAATTGCTTTCTTATTACAAATAAGCATAATTCAAAATAGTATTGTTTGTTTAACAATAACTTGAGTTGACAAAGGAAAAGTCACTTCAATTTCAGTTTAAAAAAATGCTTAGCAACAACCTAGCAACAAAAATTTTGCCTAGCAACGGTTCAAAAATTTGTAATTTTGGCCATATGAGGTATAGATATAGCAATATTTAAAGATTTAGCTACCGTAAATGATTTTTCTTTCGTATATATGATGTCTTGGTCATCATTTTTTTTCTCAAGAAAATGAAATTGACCATAGCAACCTAAAAATTGCTTAGCAACAGTCGAAAAAGATAGAAATCAAATTGAACTACAGAAAAACAGTTTTGATTTTTAATTGTACAAATTAGAGTACAACCAGGTTTATAGAAATGTTAAACATGCAAGAATAACTAGAAGTAAGAAATGAAAGTAAGTCAATTGTATAGCATGCTGATAAAAAGATTAGCAACCAAAACAGTGCTTAGCAACGATTAAATAATGGTGTAATTTTTTTTTTGTATACCGAAGTAGGTTTTTTGGTATCATATTTATATCTTGATGAAGTAACTATTAAATCATATGCTGTTACATAAAACAGGGTTGAGATCTCAAAAAATATTGTTTATCCCCGCAGCATTTAAGTCCGGAGCCTCTGACCTTTGTTAGTGTTTTACGATTTTTCATTTTAGTTTCTTGTGTATAAATCGGTGTTTAGTATGACGCCAAATATTACTGAACTAGCATACATATTTAATTAGGGACCAGCTGAAAGATGCTTCAGGGTGTTGAAGTTTCTCGCGGCATTGAAGACCCATTGGTGGCCTTCAGTTGTTGTTTGCTCTTTGGTCGGGTTGTTGTCTCTTTCCCCATTTTATTCTCAATTTTAGTATTAGATAAAAGATAGCTATCAAGGAATTGGTCTGTTTAATAAAAAAAAAAGCATAAATAGAAATTATATAAGAATGTGTCCCCAGTATAGTATACCATGAAAATGGGGCAGCATCTCTAATTTGGCATTAAAATTAGAAATATCATATCACACGGAACATGTGAAGTAAGTTTCAAGTTGATTGGACTTCAACTTCATCAAAAAATTACCTCGACCAAAAACTTTAACATGAAGCGCGACAGATGGACGAACGGACGGACAGGCGGGCGGCGGACGAACGAACATACGGACGCATAGACCGGAAAACATAATGTCTATAAATGGGCCATAAAAACTTCAAGTTATACAAGAAGTGACAATTATTATTCATAAATAATTGTGAAAGTTATGAATATAGCATTTCACATTTACATGATGATTACCGGTACATTGAAAAACTGGATTACTATTGAAGATTCAGTATCAGATTTATACAGTATGTAGAGCAAATATGCATAGCCTATACAATGCCATTGTTTGTCACTTCAATAATCGTACACTGTGAACTTTTTAACACTTAACACAATATTTTAAAGAAGGAAATGCTTAAAAAACAAAGTTCAAAATGTTCGATGAGGTCAGGCTTCAAGACGATAAAAACTCATGAAGATATGTAGACGAAAGAGGCATGAACATCTTCAAGCTTATCTACAAATATATTATTTCTACGATATATATCCTGAAATTAGCACATTGATCGCCAGTGTAAAGAATCATGTGCAATCATACCACATCTCCTTATCTTATCCAAAATGTTTTTTTTTTTTTTAATGAAACAGTTATTGGTAAGTAGTATTTTATACCTAAAAACATTTGAATTTGATAAGAAACGTAGACACACTTCATTAAAGACCATTACAGGGTCTTGGTGGCCGAGTGGTCTAAGAAGTTACTTCTGTAATCCCTAGCTAGTCAACACTGAAGTTGTGAGTTCGACCTCCGATGGTGCGGGTGCACTCGTTTTCAACCTGAATTTATCCTTTTTAAGTTGATCTATTTATTATTTTTGTTCTGAATGTCTGAATGTCTAACCAAAAGGTTTCAATTTTCAAGATTTGCAGCCGATTTCATTGAGTGTGTAGCCAAAGGTATAGTCTTTGGTAAGCTTGCTTGTTAGCTGAACCGTGAAGTCATTATTTTGTCAGGTTTACTACCCTCTTTTCGAAGTAGCATAGTCCATCAGATAGAAAGATTGGCAATCTGCTGAAGTAGTATATTCTTAAAGGAGGGTAGTTAACCTGACCTAACAATGACTTTATGGTTCATCTTACTAACAAACAAACTAAAGATATTACCTTTGACTTCACACTCAATGATGTCGGCTGTAGAAGTCACCAAGTTCAACCTTTCCGGTATTGAATACATATTTAAAATTACTAAAAAAATCTTATTTATTGCATTAGGGACATTTAACTGTAGTACTAGTAGTGCAATTTGTGTCTTCAGTAATATATATATATAGCATGTGAGAGGGAAAACAAGTTCAACTACCGTTTTTGGTGAATATTCAACAACTACCCTAATTGTTTTTTTTAAGTACCAAGACATATTGACTAAGTCCAAAAGCCTGACATTTTTAGAATATTTGAAGAATAACAAAAATCCGGTGGCAATGCATGCTTCCATTAGGTGTACAATAAAGGTATTAAAGCTGTATCTCTAAAACTGTAGGATAACCAAGTGGTGGATCCAGAAATGTTCATAAGTGAAGGCCCACTGGCTGCCTAAGAGAGGGCATGATTTTGTCAAGCTTCAGTGATTCCCTATATATAAGCAACCATTTTATTTCTCAAAACGGGAGCCGGTCCCCCTCCCCTCCCCCTAAATCCGTCTTTGTATTCGACTCTTCATATATATAGCTTGAACCAAAAAGTTAATGTGTCAATATACCGGACATTTAAAGAAAATTTTATAAAAAAAATATCAAAACCCTGTAGACATATACATCTCTTTTATAAATAAAAAGCTTTTTAGGTCAAAATCTTAAGGCGATAAATAGACGTATATGTCCGGACAGAAACAAACGGACGGATGGATGGATGGACGTACGGACAGATCTAAATTAACGAACGTGCTCGACATTAAAAAGTAAAATATGTTAAAAGTAATTTCGCTATAGCATGTTTTATTTGAAAATCCAAATTGGATCTGAGTCAATTGAATGCTACATGTGTACTTTTTTTATGGTTACAGCTTGTCAAAAGAGTGCTCTGACACATGTATAAGAAAAATCATTAGTGTACCGATATATGAAAAGGCTGGAACACATAATTTACAGTATTGTATAAGTGTAGTTATAAACTTATTTTCAGTATCAACTGCTCTTAAATTTACATGGAATTATGTTTATAATTACATTTCATACTTTAGATTCAGCATTAATACTGTTTGCACTGATACTTAACGTTTTAGTTTAGTACTGTATTTAGATATTTTTCTATTAACAAGTCATAGTATCTATAGCATGTACGAAATTATGGATAATTCACAACAAATGGAAGTTTTTAACGACCT